>NW_020897856.1:116460-190781 GCF_003984885.1 Neopelma chrysocephalum
CGCGGTAGTGGATTTAGGGCTCCTGAGGGGCAGGCGAGCGGTGCCGGAGGACAGAGAAGCGCTGCCCGGAGCCGGGGGCCATGGCCGGGTCCCGCCGCCCGCCGGCGCCGCGGGCCGGGGCTCTCTGTTGTTGTTGTTGTTGTTGTCCCTCCAGGATGGTGATTCCCGGTGCTCGGCGATCGCGGCGGTGCCCCCTGGTGACAGCCCGGCGCGGCCTCCCCGGCGGGCCCGGCCTTGCGTCAGCCCGGAGGGAGCGGGGCCGAGCGGGGCCGGGCCGGGCGGAGCGGAGCCGAGCGGGGGCTCCCCGGTCGGGGCCGGGGCGCGGCGGGGGCTCGGCGGAACGCGCGTGTTTGTGTTATTAACCCCCGCCTGCCGGGAGGGAGCTGCCCAGCCCGAGCGCCCCCGCCCGCCCCGCCGCGGGGGCCTGCGGGGCGGTGTGGGGGGACCCGCGGCGGGGGGCGCTCGGGGGGTGCGGGGACGGGGGGACCCCGCTCGGGGCGCTCGGGGGGTGTCAGCGGGAGCGCGGGGGGCGCTCCGTGTGCCTGCGGGGAGCGGGGAGCTCCCAGTCCGCCCCAAGGACCAGGAAGCCCGGGGAAGTGGCCGTAAGTGCGATGCGACCCGCAGGAACAACGCCCGGAGGGGGTGTGCGGGTGGGGAGGGCGGGTGGGGGCACACAGATACGCACCGGGGCTGGTTCACACACAAAAAAAAAAAAAAACCAAACGAAAAAGTGAGCTTCTTTCTATTCACTAAAATCAAATTAGTGAGGGTTTAACCACCTGGGGGTTTTACTGGGGGTTGGGATAAGATGGTCTTTAAGGTCGCCTCCAGCCCAAAGCACCCTGTGATTCTGTGACTGTATGATTTCTGCCTTTAAAGTCACCACCTCCTCTAGCAGAGCCCTTTCCCTGCTGTGACACCAAAGGGACGGTAATGAACACCTTGTTCCCACCAAGAACCACATCCCAGCAGCATATGGGCTGTGAGGGGACACCGAGGCACTGACTGACTGTGTACCCCAACCCTGCACATCCCCACGGGCCCCCTCCCACAGCAAAGGTGAAAGGGGAACCGCGGAGTCTGAGCCGAGGCTGCCTCACCACGCCAAGGCTCTGACAGAGGTTAAACGACCAGACTGTGGGGCTTTTGGGAGGACCTGTGTCCCAGAGTGTTCAAAAGCCACTGACACCTTTCCTTGAGGAGTGAGAGCTTCCTACAAAGTGCTCACAATGGGTCTCCCAGCGAAGGTGGGATTTTAATTCCGTTATGACGAATTCAGCATCTTAAATCCTTTACATTTGGGGGTGTGAGGGGGAAACTTCTATTTGTCTCAGAGCAAAAAATGAAACACATATTTCTCAGCCTTTTTTCATCAGTCTGCAAAAATCCTCAGAATCACCTGTGAGGGACAAGGGAAATTCAAGGAGCCAAAAAACTTCAAATTTGAGTTTTTCTACAGTGAGGTGGCTGTTGTTGGTACAGACAGCCCCCACTTTGGCTTGGTGCAGACAGCCCTGCTGAAAAGAGGCTGCCAGGATGGTTCCCCTTGCCCACTGTGTGTACACACACAGGAAGGACTGTCACACACAGAGCTGTGTGTGGGTGACACGCTCAGCCCCACCACAGGTGGCCTCTGACATGTCCCCAAGTGCAGTGACACAGTGGGAGGCCACAGGCCCACGTCCTAAACTGTGACTTGGTGGGTTTGAGTGTCTCAAGGTGCACGAACGGACCTGCTTCCTTCATTGCAATGCACCACAAAAGGACCTGCCCCCTAAAAGCCTCTAAAACTGTAAGTTTAAATCCATCTGTCACAGCTTTGATGGTTCAGCCAGAAAGTAGAAGAGCAAGTCCTGGGAGTAAGGTGGGATGGGGCGGAACAGCTCAGGAGCCATCGCAGAGCTGCAGACGCCTTTGCACTGCTCCTCGTGCCAAGGACATCTCCCAGCACCTCTCAGCTCAGGGTTTACATCAGCCTCCAGAGATTGGGGTGCCTACAGGGCAGTCACGAGGATTCTGGGCTCTGTGCCTCTGTACACCCCAAACAGCTGCACTGCAACCTGACGGGCTGCCCTCCCTTCCTGAAACCAGTGTTTTCATGTAAATGGCACGTGGAATCATCAGCTGGATTGATGATCTTGGAGGCCTTTTCCAACCGAAATGATTCCATGACTATTCCCTGAAGCATTTGTGAGCGCAGCAGCTCCTCCACACCGTGTCCTGTGCTCATCTCCCTCTCCCAGTTGTTCATGGGCTTTACTCACCCAGCCCATATGAGCTGTGAAGAATTATTTTCTCACCACCTTTCCTCAGTCCCATGAGCATCTCCATGCAAGTAGCCATATTCCAAAGCACCCCCTGGAATTCCAGTGTTAGCGTGTCCCCCCTGCAGTCGTGGGTGAGCCAACCCCTCCGACTGCCACGGGGGTTTGGTGCTCACCACGAAGGGCAGCAGGGCCAGGTGTGGGTGCAGCCAAGGTGCTCCTGGGGGCTGGAATCATGTCCAGCTCCTGATCATCCATTGCTGGGCCTCAGGTGATCCCATACCCAGCAGTAGAGTGGTTTGCCCATGTTTTTACTCCTGTTTTCACAGTGTCCATGTTTTCACTCCTTTTCTCTGCAAAGTCAGTTGTGTTGGATGATGCTGGAGCCAACACTGCATGGAAACACAGTGGCTCTGTTCTGGCAGCTCAGACATCTTACTCATCCCTTTGACAGGGATTAATGGATAAAGAAACTTATGGGTGAGGTTGTCCCATTGTCCTCAGTTCTCCAGGAGCATTTGGATCCAGAAGGTGCCTGGTAGCCCTCTGGCAGGGAGGGTGAGCAGTGGAGCTGTGCCCACCTGTCTCAGCAAAACGTCATTTGATCATTAAGTTCACTCTTTGAAATATTGAAGTTAGTTTTTATCCGATAAATAGTTGTAAAATTAGTATTTTAAAATATTTAGTATTTAATATTTAATTAATTATTGATTAAAAAATAAGTTTTAAGCCAATTGGAAAAACATCAGTGGCAGTGGCACAGCCTCAAATAGACCAAGAGTCCCCCTGTCCAGTGGCTGCAGACAGTATCCATCCTTCCAGTGCTCCCCAACACCACATTTATATTGATTGTTAATATTAATTTATGCTAATATATTAATACTTTATATTCCATCCCACAATCTGATGGCATGTGCCATAAGGAGTCACTGCACTGGGTTTTGGTGTCACATTGACATCAAACTGTGTGTTTGTTGTCAGTCACTAGAACCTGCACAAGGTATATTGGCAAAAAACCAAACTTTGAACCTTCTTGTCAGCTGTCAATAAAACTTATCAGTCTCTTTTATGAGATTTTAATTTTTCAGATATTTATTTTATTTTGTGTTATTGACTTTATCTTACTTATTTTACTTACTTTTATTTCATTTACTTGGGGGCCCAGGTCAAGGCAGGAGGGGAGGTCAGGAGCCTGCCCGTGGCAGCACCAGCAGCAGGGCAGCCTCGGTGACATTGTCCATGTCTTGTGTGCAGTTCTCACTCCACATGGCCTTCAGGGGAAAAACTTAAATAAAATAAAAATGAAACAGACACAGGAGTGCACAGTGCCCCTGGATTGGGGCAAGGAAAAAGCAAAACCTCCTCCCACCTCCCTGCTGCACTCAGAGGAGTGAAAGGGGACTGGATCCTCACGTGGAAGAGCAAAGCAAGGCAGGAGAGGGAGAGTCAGCACACCAGTGATGAGAGCAGTGGGGAGCACAGGACAGGCTGTGGGAGATGGGGCAGAGCTGGGAGCCAGCAGCCTGGCACAGCCCTGCTCAGGACATGGCCACTGTGGTCACCATGGCCACCACACCAGGGGCTGTTCACCCAGGGTGCCCCATAGCTGGGCTGGGATCTGTCCCAGTGCACATCATGGCAGTGATGAGTGAGTCAGTGGCACCACTGTGATCTGTGGTTCACAGGATCATCTTATCACAGCATGTTTGGGGTTGGAAGGGACCTTCCAGACAATCCCATTCCACCCCCCTGCCATGAGCACAGACACCTTCCACTGTCCCAGGTTGCTCACAGCCCTGTTCAACCCACAGTGCCATCACTGTGCAGGGCTGGTGTGGGGGAGCCTCGTGGACTCCCTGGGCTGTTGGAGATCCAGAGCAGTGGGGATCACAGTCCCAGCACAGCAGGGCAAACCCCGTGCCAGCGGTGCTGAGCACCCAGCACAGAGGGACTGCGGGTTCCCCAGGCAGAGAGTGAGACCCACCTGCCAGGGGCAGCAGCAGCAATGGCCCTGGTCCTGCTGCACATGACAGCTGGGCCCCCAACCACACCCGAGCCCCCCCAACCACACCTGAGCCCCCTAAACCACATCTGAGACCCCTGAACCACATCTGAGCCCCCCTAAACCACATCTGAGACCCCTAAACTGTGCCTGAGCCCCCCAGTACCACTGACCTGAGTAAGAGCTTCCCCAATGCAGAGTTAATCCCAGAGCCAACCCTGCTGGCAGCACTGCGGGCAAGAAGAATCCAAAGGCAGAAAGACAGGGAAATCTGATCATATTTATCGGGATGTGCTGTACTGACCCTGCATCTCCTGGTTTTTCCTTGGCTGGGCTGTGCGTCGCTGCCAACGTGGGACCAGGAGTTGCCACTGGGTACAAGGGTAAGATGCAGTGAGTAGAAAAACTATTGGAAGAGATTCCGTTTGGATCTTCAGGAATCAGGACTTGGTTGGCATATTTTGGGGGAAAAAGGCACATTCCTGGGGGGGCAACCCCTGGCTCCTCCAGGGTTGCTCTGCAGCTCCAGGAATATGTTTGCTGGCTCAGCTGCCAGGGCTCTGCCCATCCACGAGGATTCATCACTTGCAGTTGGACCCAATGTTTTATTTTTTACCCCAAGCTGGTTGCAGGCAGGAGCTGCCCCTGTCACCCCCTCACACGGTGTCACTGTGCTGGGCCATGAGCATTCCCTGCTCCAAAACTCCGTAAAGGAGGGAGATGCACATGAGCCCATTGCTGCCTCAAGCTGATCCTCACTTGTTCCACCTCTCCCCACATTGTTCCATGAGGGGTCAGGGAGCGTCCCTCGCTCAGGATGTTCATTTTTCCCAAAGCCAAAGCAGCCAGGAGTTTCCCAGGTAAAAGAGATCTTCCAAGCGTTTAAACTTTTCTCTTTCGATGTGCTGAGAGCTGTTAGGAACCAGAAACAAGAGTAAAGTAACACAGATGAGTGTGGCTCTGACAGAGACCCGAAGGCAAGGCCCATAGGCAGGAAGGAGCTTTGCCAGGGGTGGCACCTGGGGACACTCTCCTGGGGACTTTACCCAGGAGGTGCTGTGTGGTCTGACAGGAACAGCAGAATCCACTGCTGAGGGTGAACCCACTGAGGCTTCACCCCAGGGCACCACCTCAATGCAGCACCTCGAAAGGCAGTTGGGAACCTGGGGTGATCCGCCCTTCCAGCCCCACAACAAAGTTTCTGCCCTTGACAATTCTAGAAGGCTCCAGGCACCTGTGAGTGCTGTGCCTCTGGGCTGGCACCTCCAGGAGATACCTGGTTCCAATGCCACCCTCCTTCAGCAGTCAGAATCCTGCCACCCAGCCCTCTGCTCCCATCCCATCCCATCCCATCCCATCCCATCCCATTCCATCCCATCCCATCCCATCCCCTGCAGTGCATTCTTTCAGACCTTTCTGGAAATGGGTCAGAGGGCTTTGGGGGGTTCAGGTGGTTTTGATCCACGCCCACTTCTCAGCCTCACTCCTGTGCTTGCGCTGTGCTGTGTTGTGCTTATCTCCAGGAACTAGAACAAGGATATTTGTCCCGGAAAAGTGTTGCCCCACCTCCGCACGGCCCCTTCTCCAGCCACATCTTGTTCTTTCCTGTGGTGTATTAGGACCAACAATCCTTGGTTATTCCCAACAGTCCTTGGTTGGCTCCACAGCTATCAGTGTCTGAGGCACACACATTAGCCCCTTATCTTCTGGGATTCTACACTGCCCCACTCCATCCCATCTCCATCCCCCGGGGTGGGAGCCGTCCCTGCCCTCCGGTGTGGTCATACCCGGCGGGTCAGTGCGACCGGACTCTGCTCACTTTGCAGGCTTTCGGTGCAATCCAAAGGATTACGCAGACTGTCAGCACCGAGGGAGCTGCCACCTGCCACGGGGCTGGCGAATTGTGGGGCGGGATAACGGTGCTCTTGGGCACTGACAGCACTGAAAGACGTGTCCCGGCCTCACTCATCTCACAGCACGGGAGCGACAGCACAGGAGCGATGGCTGGGCGGTCCCGTTCCCCCTCCTCGCAGGGACCAAGCGCTGGGGCTCCGTCCCGGCTGCCGGGTGTCACCGGAGCTGTTCGGCGACGGTGCGAGAACGGGCCCCCGCGGCCCTGCCGCCTGCAGGGCTTCCCACAGCCCCGGGGGACTCACCGCTCCGAGGGTTTTTAGCAGGGATCGGGAACACCCCGCAGCTCTGCCGGGCCGAGGGCCCTGCCCGTGACGCAGCGATGCAGCGACACCGCGGCCCCATCACGGCCCCGTCACGGCCCCGTCACGGCCCCGTCACGGCCCCGTCACGGCTCCATCACGGCCCCGTCGCGGCCCCGCTCGGCCCTGCCCGGTAGGAGGGAAGGGAAATGCCGTGGGGGGACCCTTCACCCTCCGCCCCCTCCGCCCGCGACACGGGAGAGCTGGGAACAACACCCGGGCTGGGCCGCCGGCTCCGCAGCCCCCCCGAGCCCCGAACCGCCGCCGGGGCTCAGCCCCCGCCCGGGAGGGCCGGGAGTGCTCGGGGCTCGGCTGCGGCACACGCAGATAGTCGCCGCTCGTTAACACAAACAATTAGCGAGCACAGCCAGGGAGAGCCCGGATGATGCCGCCGCGGGCACGGCACGGGCACAGGTCCCGCCCAAACGGCTGATTCTGCCGGTTTAACTCTTGTCTTGGAGCTGGATAAGGACATACTGGTCACACAGGGAGCGCTCCTTCCCGCCAGGGTGGTCAGACTCTGGAATAGGCTTCCTGGAGAGGTGGTCGGTGCCTCAAACTGTCAGTGTTCAAGGGGCATTTGGACAATGGCCTTAATAATGTGCTTTAATTTTTTGGTCTGGCTGAAGGGGTCCAGCAGTTGGACCCAATGATCCTTGTGGATCCTTTCCAACTGAAATATCCTATCCTATCCTATCCTATCCTATCCTATCCTCTATCCTATCTCCTATCCTATCCTGTCCTATCCTCTATCCTATCTTATCCCCTGTCCTATCCTCTATCCTATCTCCTATCCTATCCTCTCCTGTCCTATCCTACCCTCTATCCTATCTCCTATCCTATCCTATCCTCTATCCTATCCTGTCCTATCCTATCCCATCCTATCTCCATCTCCTCTCCTCTCCTATCCTTATTCTATTCTTTTCCATCCTATTCATAAACTCAGGTGTAAAATGTGTTCTTCAGGACCGAGCCCAGGCAGTATTCCCTGATCATTCCACAGGATCATTGATTGCAGGGTCAGTTTAAATCTTTGGGAGAGGACTCAATGAATGCAAAGTGCCTCTCTCCTACAGGAAGCAGCTCAGGACAGTAGGCAGGCAGCCCTGTTCTTGTCCCCGAGGGGGCAGATTCACAGAGCATCACTGGGGTCTCCCATCCCACCCATTCCTGCTCAGTCCCCGTGCACCCACCACATCACCCCAATCCCCCATTGCTGACCCACTGCAGGCAGCAAAAACACATCTGGTGTTGTCCCTGGGTCTGACCACGATGCTCCCAGCCAGGAAACAGGTACCTGAGGGATCCTCCCGTTGCTGCTTCCACCAGCACCTCCCGACAGCTCATCCTCCTCCCACCCCAGCGTGGCTTCAGCCCCTCCAGGGCAATGACAGGGCTTTAAATGGGGCACACACAAAACCCGGCCTCCAGGTCAAGGATACACATGCCACACAAGCCAAACTTCTTCACCAGGATTTCTGGAAAAAGTAAATGCAGCACCTGGCACTGGGGCCATGAACTTGTTCATCTGCTGGACCCTCACACCCCAATCCTGGTCACACTGTGGTGAACAGCTTGTCACACCTGGGCTGCCTGTGGTAAAATGCAGGTGGCACAGTGACACTGAGGAAAGCAGCCACTACCCACACACTGGGGACTGGCACGGGCACACCAGGGACCTTCCCATGCACCCTTGGGTTTGTTGATGGTTATTCCAACAGGCACCAAGGTGTAAGTGTGCAGCTCCTCACATTCTGTCAGGTGGGTCCGTGATGTAGAGCAAACTCCTGTACCAGAGTCCCCAGCTCTGCAGAGCTGGCACAGGCCACCCATCTGCAAGCACCTGGGGCTGATCTTTCTCTTTAAACAACTGCCTCCATTATTTCTGTCTTATTTGCAATTCATCAACCATCTGACATTTAAAGGGGACGCCTGAAGGAGCTGCACACACCAGCAAAGCCAGAGCTCGACCTCGACCAGTGCGGTGTCCCCCAGCAGCAGGGGAATCACAGAATGGTTTGGGTTGGAAGGGTTAAAGATCATCCAGTCCCACCCCCTGCCATGGGCAGAGACACCTTCCACTAGACCAGGTTGCTCCAAGCCTTGTCCAACCTGGTCTTGAACACTTCCAGGGAAGACACCAAAGGTTGTGCTTCCCTCCTCCGCCTTCTGGGAGGGCACCACGGAGCCTGCCAACTCAACCACTTGACTTGGGCATAGGAAAAACTTTTATTTACATGTTAATTAAAAAAATACTTGACAAAAAAGGCATACAGTATTTTATACTAAAAGAATAAAGATTTTTATTAAGCACTGTAAGTTGCATTCAATAGCCTTCAAAGACACCACACCACAATCCATCTACAACCAGCCAAACCCAACAGTAGTTCATTCTTGCACAATCCATGAGTTGGGGCAGAACTCCCTTCAACTTACATTAAGATACCTACTTAGCTCTGGCGGGCAGGGAATGGGGAATTACACCTCATTTCTGATCACTAATGTGTGATGAAGAGCATCAGGAGAATTATATGAAAACGAATATAAAGAAATGATTCTGATTTTGAAGTACATTAAGTTTGGAAACACTAACAAAAACATCAAAATGATACAGGTATATTTGCTTATACTAAATTCTTGATGGGAAAGTTCTCAAGAACAAGCCATTTGTTTCCTGCTACAGAAGGGGGGTACTTTTTTTTTTTTTGAAGATCAAAGCGTTTTTTTTTTTTGTTTTTCACAGAATTTCATATTTGCTAATATGAAGGCATAAAACAGCAACAGAGAACAATAATGCATACAGCAATGAGTACACCAGGGTAACGTTGATATTCAAAACGGCTAGATAATTTTTTTTTTTAAAGTTTTAGAATAAATGCAACAGAGGTCAATAATCACAAAATTTTAAGGTTAGAGCAAGATCAGTCAATGACTAAACATAGTTAACATCTTTTATAGGACTATTACTGATTATTAGCTTTTTTTGTTTTGCAAATGGGCACAGTACTTGTAAGAATGGAAGAAAGAGGACAATAACATGCATAATATTAACTACACACTTTAAAAATCATGAACCATGCAGAAGTTTAGCTCAAATAGTAGTACTAATGGTCTACGTCTGATTCAAAACCACATAGTTCATTGATCACGGATGCATGGTATTAGTCACAAAAAGTTTCCCAACACATTGTGTTTGTTTTGAAAGGTCGTTTGCATCTTCTATGATTTCAAGTTTATCTCCGTTTAACTCGCTCGTAACGTATGTATGATGTCTATTGAACTCAGCAGAACTGCAAGTGTTACTGAGAATTGGTAGTTTCGAGAGTTTGCACATTTTTAAACACAAAAGAACCACGGCAACGGTGATGAGATTTCAGAAAGAAAAAACTGTGGTTGTGCCTTTTTCCCCCCATAATCATGAAATCAAAGCCTTAAAGAAAGCTTTATTGTGACACAGTAATGCAAAATCAAATATAATGGCATACATATGGTGCCAAGTACTAAAAATTATAGTTTTAAGCTATATATACTTAAAGACTGCCAAAATTTGTTTTCTTTATATTTCAAAAAACAAAACTACAAGCTTTTGTCATAACCAGTTTAAACTTTATGTATACTTCATTTTAAGTGCGGGAGTCAAATGCTCTTCATTCTCTTTTTTTTTTTTTTTTGTTTTATTGTAGCATTTTGACTACAACTGGTTAAAACTAAAAAAATGTGTTGTTTAAATCTCTGACATCAAAGAGGGATCCGAATTTCCAAAGTCCTCATTTTTCTCTTACGGAAAGGAAAAAATGTACGTAACTGTAGGCTCTCTTTCTTTCCAGATATTCCTAATCCTGACCCTTCCCAACATCCTTCACCCTCTATAAAAAATAAGTTTACTCTTCTTTTTTTAAGACAGTGGCCTCAAGAGCATCATCTTTATGGCAAACACTGTCTGCATTTAGTGCATTTAAGTGAGGATTCGTATTGCACATTTTAGAGTCATTACTCAAGGCACTTTCAGACTGATTGGAAGCCCTGATGTCTCCTGTATTCCCATTCATCTGGGAAGCTGGTTTTTCCTCAGTCACAACTCCATTTTCAGCCAGGGATCCATCTGAAGACACAAGTGAGGATTTAGATTCCTCGGATTTTGACTTAAGTTCTTTGGCTACTTCTTCTGCTGAAGCAGCGTAAGGAGGTTTGCCCTAGTTGTTAAAAAAAAAAGAGAATTACTGAAGAACCAGTGCTACAAATGTATATAAATCTATAACTGTACAGTCTGACACAAGGATGCCACAACAGGCAGCATGCAGGGCACAGGATTGTGAGTGAACATGAAAAACGAGGCATTTGCTGAAAGAAGTGGCCAAAAAAATACACTGAGGGGAGGATTTTCAGTGTTCCCCAGAGCCTCCTGATGCTCCTGGGGCAAACGCCTTAGTTTCAACCTCCATGTTTCACTTATTTCACAACGTCAGAGGTACATAAATGTCTGCAAACACCAACACTGAGAATCAAGGTACAGCTGAACTCTGCTCCTTGGTTCATGTGTGCTGTGATTTAATGGCAGGGTTACATGTTGCTCAAATTCAAACCCCACTGTTTTCAGACAGCGTTTAAAGGAGTGCAGAGGCACCATGCAGTATCCTCTGCACCAGGCTATATGCTTCCAATGTTAGGAGAGGGGTTTCATACAAAAAGCATATAGTAAAATCTTACAAGACTGAGTAGAGCCATAAGACCCAGATTGATGCAGCATACAATTAGTTTTAAAGTATCTATAATTAATCTTAGCATTCTAGAAACATAATAGACTTTAAACAAACCAAAATAAGCAGGCTGGGCTGCTAGGGAGCAGCGCACTGGTCTGTCACACTGTTCACAAAGCCAAGTGCTAAGAAATGGCTTAAAACAGGGAAACCTGATACACCTCAAACAGCAGCAAACTCCTCCATTTTTACCTGCCAGAACAGCATGTTAGTGCTGTACTGAGCTGCTGAAGGATTCTACAGAAGGATTTTGCAGGTGAGCCAGCACTGCTGCTCTCCAGCATTCTCATTACCCAGATAATCACCAACAACTCTGTCCCACTGCACAGGTACGGGACTGGCCCCCGAGGACAAGGGACACTGATCACCTGTGTCCACGGGCCCCTTTATAGGGGTTACTATGTTCAGCTTTCAAGACATGCTTTTGTTTCTTTACAGACCAAGAGTGAAAGGTCTCCTCCTGGGACAAAAACGGCCAGTCTGATGTGTTTGGTAAATACAAGCAGCTCATTTTGGTCAGATTCCCAGCCCTCAGGGAGGGGGTGACTCGGGGTGAGCCTGGCCCCGCACAGACACCCCTCCTCATCCCAGGGTATGAGCTCAGGGTACACCAGCACCACTCAGCCTGAACTGGGCATCACAGTCTACTCACTACACAAGTTCTCCCTGCCACGTGCATTTTAAATCACCTTTTTTCCTCTTCCTGTACAAGGAATGTACTAGAGGGACTTGATGACCACAAAACGCAGTGAGCTCAGGACCAGTCCACAGAAAATGTAATTTATCTTTCTTCTCCAGGCACAATTTTACACACAGGTCCTTGTGATCACAAGTATTTACCATCCAAATCACACATCATTAATAAAAATGTGAATATCCAATCTTGATGGCACTTGCCAACACAACTGCATGTTCTACCTGAACTACACTTCCATATGTACACCTGTAGTAAGCCTGGAATATTTGGGAGGATCTTTTCAGGGTTTCCTTTATTTCAAAGGTTAAGATACTCAGAAATTAGATACTCTATCACTAACAAACTGGTTTCTCTTCTATTTAAAGATGTAAAGTTTCAGATCCATAGGTACATTTGTAAATTTATAGAGTCTGTGTACACAGAAATTTAACTAGGAAGTGAAGTATCTGAATTTTTACACCTAAAAACCAGTAAGTTTTACTGGAAGTTGAGTTGCTTTATTATCTACTAGAGAACATTTCCTCTTTTACTGACATCTGCAAACACCCCCCTACTCTCAGGCGTTCCTGACAAATGGCATGTCCATATAACATATTTATTGTGGAAGTTCTTCCAGCTGTTTCCTACTCATTTCTCCATTACAGTCCAAACTGCAGAGCAGCCAGAACCATGGAAAATGAAGGAAAACAGAACTCTGAAGCAACAGGCATTTCACAGAGATCAGCAGCTTGGTCAGCTGTGTTTGAAGGGTCCATGGAAAAGACAAAAGTCACGATCCATGGACGCCTCTCAGGTTGTCACTAGAAAGGAACCTGTGTGCTCACAGGGCAAAGGCTGCTGTGCTATTCCCAAGAAGTTTAGAGCCAGCTCTTTCATCTGGAGCCCTCCAGCAGCAAAGATCCTTCACTGCTACAAACTTTCCTTCATGAGGTTGGACCAGGGTCCCAGAAAAGGAACAGGGGAAGAGTGGGGGCGGGAACAGAACTGCTAATTTGTTTCAGCTTTGTATTTCTCCCACTTTTCCTAAATTTTCTTCTACTCCCATGACTGGTTCGAGCAGTGTAGGCACAGGATTCATGTCAAAATACATTCTTCCATGCGTGTCTTTAGAAGCAAAGTTTGCTTTCAGTGAGATGTGACAGCAGCCTGTCCTGGTACAGCTCACAGCCACTTTGAGCTGGTCTGGAGTCCAGCCCAGCCCAGCCTGTCCCACAGAGCCAAGTCAGGCACTTGGCTTCATTACCTGAATTGCTCCCTGGCTTTTATAACCTCGCCCATAGTACCTTCCGCCTCTTCCAAAAGTTCTTATCACCGGAGTGGAGATAACTCCTCTGGGACGCCTGCAGGGGTGGGGAGAGAGGAGAAAACAAACACACATCAGCTTTGTTTACAACTGCTTTACATCTCATTTTGCTGGAATATTTTTTCCCTAGCTTTACTGTCTTTAGTTCCTTAAAGAGATGTCTTTAGAGAAGCAAGATGACTAATTCTGAATCACAGGGTTCTACTGCTCCCAAGTGTATAAAACCCAACAAACCTTTCGGGTTTGGAGTGATAAAATGTCTGTTTCTATATTTCCCTTCTAGAAAAACAATGAATGATACTTTCAAGCTCTACAGAAACATTATCCAAGTGTCAAATTATCCTCACAGCACTTTAAAACCAGAGCTCAAAATACTTTCACCTTACAAAAATAGCAATTTGAACCACTTACAAGGCCATTTTCCCCATTTAATAACACTTCCCCCATATGAACACGTGAGACAGACAGGATCTGATAAAAGAAAGTGAGGCAAAATACAGAACTCCTTTGGTTTTGGATGGGAGAATACAAAATTATCTAAGACACTGAGGGAATAAAGGAGTTCCATCCATATGTGGCATGTGGCAATTGATAAGCTGCTTTCCAATGGAGGCTCTCAACTTGGACACACTGGGTGGTGACTTTTGGTGTGATTCAGTACAGATTAGATCAGATCAAAACAAACTTTCTCACCTTGGCCTCAAGTTGTGCCAGGGGAGGTTTAGATTACATATCAGGAACAATTTCTTGATGGAAAGGGTTGTGAAGCCCTGGCACAGGCTGCCCAGAGCAGTGCTGGAGTCACCACTAGAAGTGTTCAAAAAACGTGTGGCTGTGACACTTGGGGACATGGCTCAGTGGTGAACATGGTGGTGGTGTTGGGTTGGTGGCTGGATGTGACAATCTTAGAGGTCTTTCCCAACCTTAATGGTTTCATGATTCAGCTAGTCCCATCAATTGCAGAAACTCAACTTCCCTATCATTATGTCAAGGATACCACTCCCCTAAAAATGCCTTTTGTTTTCCCTACTAGAAATATTGGATTGCTCTAGAAGTATGGCATTGCTCTGTGTTTCCTCTGGATCTGCTGCCCGATTCCAGCAGGTCCGCACGTGACACTGGCCTGTGCCCCCCAGTCTCTTCACATGCGATGTCAATGCCCACATTGGGCACTAAGAAACTAAATTCTGGGGTTTAAAAGCAACAACAGAGAATGAAGAGGGAAAAGCTGTGGTTTCCATGTGAGTCACCCTCACTGCTTTCCTTCCTCACCCTGCCCACTGGCTCTCTTTTTACAAGGTGGAAGTGTGCCCTTTAAGGAGCTGAGCAAGACTTTTCCCCCCTCAGGAAATCACAGAGAATATATTGCTGGGTCAAAGCCAATACAAAACAGCTGGTGTAATTTTACACAATAAGAACATCTGAGCTCAGTGTTGCAGAGATGTGAGACAATGGGGTGAACAAGCCTGACTCAATCCCTAGGCTGGATATTAGGGAAAGGTTCTTCCTGCAGAAGGTGGTTGGCACTGAACAGGCTCCCCAGGGCAGTGGCCACGGCCCCAAGGCTGCCAGAGCTTCAAGACTACACCCTCAAGCACATGGTGGTATTGCTGGGGTGTCCTGTGCAGGGCCAGGGGTCGGACTGGATGATCCTTGTGGCTTCCTTCCAACTCAGGACATTCCACGGTTCTGTGATTCTGTCTTTAGGCAGAACCCTTAACACGAGCATGTTTTCCTACTGGCTGTATTTCAGTATCAACTGACCCAACAAACAGGTAAGCTGCCTGCAGTCATTTTCCCCTCTCTGACTAGTTCTAGTAGCTCTACATGTGGAGAATTTCCCATTGGTGCTGATTTGATGGAGACAGGAAGATCTAGCATTGACAGTTTTCCTGTCTTTTTGAGGTGACAACATGCACCCAAAACCTTACTGCCTAAAGACAGGACCTCCAACAAAAAGAAACGTCAGGTATTTTATCTCAACTCAAAAGCTACTATTGGAGAATCATATTCCTCTGTCACAAAGGTACTGACCGGAGCAGCGACACCCTTTTAGTGACCTGTTTCCCAGATAAGGAGGGCTCTCGATTCCTGGCTACAGATGTTCTGCACGAATTCAGGTATTTCCCTCTTCAGGAGATGGAGGAACTTCTATCCTGCATGTGTGTGTCAATGTAAGGCAGCTCTGAGCCTGAGGGTGCTCCAGACGCCCCTTGGGGAGCTCTGGAAGACAGAGGCTTTGGGCAGGACACCAGCAGGGCCTCTCCCACACAGTGCAGGTCACTGACAGAAGCAACCAGCTCTGCAGGAGCCACTCTCCTGTTCATGCATCCTCATGAAAAATAGAACTGACGACCTCCCAATAACCTCATTTCAATGGTGGAAAAGGTTATTTTGTTCACTGATACCCAAAAGAGCCTCGTGCCTCCTCATCTTTGCTCATTCCCACTGTCTCCAGCTGCTGCTCTGGAGCAGCACAGGAGCCCCATGAAGCCCACACAGGGCAACCTGACGGTTGTCTGAAACAACTAAAACAACACTCAATGCCTCTCTTTTGGCAACTAAATCTCATTTTAGAGAATTAAGTGTCCTCCAAGGTCAGCCCTGCTCTCACACCAACACTGTGTGCTGCTGCTGAACCTGTTCATCTTTGTTTCTGCTGCTCCTGCCTCTCCTTGTCCCCACAGCAGCTCCATTCTCCCAGGGCTTCAGATCAACCCATCTCCTCACTCAGCCCAACAAGACAAGCATTCCAGCAGCTCTGGCTGACTCCAGCATGAAGCTTTATAGTACACATTCAAGTACATTATGAGAGAGAGGAGTTCATGCAGTGCAGACTTAGTCCTTCAGACTGCAGCTCCCTAGCTCAAGGTGGCACAAATACACCCACTTTACTCCACTCCAAATAGAGACAGACATAATATATAAATCACATTACTTTGGGATTGTCTCCTGTAATAGACAGAACCTTAATTAAAGGTAAGTTCTGTAAGGCACAGAACCAGCAAACCTATGGAAAAAATATAATCTTAAAAGTAATGGACTAGATATTTTTGTAATAAAGTACTTGTTTCGCAGACATGTTGTGCCCCTGTAACTTCAGCTGTAGTCGAATGAAGTGGTAGAGTGGAAGAAATTAATATTCTTTTAAGGACAACTCCCACCATGACTGTAACAGAGAACTATTAAACCTAGAAGTGTCCTTCAGGTGTTTTCTGCTTCACAGTAGAATTACATAATGTAGTTGTTAAAAATCTTATCATGCTTCTTAAAAAATGTCCTGCCATGAAACAGAAAGGAATTGAATGTATTGTGTTTGTTGATTTCAGGGAAGAGAAAGCCCCTAACTCATTTCCTCATGCAAAACAAACCTCTCTGTGGGTATATATCTCTATCTCAGCCTGAGTATGAGTTTCATTTGCACACAGATGCTTATATCTACCTGAAAAACTGAATTAAAAAATTTTAAAAGGAATGTCAATGCTTTTCTTGAATATTCAGCAGGTATAATTGACCTTAGGTGTCCTAAAATCTGTCATATGCAGTCTCTACTTTTCCCTTTTTTCCTTGTTTCCCCAATCATTAAATCCCACATGAGAAGCACGTTGCCAGGCTGGCACTTACCCTCTGGCTGGTCCTCCCACGGACACCACCTGCAGAGGGAATGGCCCTCTCCCCCCTCGTCCACGTCTGCTTCCAGCCCAATGGCCGACTACAGTGCCGGCAATTTCAAGTTTCCCTCCCTGAGAAGGAATAGGTTGGACTCCTGCACATAAAAGGAAAACCAAACCTTGATCTTCACAATCATCACAGCAAAGTTCCAAATGAATGGAAAGATGGTTTGCCCAGATGTCACCACATATCCCATTTCCTCTATGGATACTGTGAGACTATTGCTCATTTTGCGGTATTCCAGAAGTATCAGAACTCCAAGAGTCTGTTCCCTCCCCCCCTTTGTTTTAAAAATAGATATGAATTCTGAAAAGAAAAATTAACTGACATGAGTGCTTCAGTTTCAGTGATTAAAATATACTTGAGAAAAGCCTCAAGAAACAAGGGGAACTTTACAAGCTGGCTGAAGATTGTTTTTTTTCCTGCACTCCTAATGAAGAAGTAATTCTTGCCGGTTCAAGGCACTTTTTAGCCAACGCCAAGTATCAGCATAAACCACACAGATTATATTTGCAGCAAAGAATTTACTAGGCAGGATTAGCTGTACTAACACTAAGTTGCTATAAAAATGTAGCATTTAAATTGATCTGGGTGTAGGAGGTGGGTTTATCCTTCCCCTTCCAAGAAAGCAGCTAAAAGTGCAATTGTCTAAAATGCAACTGTAGCTTCTGTTCAAGTTGCTTATCTCTGAACACCAGTGTTTTTGCCCTTAAAATTCAGCTCTAGGGCATAACATGTATTTTAAGAAACCCGGGTAAGTGGGACTGAGCCAGATGTTACTGGTAAGACCATCAGCACCAAAAGAGTTACAAACCACAGCATTTATGCAGCCACAATTAGTCTCCAAACGTTAATAGGCTGGGAACTACAATACTGATTACATCCAGAAGGTTCCTACTTCCCTGTGCAAGTCCTACAGCTCCAAATGCAGACGGTTTGCAGGAGCAGAGTTATTCACACATGAAGCACTAGAGGTATGTTTGCTCTTAGGATAAAAGCTCAGAGGCCAGAAAGAACAGCTAAATAAACATGAAAAAATTACCCTGACCAGGGCATTGGAATCAACAGGTTTCTATCATCCCACCTCATACAGGAGGTAAGCAACAGGCACACAGGTAGGGAACTAAATCCCACTCCTGTGTCCACACGAGCACTGATGCCAGCAAGGAAGGGGTCAGCAGTAACAGTCAGTCATGTCTACATTGGGTTTTTGCAAAAAGCTCAACTGCCCCAGATTTTGGAAAATGCCTGTTAATAGAGTGAGACAGAGTCCAGCAGGTTACAGATCCCCCCTCGCCTTTTGGGGACAGGAGCCAGCCCGCCCCGTTGGGTTTTCGGGCTCTTCTGACTTGGAGGAGGGTTTCTAGGCATGAGAGGAGGCTGGCGGCAGGGACGGGGAGCAGAGCGGACAGCAGCCCGGGCAGGCTCTAGAGAGGGAAGCTGAGACAGTTAGGGAGACAGGGAGTCAGGAAGAAAGCCTCAGACCAAACCGTACAGTGGAGGAAGCCGTTGCCAGAAGCTCTAAGAAAAGGGTTTTGGGTATAATTACCGCCCTGAAACTTGCTAGTCCTGTTGCTGTCATTGCCAGAGAAGGCTCCGGAGTGTCCTGCCGCTGCCGCCACCCGGAAGGCCCGGTAAGCGCCTGTGGCTACTGTTTCCCCATAAGGGCCTCCGAAGCCATAGACTCCTGTTAGACCCAGGGTAAAGAAAGACAGGGGAAAATCTGTGAGGGGGCCAGGCATCGGGGAAGGCCCCAGCAGAGAGGCTGCTGCCTCCTTCCACCCTTCTGGAGCCAGGCAGGAGGGCCACGCTCCTGCGGACCAGGCTCCTGTGGGTGATGCTGTACCACCACATCGAGGGAGCCCTGGCCAAAGGTGTCCTGCTGCCTCAGCCAGCACGGTGTCCCTTGTCCAAAGAGCATGCCTTGACCCTGGGCTTGGAATGGGATCCCAATTTCTATGGCGTTGTAAAGGCTTGGGACAATTTTTTGGCAGTGAGCTCTGCTGGCTACAGTCATGGCACCCCAGGAATGCCCGTGTCCATATCCATACACCTATGGGCCTCGGGACAGAGAGATTTTGAGGAAAGGAGCAATTCTAGGAACAGCCTGGAACGGTTGTGTCAGTATTTACACTCGAGGGTGCCAATGGTTAAATGACTGTAGTGAAACATGGAGGGGTGGGGAGGGTGAAAGGCTGTCCAACCCTGACAGTTAAACTGTGTCCATTAATTAATAAACGTTTTGAAGCAATGTATTGTGCAAGTCAGAGCCTTTTCATAACACCCAGTGTCCATCCATTCCTCTTTTTTCTAGTTCTACAACAACAGTAAAAATATTTTGATCTGGCACAGTTACTAAAATCCTGATGGAAATACGCACATTCCATATCACTGGGCTATGGCTAATAAAAGTAACACCAAAATACAGTCATTGGCACTTGCCAACACAAGCCAACCACTTGCTTTTATGTATTTTCTCTGTGAAACTGAACAGGAAAACGGATTTGTAATTCTGGGGACGTGCAAGGTAAGGTAACGTGTGTGGCACCGCTGTCCCATCACTTACCAGCGAAGCCTCTCCCCCTGCCCTGAGGTGGTGGGACTGGCCCAAAGTGTCGAGGATACATAGAAGCTGGATAGAAAGGCATGGCAGGTGGAGGTGGGAAAGGGAGAGGATGGTTCTGCCTGGAGAAATTTAATCCTTCTAGGATGCTCTGACGCATCTTTTCAACCTTGGCTGCCTGCTCAGCCTAGGAATAAAGAGAAGGTCACAGAGGGATATTAAAATTCTCATTTCAATTGCATAAAACTACATTTACACAACAAATTCAAAGAAGAAAGCAAAACAATAGAAGAATAGAGACAGAATCATCATCCTAAACCTGGACTGCAAACCAGAGTCTGTGCAGACAGGCTGAAACATGCCTGGAGTGTTACAAGTCTGAGAGGGACCACAGCCACCATCTTAACCAAGCTAAGATCAGCTTCCCTTGAGTCAGAAATAAGAAGGGATACGATTTTATACCTCCCAAAAAATTAAAAGCAAAAAAAAGTTTTGGTCATACAGTATACTGTTGATTTTTATCAGTTTTTTGATTTTACAGTTAGATAATAATTTTGCATGATTTAGATACAACAAAAAACTCCTACACGTGTATTTTAAGATTGTAAGAAACGTGTAAAGCTAAAGGACCTCAAGAATGACTTCACAGTCTGTAAAATCAGTTAAAACCCATCAGTTTTCTTTCACTGTAAACCCAGTGCAGTTTAGTCCTTTGGGACAGCCTGACCCAAAAAGGCAGGACTTCAACAAATGAGCAGAGAGTTTCCAACTCGGCCATTCACCATGGCATTCAAGTTTCAGTTTCCAGAGAGAAAAAAAATGAAATTTAAGTTGATGCCTCTTCTTCCAAATCTGCCCAAATGCCATCCCAATCATCAAGAGAAAAGGGATTAAACAGCAAAACCCACCCATTAGCCATTCACTTTGTACTTTCCTTTAAAAGCAGGGACATGACATATGACATAAATGATAATAAACCCACCCCATCCAACCCTTCTGGGCACAAGGGACACTCCCTCACCCTGCTGAACTACACACCTGACCATCACAGAGGTCGATGAGCGGAACTTTCTCCCGGCTTGCTTTGATGAGCTTGGTCTGGAATAATTTCCCATCAAAATACATCCAGGGACAGCAGTGCTCCCACGGAATCGGCTGCCCGCAAGCATCGTTGGCAAAAAGAGCCATGTCCACCCCGCTCATAAATAGAGCAGACAGCTGGATTCCACGGGGATCCAGATTCTCAATCTGTTGGAAAACACAGGAAAGATTGTCATGAAATGCAATTCAAAGTTATTCCAACAGTTACATTCTTTTCAAAACTCTTGAAAACAGAGGGATTTTAAAAGGTCATTCAGACTTTCACATGATGGAGTAGAAGAATGCACCAGAACCTCTCGCCTGTGCATGCAGAGCTGCAATCCTCAGGAAGGGTTTGGTTCCATCCATCCACTCTGGAGGCCAGAGATAAACCCAAATACCTCTATTTTCTCAACAAAGTGCAAGAAACTATTTCTACAGACACTTAGAGGAAATTAGTAGTAGAAAACTTCATTAAAAATTTTATTCCAAATAATTATGTGCTTCTGAGATGTGCTGTAGAACGTTTCAGGAACGAGCTCATTGCCAGCATTCCATTTTTCTTCCTATGTAACACATTTCCTTTCCAACTCCTTCATAACGGATTTTCTATTATCTTGATTTTGCTGTAAGAACACAACTCTTAATAACAAGGCAGTGTTTATGCATACAACAGTTTTATTTAGGATGCAGGATAGAGAAAAAGGTAAAATTAAATGGCGAATAATAGTTGATGGTAGAAGAAAAAAAGGATTGGCTTGCAGCAAGTGTATTTTTAGCTCTGGTATAAGAAAATATCACTATTGGTGTTCTCTGAAATACTTCTCAAAATATCAGCCCTTTCTTTGGAACATTTTCAAGACCTTGGTATTAAACTTGAAAATTAAACTCCATTACCTTCCTTATGCATAAGCAACCTTTAAGGGCCCCAAGACTATCCAGCTCATTTTGCAGACAGCTGGGTTCAAACTCAGCTGTTCTTTCTGTCTGTACTCACAAGCAGCTTCATGTGAAGACAGTAACAACCCTGAAGAAACATTGCACCTTCCAGCTAACCAACATATCTTATAGAAGTTATCTGCACTACTTTGTGATTGAAAAATAAAACAACGTCTATTAAACCAAAATATTGTCTGCTGTCTATCACTAGTCATTTGTTTTGTGTTGGAATGGAAAGAGTATTTTCTCTGTGAATTCCTTTCTTAGGTCTCTAAGACCAGCAATTTTCACAGTGAGTTTCCTCCTCTTTGCATCAGACCTTAAGAGAGACGAGACTTTGATGATTCTATAACTATAGATACCTCTGTCAAAATCTCTACCCTTAGATGTCATTTAGGTTGTGGGCTCACCATCCCTGGAAGTGTCCAAGGCCAGGTTGGACGGGGCTTGGAGCGACCTGGGCTAGTGGAAGGTGTCCCTGCCCACGGCAGGGGGTGGAACTGGATGAGCTTTAAGGTCCCTTTCAACCCAAACCATTCTGTGATTCTATGATTTGTTTGTTGTGTTGTGTTTGGAGAATGGACATGGCAGATCAAGTGGCTGATACACAGCTGCTCTTTGATGCATCCAGCCTGGCCTACAAAACTGTCATTAGAAT
This sequence comes from Neopelma chrysocephalum, assembly GCF_003984885.1. Lineage (NCBI taxonomy): Eukaryota > Metazoa > Chordata > Aves > Passeriformes > Pipridae > Neopelma > Neopelma chrysocephalum. The sequence goes on from NW_020897856.1 coordinate 138,609, forward strand.
TTCTGCTGATACCCACAGGTACAATGACGCAGCTTCAGGAGAGTTTGGGGTAGATGCCTTGAACCACCCTCTCATGAGCCTTTGGAAGACTCTGCTACACTCTGCCAAGTGCAATGCTTGTCCCCTCAGGTGGGCTGCCTACATTCCTTCTGAGCACACAGGATAACTCAAGGCCAGGTCATTCCTTTGGCAGAGGTTGGCCACATACTGCCCTGAAGACAAAGCACTGCTCCTCCAACATGGACAGAGCTGTTCTCTGGACCAAACCCCTGGGGTTCTGAAGGACCCAGTGAGCACACAGGGCTCCCAGCACAAATGTCCAGTACACACCTTGAAAAGGAGCTCCAGCACACACCTGAACAAGTCTCCTGACAGCCAGGAACTATGGTTAGGCTGCTTTTAAGGAATTACCCACAAGCAGCACTCAAAACCACGATTCTCAGGAGCCATAATAAGGTTATAATCCACGTCAGCAGCGATACAGTCCCAAGTGCTGCAGCAAACAAGTGGCTGTGCATGAACTCATGGGGTGTTCACTGCGCATCACATTTTTTTCAGCAATGAGGGAAAGGACAAATAAATGTCTTCCTGATGGATTGTATTGATCTCTATATTATTTTTCTGTTGACATTCATCCTTTGGTATAAGGGAAGAAGGTTTTTGCTTTCTCTTAACTCTGCTACTACCCTTGCTAACACGTGAATTGTCTACTTGCTGTATGCCAAGTTCAAACAGATTTTGTAGTGGATTTGGTTTCCTTTCCCTTGCACTGACTAATACTTTTATATCTAAGTGCTGAGTTTCCATGAGCAGATTGATTTGGTTTACGGATTGAGGCTGAGAAGTCCTTGCCAGGGTGCTACAGGCAGGAACCCAACTCAGATTCCACTTGTCACCCACAGAAGAGAAATAGTCACTTGCTGGCTTTGAGGAAACCTCTTCCAGACCTGGTATCAGTGACAAAATATACCTTGGAAAAGCCTAATAGCTGGAATATGTGTGAGCTTCATTGCTGTTTCTCCTGAGAATAGGGGTGCTAGAATTGCTGCTCGTGTCAACTTGGGAAACAAGTGCCACCTCCTCCTTGCTGCTTTACCTTCTGTATTTACAACAAGGATACCACATTAACTATGAGTTAGCCAGCAGTATTTACCTCATGGAGTGCCACTGTACTAGAAAAAAAAATTAAATGTTTGAGATTTTAACTTTTAAAATCCTCAAAATAATGATTTTTACAGTTCTAAGAGTATTCATAAACTGTTTTACTTCTTTCCCCTGCATTTTTTCACTCAAGATTATATAAAAGTCTCTCTCCATTCCTACACTTAGCTGCAAAAATCTTTTGAGTGCTGAATCATGACAAAATACCCAGGTTAGTATTTATAAACAGCCACACAGGGAAAAAGCCTTTCTTTTTCTGTATCTTTTCAATGGAAGCACATTTGTTTCCAAGACACAAACTTAAGAAATTGTGACAAGAGGTTCTGCAGTTACCTATCAAACCAGTGAAACAGAACAGATTATCAATCTCCACCACACTTGAAACCACTAAGAGTAAGATTTTGAAAAGTACAGGTGATCGTGCAAGACTTTTAGTGAGACAGGCACGTACACATTGGCCACTGCAGTTAATTCCCAGATCAGGTGGGAATAAATTTCTGAAATCATGGAAGTTATATATTCTACAGTGAAGAATTACCTTGAGTTCCTGAAGCTGGTCAGGTTCATAGAGCTTTGGAGACAACGCTTGGGCAAGGAAAGCATCCAGTTCCTGGCGGCGCAGAATGCGAACCCCCGGCCACTGTACCATGTACCTGCAGGGAAGGACAACCTCACTCAGCAGCCTCTTACTGGGCAAACAAGAGGGATTTTATGTGATCAGAAATCACCTGTGTATACACAGAACATGTGACAGGAGAGAAACATGCTGTCCCAATGAAATGAGGAGCTTTACCACTTGGACTGCTTTTTCTGTGTACTAACTATTCTAGAAGGAGAAACAAAGGAGTTTCGATGCTCAAAGGTCAAAATGAAGTTCAATGGAACCAAAGACAAAATTTACATTTATCACTCTCAAAAATGCTTTATATTTTTTCATGTGCAACATGCTACCCTTGGATTCTGCCAGAATTATGAGCTAGTTGTGCTGAATAATTACCCCAAAGGTAAGCACCTCCCAGTTCCTCAGTTTTCAGTCTGAAAATTAAACACATCAGGGCTCTGGACTTTGTGTGACTTTCTCTTTGGAAGGCTCAAGTACAGAACTAACACTTCTACTGTTGGTTATCATCACCTCAACTGGATGAGCAATTCTAACCCAGGGAGCCTCACGCACCACAGGCAGAGCATCGTCACATGAGCTTCACATCCTGATAAGCTGCTATGCAGCTGTTCTCTGAAGAACTCCCTCTTTTGCTGTGCAACTTCACCCACAAGAGCCTCTGAGGCCCCAAACATTATTTTTCAGTAAGCTGAAGCCTCAAGTATAGCAAGGGAAACTAATGCAAATGCTACATCGGCCTCTTTGCAACACAAGATCTTTTTCCTCTTCTCTTCGATCCTCAAGAGACCGAAAAGAACCAGTGACTACACAACGCGCTTTTCTACAGCCAAACCAAACCCCCATTCCTAGTGACCTTGCAAATAGGAATTAACACTTTCTACAGAGATTCCACAGTAAAACTTTCCTTGGCTCTGGTTTCCCTGGAGGTGCCACTGACCTTAGCACACAGCAGAGCACCATAAGATGAGTGGGCACGTTAGTTGGGTTGAGCATTGCTGGTGTGTCCGATCGCATACAGGCCAGAAACGCCCTCATCCGTCGGTTCTTGTCTTCCACAGCTTTGCCCAGCCACAGCTTCTTCAGGTTGGGACAGGTCCACTCCCTGAAGGCGAGGGCTTCCACCAGCTCAGGGGTCTGAGGAGATTTGCCTTTGTAAGCAGCCCATTCCTTAATTATCACCGGTGAAACTGCAGAAGGGCAACAGCAGAAAGAAACCGGGCTGAGTTAATATTTCATAGTTCAGCATTTATTTCAAACTTCATATGCAGGAGATTTGGATCCAAAAACATCACTCTGAGACTGCAATAGGTACCAGTGTGCTGGATTATACTGACAAAATGGTAATTCAAACCCTGCATGAACCACCTTCTAATTGTGATCACTTACAAATTCCGTGCATACAGACAGGTGTTCTCTAGGAACGTTATGCTAATATTTTCAAATGAATATACAATGTAAAGGAACTATATATATATTTTTCTAAAGCAAACAGCACCATTTCCCCATCCCTGGACATGCTGGATGGGGCTTGGAGCAACCTGGTCTAGTGGAAGGTGACCCTGCACATGGCAGGGGGTTGGCACTGGATGGTCTTTAAGGTCCCTTCCAACCTAAACCATTCTGTGATTCTAACCTGAAAATTCAATTTTCCTCTAAAATATCTGTGTCATGGATCAAAAGCCTAAAGTGATAAAAACAGTACATAAACACAAATATATTCCATGTGTGCTCTTTTAGTAGCAATATGATCCTAGTGATTTTACTTGAATCAGACTTAATCCTGATATTATATTTGTCCGTAGTTGTTCAACTACTGCAATGCAATGAGATCTCAAATATGGGCAAATTAGGGGGCTTCTGCCTAAAAATTTTATAAAACATTACTTTACTGAAGTCCTTCCATTTATTGCACTGCTTTCAATGAAGAGGTTAGTGGGTTTTGCCTAGGCTCCCTTTCATGCACATCAGAACAAAGACAGTTCACTCTACATGGCTGCTAAATCATCTCCCTTTTTCCACTTGAAGGCAACTAGAACAGAACACAAGCTCAAGTCAAGGCTGAGACAAGATACCTTTGGCCTTGGAGCGACCCCAAGCCCGACACAGCCCACAATGTGTCTGCACCCTTCTAACTCCAAGCCCAGCTATGTAGTGTGGAAAGATTCAAGGAGCTTGTTAGTGCAGGTTCAGGTTACAGCCTGGGGAGATTCCCTGAGGAGTACAGACCTGCTCTTTCTGCTGGAAATCCGCTGGGTACAGACCGAGGAGCGCATCCTGCTGCTGCCAGCACAGGTCTGACGGCTACAAAGCCCTGTTCAGCAATCAGGCTGCAGCTTTACAGGGGACTCTATAGCCAGGGGCAGGCAAACCACGGCAGAGGTGACAGTCAGGATTAAAGAAAGGACTTCCAAAATATCCCAAAGCACTCTCAAGCTTTTCGGGAATAAACCCAGCCTAGTACTGTAGTTACCCTTCACAGAGCTCAGGGCAGTTTTACAAAGATCACATGCAGCAATGCAAACAAACATTCTGATATATTTAGTTGGTAGCCTCACTACGAAATAATGTTCTATGTTGGTCGCTCCCAGGTTTTATACACTCTCTGAAGATGGGCTTTAACAGGCAGCAGAGCTACCCCATCACTGGGGTCCAGCTCATCACTGGGTTTCTCTGCTTGCTTAGGCCTGGAACAGCAAACACAAACAAATAAAAGGATGTGTTTTATGTAGGTTTTCAAACCCTCTTGCAATTGTTTTAGATATCAAAGCAAAACTGTACACACCACCAGTGTTCCACTGCTGTTTCTTTCACTTAACACATAACAGACCTCAAGCTTAGAAGAAGGGAATGTTTTATGTCCAAGTTTTCTATCCTATATTTTAACAATCAAATCTGGTTCTAAGCTTTTAATCTGGGGATGAGAACCTCCATGGCCTGTGAGGTTAAGGCCACAGCAAGAGTACCTCAGCTTGCCCTTCAGTCACATGCTGCCTCCAGAGGTCATGCTAGAGATCCACACTGGCTTTTATGTTTTGCTAAATAATGATTATAATATCCAAGAATCCTAGAATGGTTTGAAGCCATCTTAAAGATAATCTCATTCCAATTCCCTGCCATGGGCAGGGACACCTTCCACCAGCCCAGGTTGCTCCAACCTGGCCTTGGACACTTCCAGGGATGGGGCAGCCAGTTTCTCTGGACAACCTGTGCCAGGGCCTCCCCATCCTCACAGGGAAGAATTTCTTCCCAATATCCCATCTAACCCTGCCCTCTGGCAGTGGGAAGCCAATCTCTCTTGTTCTGTCCCTCCAGGCCTCTGCCCAAAGTCCCTCTTCAGCTCTCCTAGAGCCCCTTTATGCACTGGAAGGGGCTCTAAGATCTCCCTGGAGCCTTTTCTTCTCCAGGCTGAACAGTTCTCCCAGCCTGTCTCCACAGCAGAGGTGCTACAGCCCTCAAGAGCACTTTCATGGCCTCTTCTGGACTTGCTCCAGCAGGTCCATGCCCTCCCTGTGCTGAGGACCCCAGAGCTGGACACAGGTAACCATGCTTTCTGTGGGATGGTTTAACATGGAGGTCAGTCCAGTGGTCCAGCAAACTCTGAGTGATGGGGTGAGGAATTGCAACTGTATCCATCCACAAGCAACTGTAGTACTCTTCACCCAAATTTAGCATTTAACCTAAGAGATTAATCCAGGACTTGTCCATATCTACTTAATTCTCCAGGGCATTTCTTAAACCTTTGACAAATCTGGACTGGGACTGCTGCCAAACTCACTGCAACCTCAGCTGCCCGAATCTCTGTCCTCAGAGGGATGCATGGTGCTTCCTCCCGTGACTTCCACTAGGACATGAGCAATACCTATCCTCGAGACTACATCAGCTACAACCAGGGCCAGTGTGTTCAGCCCCATCACCGTGCTGATCACACTGTTTTTCACACCAAACCTCGTCCTGCTGCTGCTCAGCAGGTCTGAATACTCACAGAGGCCCAGGTTACCACACCACCTATGGACTCTGCTTTGAACAACGCACTCACGACACGCTAAGGTCGATCCAAGCAACGAGAGTCAGCACGAACCTGCAGGACAGTAACCTGCCTGAGGAACACTCGAGTGCTGTCACTGGCTCTGAGGGCACCACAGCACCCTGTGAGAGCTCTGGCTGCCAAGCACAGCTTGGGTGGTTCTGGCCTTTGCTCAGTCTCTGTGCCGTGAGGTGCCCAGTGCCACCAGCAGCCGAGCTGGCAAATGCAGAATTCTCAAGCTTCATTTTTAACCTTGCAATCCTTACTGACAGCACAGCTTGAGCTCAGCACGCCTGAGTGTGCACAAGGGCTACTGCCCAAGAGTCACGGCTTTCCTCTTGGCAGCACCAGCACTGGCTGAGTACATCCGTGATGGGGAACAGCACAACACAAGGTGGCTGGGCTTAAAATAACAAACCGTGGGATCCAACCAGGAACTGTGACAGCTTGTGCATTTTGCCACCGAGCAGAAAGGGCAGACACATGTATTTATCAGAACATGGAGATAACCTGGTCCAGGGCTTGACAAGCAGAGCAAGGGAGACCCTGAATTTCCAGCTCCTCCTCGGGAAAGGCAGCACAGCCAGTGCCATGCTCTTGGCAGCCAGACACAACCAGGCACTCTGTGACCCAGCCCCTCCTGTCCTCTGGGAGCAGAGATGAGGCTGGGTACAGCTAAGCCATCACTTAGCAGACACTGATCACTGAAGAACCCCACTGACTGCTGCTACTGTAGTTTCTTGTTGCCTTTTCAACTTCATACAAAAAATAATGGTTTAGAAGACAGGAAGCCATCCGTTTCACAAGAGATCCATTATTTTGCCGTCTATATATTTAGTAATAATCCCAATGTGTCAGTTTATTATGCATTTTTCACAGCCTCACATAACCCTCACATGCAATATACTTGCCAATTATTCAGGCACTATTATTAAGCTGCCAGTGTTATGGTTTGTACAACAAAGATGACAGGATTTTAGGTATTAATATTCATTACCTCTCTACATAAACCTTAAGGACAATTTACATTTCTTTAGAAACTGATTTCTTAATTCTCTTAACAGCTCTCAATTCCTAAATTTTCTCTTAATTGTCTTCATTACTGTGTTTCAGCACTTACTCATTTTTGAGTGCAGCAAAATAATTTAGACACCGAAGGAGAATAAGCATCACCAGTTCATTACAGCCTGGATCCTCAGAAAACTTAAGAGAGGGCTAATCAACCTGCTTTGCTGTTTTAGACACTGTTCTTTCCTTGCATCCTGCACAGCCTGCCCAAGTCTTGATGCTTTGTAAAAGAGGTGACCAAAATAGGCACCACAGCCCTTTCACACCTGCATCGCAGCCCAAATCCATCTTTACTGCCACTGCCAGCTTTGCAGTGAAGCAAGGAACTTTTGGGCATATGTTCAAATTCCTTTTTGGTTTTTTTAAGAGCTTGGTCAGTCCTAAGCTAGAAGTAGGTCAGTAGCTGGATGCGTCCTGCAGCAAGATTTGCCAGAGCTGCCGTAACTAAACCAAGTCAGCAGCAGCGTGCTGAGCCTAAACTGAGAATAAACTCTGAAAAGCAGGATACATGAAGAGAAAATAGAGATTATTTAGGTTTCCCCACTAGCCTACCGGGGATATTCTATGTTTACAAGATAAAACCTGAAGCAGACCTCCAGCACTCAGCCAGTTCACCACAAAAATGCTGTAGTACACTTTTAAGGACAGGAGTCTCACAAGGATACATGAAGAATGCAAATAACGTCACTCTTTGAATCCTGAAATAACCTTGTAACCCAAAATACTACTACGCTGTGTGAGTTTAAAGAAAGTAGCAGTTTGTGACTATGTGTGCTGAGGTATTATTCAAGCAGGGTAAATAGTGATTCCCACATAACAACTGGCAAAGATAAGCAGCTTTTCAAACATCACTGGGAGATTATCATCGTCACTACATACATACAAAAACATTTCACAATTACAAATGGAAAGAGCAAAGGGAATGGATATAAAGTTTACAACTGATACTTATTTTTATTCTTTTACACATGAAGCCTGTGAATGATGATTCCATGCATTCTGAATACCTGATTCTTAAATTTAGCCTAGTGACAGCAGACTCCTACACAGAAATATTTGTGCTGCTGCTGTGCACTGAAGGCTTCAGCATTCCTGTAACCTTTATAAGCTGCTACTGCAAAGTTCAGTCATTTCTTTTCATGCATCATCATAAGAAAAACACTCTAGAACAAGGAGTTTTCTGGAATGACAGTAATTCCTGGAAGCTGAAGACTTAAAAAGACAAATTCCAGACTACTGAGATGATTAACATCTATCCCCCTCTGAACAAGTCAATATTTGATAAAGCTCTTTGTAAAAGTTTAGCCTGTCCCCACCCAGGTCTACCTTTGCTTACATTGCACCTGACTTCTGTGGGGCTTAAATCAGGTTTTTATATGCCAATATCTGAAAGAATGACAGTCTTGCAGATTTCCCTGGGGTGCATTTAATGACACATTTGGGAAGACACAACAACTTAATCTGTGTACCTCTCACTTTTGAAACAAGCAGGTAGACGTGTATGCAGGTGCAGAGAACTAAGTTTCCTAAATCCAGCCCTGCCATACACTTGGAAATGACATCACAAACCGATGTTCCTCACTGCAGCTCTGGCAGCAGCTTGAGCAGACGTGTTCAAAACCAAACCCCAGAGCTTGCTGAGAAATGGCAATATTTACAGTTTTTAAACCATGAGAGCAAATAAAATTTCAAATTAACAACATCTTTTTCTCTTATCCATGGGATCCAGTAAGCCAGAAATCTCTCTGGCCTTAGCTACATCAACGAAATCTTCGCAACGATTCCCATTCAGATCATGGCACAAGTGGCTGGGAAACCACAGCAAAGGCAAGAGGAATAAAGTGTGGGTTCTGCAGTACGTACATTCTGGTGGAAGTCTGTTCTTTCTAAAAGCAAGCCTTTCAGTTTTCTTTCTGCTTTCTGCCAAACTAAACAGGACTCCGTAAACATACTGACGCACTGGCCTATACAGGAGAGCAGCAGGAGGCAGGTCTTTGTTGGCTTCATCTTCTATAGAAACGGCGATTTTGATTTCACCCTTTGGCATGAAAGAAAGCAGAGAAATATGACATGTTACAGTGAACAAAAAGCATTCAGGTATCACGGGAACCCAATCCAGCTCTCAAATCCATCTCAACTGGTCATGATAGATATGATCCAGCAGTAACGTGGATCTCAGCTCGGGAGAGGTAACACCAGGGCAGGATTGCTCCAGCTGCTTCATCTCCTCCCAGCCCTGACTGATCATTCCTGTTGCTTTCCTCTTTCTTTTCTCCATTATAAACATGTTTGTTTGTCTGGACTACCTGCACGTGAGAATTTACTAAACAGTGACCTGCAAATATGGGTGTTTAGAAGAGAAAACCAGCTCACATGGAAATAGATTAATGTGCTTTTAGACAGTCAAAGCACATTTAAAGCTGATACAGATTTCAGGAAGTTGTTTTAAAAAAATATTTATGCTGTCCAAAACACCAGTCTGAATTTTTGGTGCAGGATTTGAAACATTACTGAGGACTTACAGCAACAAACAACACTGTGAGAATACCCGGCCAAAAAAATCCTAACTGGGAATTACCTGAGCAAGGCTGGGTTTGAATACACATAAATAAAATGTTAGCATTTTATACATTTTCAGAAAAAAAGCATGAAAGAACCGTCCAACATTTTTCTCTCATAAAAGCAGCAACACTGTTTTCTGTGACTTGCACATCCAACCATGTTAAGACATTCTTGGAAAATGACTGATTTCACTGCACTGCCCCCAAATATCAACCTTTATTTTCAACACTGACAAGAAAACACTCCATTGTCCTACTTTCTCTTAAAAAAAAAACCAAACAAAAACATTTAAACGATACCAGTAAGGAATCCTGAAGGTGACATCTTAGGGTGATTACAGTAGGATATTGTCAGGTTTAGCTCAGACAACACTACCTTAGGTGTAAGGCATGTCTGAAAGGTGTTTCTGCATAACAGCAACATAACCTGGAACACCTCTACGTGCCCATTTCTAAAGAACCTCCATAATTGCACCAAAAGGTTCAACAGTCCTGTACTCAGGTCACAACAACCCCCTGCAGCTCCAGGCACGGGGAAGAGCGGCTGGAAAGCGTCCGAGCAGAAACGACCCTGGGGGTGCTGGTGACAGCAGCTGAACATGAGCCCAGGTGTGCCCAGGTGGGCAAGAAGGCCAAGGGCACCTGGGCTGTACCAGCCATGGTGTGGCCACAAGCCCAGGGCAGGGACTGTCCTCCTGTGCTGGGCACAAGTGAGGCCACACCTCAAATCCTGGGGGCAGTTTTGGGCCCCTCATGACCATAAAGACGTTGAGGTGCTGGAGTGTGTCCAGAGAAGGGAAGCTGGGGTAGGTCGGGCTCTGCTCCCAGGGCACAAGGGAGAGGATGAAGGAAACAGCCTCAGGTGGCATCAGGACAGGTTTAGACATGAGGAAAAATTTCTTCACCAAAAGGGCTGTCCAGCCCTGGCACAGGATGCTCAGGGCAGTTGTGGAGTCACCATTCCTGGAGGGATTTAAAAGACATGTAGATGTGGCACTTGGGGACATGGTTCAGTGGTGGCCTTGGCAGTGCTGGGTAAACAGCTGGACTTGATCTTAAAGGTCTTTTCTAACCTAAATGACTCTGCAATTCTATGATTAAACAGGAAGTAGTATTTAAATATGCCAAGAATATCTGGCTATGCAAAGTGTGAAGCAGAACTGGCACTGATGGTCTTCACAGACCTTTTGATTCTTCTCCACTTTTCTTCGACAAAGAAGTGTAAAAATACAGCAGCAACACGAGCTGTGGTGCAAAACAAACACATGGGAAATAGGAAATCCAAACCTCAACCTCGATACAGCAACTTTTGGTTTGATGGACTTCAGATCTGCCTGTGGTCCTTATTGTCCTGAAGTGGATTTTTAAGGTGAATAAAGGTTAACAGGAGTGGGGACAGTTCCATTTTGCTGCTGCTGGTACAAAAGGGATTTCTTAGAGCTGCTCTGTTTCTCTCAGGGCCAGCTATCAACTATGGGAGGGATCAGATTGGGAGGGAAAACAATCTCAGTACTTCTGAATGCTGAAAATAGAAAAGACTTGGCACAGACACCAAAGCACATACGAAGGAATTTTTAGATGGAAATGGACTCTGCATAAACACACACACACAGACATATACACACATGCTTATAGATATAAAAATACTACATATAGTCAGAAAAAAATTATTTTGTAAGTAAACACTTCTAATTATAGTAATCTCATACTTATCGGAACAATAGAAGGACTAAAAAGGGACCAGAACTCAGAGCACTAAAAAGGACGTAAAAATCTGATACTTTTTAGCCAGGAACACCAGAGCAATTATCTTCACAGAATCATTATCTCACAGTGCCTCACTTTTAAATGTCATACCTTGGTTAGGACGTGAAAGATGTAGGGATACATTAACCCTTTCTTGTGCCTGTGCTCTGCCACTCGTAACACTTCAGGTGCTACCGGAGGTAATGGAGGGGTGGTAATATCCATGTGGTTTCTGGTGGGCATGGACAACAGGCATGGGATTTGTGGATTACTGGTTTGATTCCCTTTGACATCAGCTGCCTGACTTCCTGAAGAAGCACTAGAGGAACCTTCTGCCTGTAACAGAACATACAAAATGAAGTGCTTTGGATGTGTCCAGAAACATACCAGCAGATCAGCCAAGAGAAACAGCAAATTTCCTCCCTCGCCCCCAATGAAAACAGTAAATCTTCACATCACGCTGTCGCAGTGTGTAGAATCATTATCCAAAGCTGGCTGCAAGGTTTTCAGAAAATAGAAACCTTCAACCAGTGTTTGCTAGCAGCAGCAAATTACCAAGAAAATAAATATTATGGTAAAGCTTTAACTTATTAACAGCAACAGTAATTACTATTTTCTTTAATTTTTAACTGCACAATACAGAAGGGGACTTGACGGCCTTTTAATGACATGTGAATAGACTCTTAACTCGTATTTCCAAGATACTCCCAACTCAGTGTGTGAACTGACAGTCTCAAAGTCTGTAATTTATCCAGACTTTCATGAACACATCCCTTCTCATCTCACAGTTCCAGATGGAGCAGGGAAAAGGACGCAGTTCCATTTGATAACATTTAGAGCACATAGTGTCCGAACTCAAAAGCCTTGTAAAGGTTTGTTGGGTCCTGTTTAGTTTTTAAACATAACATTCTTTTGTCTCAGAAGACTGTAAGAGAAAATGGCAACGTTTTCTGTCCACAAGACTAAAGTGGCGTTTTATTCCTGTTCTAGAAATGCAATTCACAAACTTATGGGAAAAATCTGATGTATAAAAATACACTGTAAACCTCCCAGTGAATGAGCCTTTTTAAAGATTTATGTTGATGTCTCACAGATACAACCAAAAAAAGAAGAGCTCATTCCTAAAAAGCCTGGTCTTCAAAACTGAAAGCTTGTTTTAGCTCAAGAGTTCATATTACCTTTATGCCCATAAACTATTATAGCAATAGTAAAAACTTTTGGGACTGAAATTTGATCACTTGATACGTCATCCGTATTTTCACAATAGGTGTAAAGAAGTTCATGTGCCTCCTAAGACTTGAAAAGCAAAGCTGAAAGAAAAATGGCCAAAGCATGAAATCCCCCAGAATATGTAACATAAAAAACAGGCCCAAACAAGCTCAGTTTGTTCACTTCAGGTCCATGAAAAATAAAAACCTGCATGCAAGCATCAAAAAAATCCCACACAGATTTCAAAAATCTTCTACAAAAACATGTACAGTAGTAAAAACTGGCTCTAGCAAAATATCAAAGGGCAACATTATTTTCAGATGACATTTTAAGCACACAATTAAAGAGGATATTACCAAAAGATTGCATTTTAGTTGGTAATCTAGACTTCATTTGAGTTATAAAACTTAAAATATATGACAAAATGGTTAAAACCTGGAAACCACAACACTTCCAACACAACATGCTAATACCAGCTGCTTTTATAAACATAAGAGCTATCATAGCTCTATTAAATCTTTGTTATATTATCAAATATTTCTTTATCAAGTTAGAGATTTTTGCCTCTGTCATCTACTACCCCAACAACTATAAGTCAGCAATACTGGAGCACATGAGGAGTTTACAGAACTATCAAATACTGGGGGCACAAAGGGAAGAAGAGAAAAAAAGCCTACATGACATCTGCACTACCCAGTTTCCTCTGGATCAGCTCCAGAGATATTCCAACACCCAACCTGAGGAACTACCACAGTTAAAAGGTGGTGGGTTTTTTTTTTTAGTAATTATGCATCCAGTCAAATGAGATGAGTTTACTTTTGTCATGTAGAATCAGGCTGTGAGACAACTGCAAGGAATTTAAGTCAAGTGAACGGAGTGTCAATATTGCTGCTACCTGCCTGATCTCTGCTGAATTTTCAGCACTTTACCTCAGAAATTCACACAGCTCACTCAGTTGAAATCTTCACAGAATCACAGACTGGAAGGGACTTCCAAGCTCACCTCATTCCACCCCCTGCCATAGGCAGGGACACCTTCCACTAGCCCAGGTTGCTCCAAGCCCCGTCCAACCTGGCCTGGGACACTTCCAGGGATGGGGCAGCCACAGCTTCTCTGGGCAACTTCTTCAGGAAGTACTGCTTCTTTTTTCAATCACTAATATTCACCTCTCTAGGAAATGAGTTTATCTATAAAATGCACTCACAATTCTTCCTGTCCTGCTCAACAGATGCAACTGTCTTCTCCTGCTGCTGAAGGCTGAAGAAGTGGTTTGATAATAAAAAAACTGGCAAGTAAAGCTCAGGAACATTTATCTATTAAAGTGGATGCATTTAAGTCAGCCTGTGTGCAAACATCTATTGGGAAGTTTAATCACTGCCTGTACAGCTCTAATTCTGAGTCTACCAGGACATGCAGCCAGAGCTGTGCAGTGGGTCTGACCCAGCCATTGCTCCTCCCTGGGACACACTTGGGCTCTGGCAGGGGCCCACAGGGCTGCACACATGGCACAGTGCAGAGATCAAAGGCATGGAATAGGTCAGATTAGCATTTGCATATGGTGACTAATCCCCAGATACAGTTATCGTAGGGTCTGCACAAATTAGGGTCTGCACAACTAACAACCGCTGAGGGATGAAATCACCCGCCTGAGATTTTAAGCACAAAGCCCAAGTTTACTGGAATTCCTATGCAGGGAATATGCAGGGAAAATGTTTTGTTTGTCTACAGTGTAACTAACTCAAGATTGGTGGTTTTGACACAATTAACAGTTGGTGTACAGCTCTGCCACAAAGGCACAGGAGATATTAAGTGCAAGGTCCCTTCCAACTCAGATTCTTCTGTGAAATGCTCTGAATGCTCCTTCCAAACACGGATCACACTTGGAATACAGACCATTGTATTCTCCATTTGACAGTGGTTTGAAATCTTGAAGGAATTTAATAATGTTAAGTCTTTATCAAGGGCTTATCTAGCCCATCCTTGCCTAGCTAAGCAGCAATACACTGTAACTGGTCTCAACGAGCTCCTTTAACATGTACTGCACGAAATTCCTACCCCGAAGGACTTTTTGTCTCCTCAGCTGAGCTTTAATGCACCTGCAGTGGTCTGTGGCTGACACTGATGTGTGTGTGAGCTGTGCTTACTGCACTGTGGGTTACAGGACACGGACTCTGACCCCACGGACACTCAGATTGTTACACTCCTTCCTGAAAAATCAGACTAATGCACCACTGCAAACCTGGAGAACAACACTGAGGGTGAGATTGTTGGCTAAGGGCCAAACCAGGTTATTGATTTGTTTCTGGTTTATATCCAGTATTTTCTAACACATCCTATTTAATGTTCATTTTTATGTATATCCTACAATGTCCTTCTTCTACTGGACTTTAAAGCTGTTGTTTCGTAATTCACAAAAAAGTGTAGAAGTTTGCACTAAATCCTATGGATCGATATTGAAAATCCTCCTTGAAGTTTGCTGTAAAGCTTTAACACAAAATAATGAATTGTGATGTTTGGAACTTCAGGAAATACCTTTGTTTGGTCTCCCAGCTCTCCACGCGTTTGACTTTCTGACTGGGTTCCCGGTTTTTCCCAGCCTACTTTGTTCCCACTGACATGGCTGAAGAACAACAGAAAGAAAAACATCATATTAAAGTCCAGTTTAAGAGACAGTAGGATAAATCCTTGGTGTCTGGAACTATTTTGATTTTAAGGGATGCTTTCTATTAGAAATGTCCATTTGTAGGAGTCTTGAAGAGACTTGAACACCAACATTTATTCATTTACACTATGTGAACATTTGGATTGTATTTAAAAGCTGCATATTATGATGACTAGATAATGTTCACACAAGAAACATTCTTGATTGAACTTTAAATATTTGTCACTATGCCAAGGAATTCTCTCAATTAGAAGACTTCAAACAGTGATATAAATGATATAAATGTCTAGATTTCAGTGCCTGAATTTATTGCATAAAACGCAAAAGGAACACTACAAAAAATGCTGAAAAATACCTTACAGTGTTTTTTCTAACACAGGCACATTTCCAGTTCTGCACTGCATGGAAGCTATGCAAACCTACTTGATTTACTAAGCAAAACACAGGATAATATTTAAAGCTGATAGAACGCATCAGAAATCAAAGTCCAAGCCATCATGCATCACTGTACACATATCCAAAATATAATACCCTGTAGAATCACAGAATCATTATGGCTGGAAAAGTCCTCTAAGAACACCAAGTCCAACCATCAATCCAGCACCGACACCATGTTCACCGTTAAACCGTGTCCTCAAGGGCCACATCTACACGTTTTCAGAACACCTCCAGGGATGGTGACTCCATCACCTCCCTAAGCAGCAGCCTGTGCCAGGGCTGGACAGCCCTTGCAGTGAAGACTTTCCCTAATATCCAGTCTGAACCTCTCCCCGGCACAGCTTGAGGCCATCTCCTCTTGTCCTGTCACTCGTTCCCTGGGAGCTGAGCCCGACCCCCACCTGGCTCCAGTCAGAAATATTTGTGCAGTAAAGCAGAACAGAGCAAACCCAGCTTCACTCCTGCTTTGCTCCATGAGGGCTTTTATGTCACTGTCCAAAATGGTAAAGTTCTGACATTCACATTAGGTTTCTTTGCAAAGCCACATTATCCCCAAATTTAAGAAGTGTAAACACTGCAAGTTCAGTGAAGTTCCACAGTTTTTAGCTACTGTAATTTTAATGAATTATACTGTGAGGTAGGAATATTTCTTTTTTACAAAGTAAAGAACTGGAAGGCTTTATGACATTTACCAAAACCTCGCTCTCTCAATAAACCATAAGGGCAGGAGTGGAAAAACACCCAACATTATTTGGCTTTGAATTCCTGCTTAAGGAACATGGTAATGAGACTGAACCACGCATTTGTCTGCAGTCACAGTGACCCAAAACTATCATTTTAAGGTCTATCATTTCACTGATTTTCAGATTTCTGCAGGACCAGGACTTGGACTTCAATGATCCTTGTGGGTCCCTTCCAACTGAGGGTATTCTATGATTGATTCTATGATTCTTAATTTCAGGATACCAGTAAATGATTTTTAAAGGAAATTTATTTTAACAGAAGCTGAGGAAAAAAACACCCTCATGAGAAACTTACTTCACTGCACCCCCATTGCCTTCATCATTGTCGGAGGACGAAGATGTAGAAGAGGCAGGAAAATAGGTTGAATCCACATGATTGGGGCTCCCACTCTGAGCTGGATTTATTGGAGAAGACCGTTCATATAATGGTGTGTGTTTTCCTTCGTGAGGAATGTTACTGTAGTTGTTCTGCTCAGAAAGACTTTTTCCACCTGTTTCCAAGGTGATGGCTGGCTCAGAGAGGCTGTATGGGTATGGACCCTGGCCTTGGGCCCCACCCTGATTGGACATCTGCTGGGCCTAAAATAAAGGGACCTCTTGAGGGAAGGCAACAAAAAGGCTTTGCTTTTAAAACAAAATACATTCTTTAACCAAGTGGCCTTTTCCAAATGTACACATTAAAACTCAGCCAGCTCGAACATCCACCAAAATTGTTCTATCTGAGTTTGTAGCATCACTTTAGTTCCACTTAGCATTCAGTCAGTGAGCGCCTACACTAAAAAAGCTGGCTACACCTTTCCCACCTGGATTTCAGTTTGCTGAGCACAGCAGGCCTCTCCCAAGGAGCAGGGCAGAGACTGAACTTACCACAGGTTTTGCTTGTAGTGAGGTCTGTGGAATGTTAAGCATCTGAGAAGGAACATATGGTGGCACTATCCCAGGCATACCAAACTGATTCGGTCTGGCTGCTGTATTGCAGGGGAGGAGGGGAAAAGAAAGGAAAAAAAAAAAGGAAAAAACCAAACACTCATGAAAACGCTCAATATTTGACACAAAAGTTATCCTGTTTGTCCTTTTGCTTCTGTGGTTTATTTATTCTTGTTCTGTTAGCATTACTGTTTTCTCATATGCCTTTAAGTCAGTTTTATTCATTTTTGCCTTTCAGTAAAAATGCTTTGTAGCTTGTGAAGTGTATTTTACTTGTCTCACCTTCTCTCAGGTCTTTGTATCTCTCACTGCTGCACATTCCTATTCTATCTGGGAATCAAAGGCAGCTTAAAAGAAAAAAAAAAGCCCAAAAGATGTCATAACAAAGATGCTGCCAAAACCAACGTCACACAGATACAAAATGCTGGCACTTTCTGCCATTTGAACATTTGACCTCGAGTAGCCTTAACATCCTTTAATGTAGGTCTTTGGATGCAAATAAAGACACCCCACCCCTTAAATACCAGCAGGAAAATCTGTATCAGTGTACCAGTGTGGTAACTGAAGAGCTTCAGAAAATTTCACCTAAAGTGACATTTTAGTGTTAAGAACAGGGTCAGGAAATCCTTTGAACACACAGTTAATTTTTAAGCCTTGAGAATAATCTGCAATGCCAGAACAACTGGCAAGCAAGTGTGGCTGCAATTTGAGCAGGTATGTTATGACATCAAAAAAATCAAAGATTATAAAGAGATTTCTGAAACATGTCAGCAAGTCTAGTGAGAAACAAAAAATACGTTTTAATGACCGGAAATAGGAACTGTCCTCATGAATGGGACTGGACATGAGACTAAGTTGTTCACAGCATCATTCTTTAAAGTGTCCCAATGCCAGAATGGATGTGGAATACCCCAGAGGAAAAGTAGTCCAAGTTGTTCTCCTCTTTTTGGGGCAAGAACACAACTTCAGCACATATCCTGTGAAAACTTTCTGAAACCTCATCTTCGAGGGTCAATGAGAATTGCCAGAGGATACAAACATTTCTGTAAGATCCTGCTAATAATGCTATTTCTGATTTCGGGTTATCTCAGGTTTTAGTTAAAACAAAAAGCCTGGTTGCTGTCATTACTTACCCAGGTAATGTGGTGGATGAAATGGCATAGGTTTATTAGTTGCTGAGTAATAAGCAACCGCTCTCTTAAACCGAGTAACTTTGTCATCTGTTCTAGACTAAAATAAGGAAAAAAAAAAAGATCTGTCAGGAGCATGTCCAGGTTTGTCACCTGGAGGTCTGTACAGTAGTTAACATGCACCATATCACAGGATTAATGCCTTTGGACCCTCCAGGACTACAGCACTGTTCCAGCACAAGACATGTTATGTCACTCCATGTAGGGGTAAGGCTTGAACATACAGTCTTCATGTACTGTTCATTCTCAAAGGCAGTGCACAAAGGCAGTGCTACAAACCCCTCTGGTTATCAAGAATTTAAAGCACTGAGAGTAGTAAATGCAGTATTTTTACCTTCAGAAAGATGGAACATGAAATTAGGGCAGCTAAGCCATCGCATAACAGATTCCTGTTATCAACTGATCAAACCCCTGTTTTCATCAAATGCAATTCTCCAACACAAACGTAGAGTGCAATCAGTTAGAAAACCCAAGCAAACCAGTATTTGGCTTTATACTTTACCTGTGAATGCTGAAAAACATCTTTTGCTATGGCATCCAAATCAGTGGTGTCCTGAATGTTACGGACGTAGTCGGCTACGGCTTTGATCACTACGTCACACGGTGGTAAAACTAACTGGTGAGCACGTACCTGTGCAAACAAACACACCACCATGAGCACCAGGGCCACCAGCACACTGCCCAGAGCTCAGCTTTTACCTATTGGCAATATATTCAACAAATTCCCTGCTGCCAGATTTAGTATCTAATTACTTTTGGGCCTTCCACTTTGTTTTTAAGGCTTAAACGATGACTCACACAAGTACAGTATATTTATATATATGTGAAACTTCAGCTCTCTGTAAATACCTGCTGGTTAAATACCAGCTCTAATCACAAACAAAGTTCAACAATGCTGATTCCTTTGCTGCTTTCAAGTTGGACATTTCCTCTAGTGCATCTAATTCATCATACACCATAATCTTCATCATACATCTACATACATAAGCCAGAAAATATTTTGACACAGTTTATATTCTGAGTGTAAAGTCATATCAGAATTGATGAAAAAGACCCAGTGGGAATAGGAAGATCTCTGTGTGCACAGAAAATGGAGGATTTGAAAATCAAATTTAAAAAAAAAGAGCATTTCAAGAAACTTATTTTCAAGGTTCTACAGAAATGGGCCTAAAAATTATTTGAAAATTACATAGTTTAATAATTAGTGTTTTCAGATTTTGTGCATTTCATTATCTGCAGCAGAATACACTGATACAGCTTCACAGCACGTAACATCTCAGGCAAGAAATGATTTTTCTTTTATATTATATATTAGCCAAGAAGGATGTCTGGGTTTCTCTTGTTGCTATGATGGCAATATCAACATGGTTACAGGGCTGATTATTATTTTGCAGACACAGATGAAATTCTTAAGATAATGCCATTGACAAAATAATTTCAATATCCAGCATTAATGTTTCACCATCCAATTCCAGATGTGTCTGGCCTCCCACATTCACCAACGATTTTAAGTGGATGAGAAACACGTGCTTTAATGCAAATTAAAAATTCCCCTTGAGTTTATGACCTGGGCCCAGAGACCACAGATACATCTACAAATCACAACCCAGGGTCCAGCCTTCCCAAGGTGTTAGGAAAATGTTGAATTCCCATTGATTCACTGGTCACACCTGAAAAGGTGAGAATCACTTCGGACTTTGTAGCAAGAAGAAAGAGCTGGAAGAACTTTGTGGGACAATATCCAAAGCCACTGTGAACAGAAGTTCCTGCAGCTCAGCAACCAGGTGGATGTGCCATTCCAGGGAGTTCTGGACTCGTTCTTTGGCCCGATTCCTTCTTTTGTCCACATGGAGAAAGGAGGACAACTGGATAGTCCTGGAAACACTGGACTTCCACCTCAACGCTCACGTGGTTCCTCCCGAAAATAAACTAGGGATTATCCAGCCTGTGTTATGGGAATCACTGCTCTGACGCTCCATGTGATCCTACAATGGCTACAGAAACTTTAGGTCACGGAACCATCCTGGACTACTGCAAAATTCCAGGCAGGGAGTGGTGCTGCCAGCTGGGTCTGAAAAGCTTCTCAACCACCAGCAGCTCCTGCTCCTGTCCCTTGTGTTGCACACTCTCGCAGGGGCAGAAAGGAGGTCTCCAAATACGTGTCCTACATTTCAGAGGAAGCCTGAGGATTTTCTAAAAATTCTGTCTGGAACCTCTGCACAGTTCTGGAGCGCTCTGCCTGTGCCTAAAGGGGCAGCCAGGTTCTCGCTGTTAACATCTTTTAATCCGTGTCTTTGCAAAATTCAGCGATTCGAGACTTGAGAGATCATTATTATGATTTAACAGTTCTATTTTTAAGGTATAAAAAAATGAAGAATCTTTATACATTCTTATTGCATTCTACACAGAGGGATCATACTTTACTAGAAAATACCGCAATTCAGCCTTGTCAGAAATGTTTATGCAAAATTCTGATTAATACTTCATTAGTTTTATCTTTGCAAGTTTAAAACCTGTACCACAACCCCTTTTCATTTTATATGGAGTCTACTATATGTGATTATTTTCTTCCCTGCCCTTATTTGATCCACTTCTGATGCAATTTCTTAGATTGCCTTCTTCATATTCAAACCATGGAATTTTTGCCAGATTCCTATTTTTATTAATTTCCTTCTCCTAATGTCTACTTTTTACAAATCTCAGGATATTCATTCTATACCTGGTCACCCTCTACTGAAGATGAACTACATATTTTATAAGCCTAAATTAAACATAGAAACAGACTGGTTTGGGTTGGAAGGCAACTTAAGGATCATCCAGTTCACCCCTGCCATGGGCAGGGACACCTTCCACTAACCCAGGTTGCTCCAAGCCCTGTAGTCCAACCTGGTCTTGGACACTTCCAGGGATGGGGCAGCCACAGCTTCTCTGGGAAATCTGTGCCAGGGCCTCCCCACCCTCACAGGGAAGAATTTCTTCCCAATACCTAATTCAAACCTGCCCTCCTTCAGGTTAAGGCCATTCCTCCTTGTCCTGTCACTCCGTGCCCTTGTGAAAAGTGAATAGTTAAGAACAGTTCTGTTTAGTGCAGTCAGTGGCAGGGCAATTATTTCCATTTCAGATGCTAAAATCCAAATTTTCACTAATGTGCACTCTGAATATACACAACACTAAATACAGATCACACTCACATGTAAGCTTAGAGTGACAAATAATGATGATAACATTTTGCCCCCATTTTGGAAGCAGAAGGAATAGATTTTCTTCTCCCTGGTAATCCAAGTCTGTTGCTGAACACCTCCCATTTTCCTTGAATGTGTAACAATTACCCATCCCTAAAGCAGCTGAATCATCCCATGGCTGTGTCATGCTGGATGTGCTCTCTGCAGAGCCCTTGCAGAAACCCTGAGCTGCTCCCTGAGTGTTCCTGCAATCTCTGCTTGGGAACACAGTGGATGACAGGAGTAAGCAATCTCCCCTTAATTTATGTCATCTCCAAGATGGCAATATTGAATAAACCATATAAAGTTGGCACCAAGAGAAGACATCACATCAGTCTGGCACTAACGCTCAGCTCAGGCCCAGGGAACATGGAGCTCAAGTGTGACCTATCAAGGACTCACTTCACATATTGCTCCCATTTAGCTGCCTCTAAAAAGCCTCAAGACCTCACTGGAGAATATTCTTAATTCCTGAAGTGAGACCTTCTCAAAGTATGTTTTACAGACCTAGAGACACTTCAGATATTTGGATTTTCTTTTCTTCTGTTTCAAAGGCATCCAGTGCAGATGTGAGAACACCCTCAAAACTAAGAGTGTCGTGACCTACACTACACAGAAGCCAAAAATGAAAGTGGTGAAATGAAGTGTATTTTCCTGATAATTAAGAGGAAAATATTTCTATTCATTTTGGAACTTTCCAGAAATCCAAAACTGCAGATTTTATACTGAATCATAAAGAATGTTTCTAATCCTGTGTGCATTAAAATACAGGTTAAGTCTTACTGTGCATTAGGGATGGGGAAAATTCAGACTTGCAGCAGAAGTTACAGAGCACATGTTCATGGTTCAAACTTAGTTTTAGTATTGCACAAAGTGTTTCTGAACAAAAGCAGCAGCATGTTTTACCAGTTTCTCATTAGAAGAGATTTCTTCCTAGAAGTTATTTTTTCCCTTATGCTCTACAGAAAAGTTTCAGACAAGGAACAACACGCAAAATCAATTTTGGAAGGCAAACATGGGGGTGGATCCCACACTGGGAGGTGACTGGGTTGGAGAGCTGACGCCTGAAAAGGGCCTGGTTTCTTTACTAGTTGTAAAAGGACTCCTTCAGTTTGTGACAGAGCACTGACAAAAATCACAAGGGACCTATTTGTGCACTCTGAAGATTTAGTGGGGAAAGGCCATGAATTCCACAGAGGTATTTGTCAAAATGAGAGGCAGACAGTAACACCACAAACCCTGAAGCTGCAAGATAAAAATGTCTTGGGTTTGACAAAACAAACTTTCAAAAACGCTTTTTTTGGAAAAGAACAGACTCACATAAGCACAGTTCCATGGGATGAGTAGGGTAGTGTAGAAGGTACCTAAGCTACAGTTGGGAAAAGCTGGGAACACCCCAGTTGCCCACTGTCTTCAGGAAGCACAGCCTTTAGAAGCTAATCAACACCACATTTACTGCTGTGCCTGCTGGAAACAGATAATTGGTTCAGTTTTATTTTCAAACCATGAAAAAAAGAGACCTCAAATGTTCGGAGGCAACACATAGGAAACATTTTTTTTCCTGCTGGCTAGAGAAAAGGCTGAAGATACGAAGGACACTACAACAAATTGCCTGGGTTTTGTTATTTCTGCCTTGTAGTTTCTATTAGAGATAGCAACCAAACTGTTTGGATCTTGTATCAGCCCTTGAATGTTAAAAATACTTCATCTTAGGAGCTTGTAGTGCATCTGATCTAATGATAAGTTTTCTGAAGAGGCAAGAAGTTCCCTGGATGACTTAAAATCCTCTCAGATCAGCAAAGCTCAGCTTTTCCCTGAAGATTGGGTTATTCGATTAAAAATTCTCTCTCCTCCTCCCTCCATCCTGGCTGAGAAGCTGACCTCTTTCTGCATGGTAACAATAATTCACAGGGCACGGGCACTGTTTGCTAACAATTTGTACACACAGGACATGGAGAAAACCAAACCTAAACAGGGAACAAGAATTATGTCAGAAAGCAAAGGGGAGAGCAGAAGCATAAGCCAAAGATGTGATACAGACTTCACTGAGCCCTGTGTGACAGCCCTGCACACCACACGGCCCCGAGGGCTGGGCTGCCATCCAGGACACCCTGACAAGCCAGAGGGACGAACCAACAGAGCCCTCAGAAATTCTACAGCCACAAAAGCCTTGTACCTGGGCAGGAATAAACCTGGCTACTCCACAGGCTGGAGGTGTGCCAAAGGGACCTGGGGCTCCTGGAAGGCAGCAGCAGCTGGAGCAGGAGCCAGCAAGGTGCACCCTGGGCTGTGCAGCAGGAGCAGGGTGGCAGATCCAGGGATCCCGCTCTCAGCACATGGCAGGTCACCTCCAGAGCACTGCATCCCAGCTGGGGCTCCAGCCAGGTGTCAGAACAGCTGAGCTGGTTCTGCAGAAAGCCTCCAGATTGTCAGGGAGTTAGGAGCAGTTGCTCTGCAAGAAGGGGCTGAGGGAATGGCACTCATTCAGCCTGGGAAAGACAAGGCTTTGGAGATACAGCCTTCCAGTACACAGAAAGGTGACTGAGCACACAGAGCCAGCTCTTCACAGCAGGGCGTTGTGTAAGAGCAAGAGACACCAGACATAGCCTGAAACAAGATGGGCTCAGACTAAACACCAGGCAAAGCATCTGCACCGTCGGGACTGTCAAACCACGGGGCAGGCTGCCCAGACAGGTTGTGCAGCCTCCAACTTCCGAGATTTCCAAGACTAGTCTAGGCAATGCCCTAAGCAACCTGCTCTGACCTCAAGCTGACCACACTTTTCACAGGAGCTTGGACTAAGTAACTTCCTGAGGTCCTTTCTGACCTGCATTATGATGACCCTTAACATCAAAAAACCCCACAAACAACAAGGCACTTACTTGAAGTCTATCTTAATAGTAGTACCTTTGTTATCCGAGCAGCAGCAAATTACCTAAGCATCTGCTTCACACCTTAGTCCCTCTGGCAGACACCCTCGGAAGTCAACAAACTGAGTAAGACAGGAATTTCCTACAGCGCTTCAGAGAAGGAGCCTAATCTGTGCATTTTGGATTGCTTTGTGGAAGCATCTCTCCTTCCCTCTCCACTGAGATGGAACAACCAAGGAGCCGGAGTTTCCCTGCATACTCTTCTTACTCACAAAGGGAGACTGCACTAAGCCCTGTTTCTAAGGTTACCTTGTGAATGAAGAGTCAGCACTTCTTCGGTGGTCTGTGCTCCCAAACAGGCACTAATTTATTCCAGAGGTAAGAAACTGCCCTCCCAATCTCATTCTGACAGTATTATTCGTTGATCTTGAAGCCCCATACTGTAACCAGCTTTCCCAGAATAAGAACCAAATTGTCTTTGTCTTAAAAGATAAATCCCAAAGCACACAAACAAAAAGAAGGATAATGCTGGCTTCCAAACAAGGTCAGTTGATTTCTCAGGAAGTCAATCAACTCCTTTCTTGTTTCAAACCCCTGGCTGGGGTGGTCATTTCAGTGAACTCTGCTCTCAGGCAGGTGACAGGACACAAGCCCAGGTCTGCACATTTATTAGATGCATTATCTGTTGCAACAGGGACATTTGGACAGATGAGAGCCTGACTCAGAACAGCTCACAGCAATGGTTTTTGATTCCTTCTCCCTTTTGCAGCAACAGCAATGCATATCTCTTCATTTAAATCTGGCCATGGAACCTTCACAGTTCTGCTGAGCTGATGGTAATTGTCAGTGTCTCCTGAAAGGCTTTTCACGCAGCACATAGAGATTGTTTGGTTCATTTCCTTCCAGATGTGAAGTATGGATTCTTCAGTCAGGTTTCCATTTTCCTTTTTCCAACTTCTACTCAGCTGTTCCTGGATGAACAACCCCCACCTCATGTCCCTCTTTAAAACAGAGGTAAGATCTCCCCAGGTTTGCTTTTTTCCCCCTCTCCCCACGGTGACACCTGAGCAGACACAGGAATTTCTATCAGCAAAGCTGGTTCTTTCTTTCCTAAGTTACACTTTCTCATTGGTGAACTGGCAAAGCTTCACTTGTAAGAAAAGTAACATTTTGCTACAGCATAATAAAAGATTGAGAGAGAATGTACAAAATAAATTGTATATTATTAACTGTCACAGCTCTCCCTGAAAAGCAACAAATTCAGCCACTGGAATGGAATCTGTCAGCTTTGATCCTAAAGATCATACTGTTGTAGAGACAAAAGATTAAAATCTTTACTCAATGAGAAAAAGCTTTCTAAATCCTGAGTTGAATGAGGTGTGGAATCAGAGGTCTTGGTTCACAAGCATGGAGAACACTCTGTTGTAACTCTAAATAGACACAACAAAGCAAAGTTTGTAAGCACAGCCCAGGAAGGACATCCTGGGGAAACACAACAACTTCCCCCCATTTCCAGTTTTCATGAAGGCTTGCAGTGTTCTGAAACTACTCTCTGCTATCAGCCTTGTGGCTAATACAAATGTCTTTGAGGTTTCTTTAAGCATTCATAAAATTTACAAGAAATATTGCTCTGTGCACATCTACAGTGAAGAGATCCCTACAGAGAACTGTGATGACATCACTGACATACTAGTGTGTCAAATGAAATTAAACTCAATTACTGAGCTCCTGAAAGAAGTTATCATTTCAAACCATGAGCACTGCGAACCTAAAGAAACAAGCAGCAGTTGTTCCATGACCAGTAACTAATGAAGACTGGGTTCCTGCAGAAGTGCCCTTCCATGTGACACCATCACCAGGCAGCAGACAGAGGTGCTGTGGCCAGTTTGGTGCTGTGCACTGGCAGCAAAGCTGCCGTGAAATTCAACAAATCCTGTGTTGTGCAAGCCTTTCCCTCAGTCAGGGAATTTATTTGGGGCTTTGCATTGATAACAGTGCAGCAGTTGTCATGGAATCTCCAACAGCCAAATGGAAACTGCTTTCATATCTGATTACATTGGCCAACAGATGAAATACATCAGGGAAGAACTGCCTGAGGAGGCCCAGGGATACTCTGGGGGAACACACTTTATTTCCTTGAGACGCCAGCTACAGAGCCCTGGTGGTGTTTCCACTGAAAATGTACATCTAGAAGCAAAGATTACAAACACCCAATTTTCATTCAAGTAATTCAGTATAAATTTAGAGGGCTTTCCAGGAGGTCTAAGTGTCTGAAGTCATGTGCTGTCAAACAAGTTAACTCAGCCTAGACCACAGAACAGTATCATCAGAAAGTTTATTAACCACTTGTTGAGAAGTCCTACATTTTCACCTTTTTAGTAAAAAATGAAAACACAGGCATACTCTCTTATTTTTTCACCTCAGGTTTTACAAGGAAGTAGCAAACATGCATGCAGGTTTTGTTTTACCACTGCAATGTGCTGACACTTACCTTCCTGAACACAGGAGCGGCAGCAAAATAGGGGATGAGCGCAACATCAAATGTCACAGCTGGTCACTAAGAAATGCACATGCAAGCCCTAAAAATTCTGCTGAAAATCTGGAATCTGCTTTTAAATTCTACATTTGGCCAAACAAGTTACAATTTCTCACGGCTTAATAAACTTTTGCTGTAGAGATAACAAAACATTCAGGCAGCATTTACAAAAAGCGGATTATTTGCTGCCTGGTATACCTTTGGAGAAAGGGAAACAGATATATCTGTTGTGGCAGAGAGAGAGAAAGGTCACTATGATCCCATTCTCTGATGTGTCCAGTTTCCCTTTTATAGCCGTTTACTTGGCAGATGCACAAAGCAAGTGTGATGAAGCAGCGGAACACACATACTGTAAACTAAGAGCATCGGACAAGTTACTTGTCTCAAACCACCCCCCTCAAAACTACTGAAGCCACTTTAGCTTTCTTGTGCAGCACATTCTCCAGGACATTTACATTTTAAGTACCAAAACCTGACTATTACCCACAAATTCAGAGCAGCAGACAATAAAACAAGATGGTAGGAAGATACACAGCTCATTATTTTTGATAGCTGAAGAACATGACTAAACAAAAAACTCTCCTCTCAAAAAAAGAGGAGAGCAAGAAGCTGCATTCTCCAAGCCAAGCCACACGGGAGCTGTGGCTTGTGCAGCTGAAGGGCACTGAGGGGGATCACATAGGCTAAGTTTAGCCTTGTAAGGCTCCTGACCCCAGGTATCCTCTGAAGCCAGGACTGGGACACCTGAGGGTGACTGAGCACAGGGGCCTTGCAGAGCTGCTCTCAACTAACCCATCACACTGCTCCGTGTGTAGAATTGGTTTTAGCTCGATTGCTCCTGGTTATATCAAAATTGTACCTTAAGTGAAGCTAGTGGATGTTCTGGACCAAGTAAACTCCAATGAAAGGAAGCCAAATCTTCATCAGGTAGAATATGATTACCTGGAACATAATGCAGAACTCATTTAAGTACACCACAAAATGTCACACACAGTTTCTACATACAGCAAACAGATCTGCAATCAGCCCTCAACTCCCCATCAAGAGGATTAACAGATTAAACTTGCAGATAGCTTTTTGTTACTCCAGAAAACCCTAATTAGCATTCTGCTGCTGCAGCAAGAGCCCTGTGTGTGAGGAGCACTCTTCCATGAAACCAACTCACAGCAGCAGCAGAGCCAGGGACAACACAGGGTCCACCCCACCCAGTGTGTCCTGTCAGGGAATCGTCAACAGGATTTCATAGTGCAGGTGCAACAGTGTAAGAACACGTCCTATTGCCCCCTGACACACGGTGGAAAGCCCCTTCTGCATCCCAGCACCTGCCCTTACTGATCCACATGGGAGCTGCCTCTGGAATCTGCACTCTGCCCCCTGTGCAGCATGGGTCAGGCAGCAAGGCACCAGGCAGGTTTATCCAACCCTCAACACAATCTAAACCTTAGCGGGTTCCCAATTCCTGAAGTTTCTTTTGTGGACCTGACCAGGTCAGATGGGACCCTGGGCTGGCAGCAGCGAAAGAATTGGGAAATCATTTTGTTGTTTCCATGGACAGAGACTGTATTTACCACACTGTTCAGACTCAATGGAAGATCACCCACATTGTTTTTTTTCTAAAGTACATCACACTCAACAAACAAACGAAAAACCCCAAACCAACAAACTTAAAATATTCTTACTAGGAAACATTTCAAACATTTGAATTAATCAAAAATGTAACTAATCAACCACTGATTAAGTCCAGTGGCTGTGGATCCAAACTTTACAAAGAGCTAAACGGGATATATTCTTAAAACTCTGGCAGAAAACTTCAGGATACTTTCTATACCTGGTTTTATAAAGCAGCAACTTAGTAGTGAGTGCATTGTTCATAAAGAATATGAGAAGATTCTTTGAACAATACAACAACTGTTTCCTTTCTTAATATTTTGCTTGTAAACATCTAGTTTGCTCTTAGTGGTCTTTAACATGTGAAAGCCAGGAAAGCTGTCCCCTGCTTGGTGATGCCTCTTGGAGAAAGAAGTCTTTGTGTCCAATCAATACTTTACACATTACTCAGACCTCCAGCAAGAAGATATTATCATTTTTATTCATTAGGAGCTAAACTGTAACCTCACATCAAAAAGATTCAACAAGTTTGCATAAAACAGCCACACCCTCACTAATCTAGTCAAAGAAAGATTAAACAGTCTTTATAATACAGGTCTGACAAAATCTCCTGCAGCCAGAGCACCAGAGCCTCTGTGATAACGGACAGTAACTCCTACAGATGCTACAATTGCTTCTCTCCCTTCCGCCAAAACCTCAATTTTGTTTGGTCTCCATCTGTCATTGCAGTTAATTCCATCCCCCTGCACACACATAAAATCACTGTTTGATCAGCTCTCACCCCGTACTGAAGTGTAGGATTTAGGATGCTGAAGTGCAGCAGTGTCTTTTGTGGGCCAACTAAGAAGTGATGCCTGTACTTACCTTATGTAGTTCTAAAAACTTTCCTGAGAAACAGAACGAGATTCCATAACTAAACACGTTACAAAGTGCTGTCACAGTGGGAAAGAGATCAGCGTTACATAAGCAACCTCTATTTCTTGACCTGGCTGAACAACCTCAACATATATTGATTTTTCCCATTTTAATGGCTTATTATAGTATATGCCTTAGTTTTTTTAAAAGCAATTAGATACTAATTGAAGCCACTGCCCTTTCTAAAGACTTCACTGAATTACAGCCCTATGCCTCACACTGGGTTTGTTTTTCTACTGCTGAAGCTTGGACTGCTTTTCTTTCTTTAAGTTATTCTGAAGTATTTGAGTCAAAATTTACAAAAGAACCCAAATCAACTCCCTGTTTACACCAGCACCAGTTAGAACAGAACTTTTTAAGAGCACAATCTCAGAGGATGCAGTGTCCAGACCACATTTTAACTGTCCATGCCAAGGATACTCCTTATATTATAAAGCTACAACTACAAACCTCTTCTGCATGAAAAGCTGGAAGAAGGAAAAAACTATAAACCAAATGAACCAAGCACAGTGTACACAGAACCTTCTCAGAAAGCAAGCTTTAAAAGTTTGCCCAGCTGGTACAGTCACATAAAAATATTCTGCCGCAATATTTCAATAGACACTTTATCCCTGGAAAGCTCAATCCCAAATCACTTGCCATTGAGAACACTTTTCTAACTGCCCAAGTCAGTGTCATTCCTCAGGCTTCTCCAACTGCTCAATGTGAGGCTGAAACTTTCAGGATGTTTTTCCTCTTTCAACATCCCCAAACTGACCCTTGGAATTAATGACAAGAAAGTATCTGAGTACAAAGAAATTCGAGTTTTCTGGATACAGGGAAACAGAAGCCCTGAAGTTAAATATGGATATTACAGGTATTGTGATAGTTTGGGCCTTCTGGAATTGCAAACATTAAAGCAGCAGCTTAACTGTCATTATTTCAGAATACATTATTTTATTCCTACATGAAGTACTGGCATGGGGAGTTACATTGCTGTACTCAGCAAAAAATTCATGTGCCTTTCCATGTCGTAAACTATCAGTCCTTCCCATTTCTTTATTCTACTTATCAGGACTAAAACGAAGCCACAGGAGCAAAGGTAGAATAACCTGTGAAGCCAGACAAGCCCTTAGATATTCAATAAAAATATAAAAACTTAGATCTGAATGAGCTACCCTAATTTAAACACCTTCCATGCACAACTATGTGCACATACACACTTAGTATTTTATTTGAAAAAAAGTTACTATATTACCAAGATTGCAAAAGTGAAAACATGTTGCAAATACTTTAAGTCAAACTGTATCTGTTTGTTGTCAGCTTATATAATCACTTTCTATCCCAAATACCTAGGGTTCCTAAAACTCACTCACACAAAAATAACACAAAAGCCCCGAGTGCAGGAAGACCTCTTGAGTAGCTTTCTGTTCTAACCCCATGAACTTTATTCTGCTTACTCATACTGAACACACACACACAATAACTGCAAAGGAATACCCAGAACTAAACTCATAGTTGAACTGGTTTTTTTTAACCTTTGTACCAATTTGGCGGGGGAGGGGGGTGGAAAAAGCTACCAAATCTCTCTCTAGTTGTCATGTGAAATGACCTCAAATTTCTTTCTCCTAAGAGCAAGTTGAAAAATATTTGGTCATGTAAGATAGCAAGAGAGAAAAACATTCAAGAGATTCTTGCATAAAACTGCAAACCCTTCAGAAACTTTACCAGAACTTTTCTCACCTATTGTTTGATATAACCAAGCAAAGCCTCAGCAGGCCATGCAGCTGGGGCTGTGTGATGAATTAAAGCCATGCCATTCCTGTGTACTTCCCATGAATCCCAAAAAACATATCTGCAACGGGGAAACTGCTTTTCCAGCAGTAATTCTTACTCACTGAACTGGCATGCACCAACTTATTTATAGACTGCATAACAAAGCCAAGCAATAGTAGCCTGTCATGCAATTCCTGCAATGGCAGCTCAGCCAACCCTCTGCCTGCCCTCCCTACACCTGTGCAGGCAGGAAAAGCACACACTGATAAAAAGCAACTCCAACCAGTCAAATACTTGTGGCTTTCTACTGCAAGATCCATTGGTTCTTTCCTTCTTAATATGGAAGATGCCTGTCTGGACTGGAAACAATATTAAAGATTACTAAAATATTAGTATTTTAAAGCAGTAACACATAGCCTCTCTCATTCACAGCTTTCGAAGGAGAAGTTTTATTCCTCTATCATGTACCAACACTGAAACACAAAGTCAGGAAGAAAAGAAAAAGAAAATCCAGTTTTCTTAATTTGTTTGCACAGCATGACAAGAACATGGCTGCTCCCAAAAAGCAGTTAAAATGCTGTTCCAAATAAATCTTATTCATTGGAGTCAACTTTGTCAGTAATTAATTCACTCTTCCATCTGAGAGAGTACAACAGTTATTCTCTACCACTGCTATGGAAATAGAGTGTGTGTAAATTGTTCCATTTAAATGGAACAGAAATGTGAAACTGGAGACATTCCCATCTATGCTCCTTACAGATCCCACACCACTGAGCATGAGAAGCAGGAGTGCTAAGAAAGTAGCCAGACAAAACCAAAGGACTGGTGCGATGTCAGTCACCTGTGCTTTAGAAATGTGGAGTTCCACTCAATTATACAGTACAATATATTGTTGGTGCAGCTGACGTGCTGCCATATTTGTCCAACACTCATTTCAGAGGGGAAAAAAGAGGCCCTGCAACCCAAACACCTTTGCTCCATAGGTGTTATTTTTAGGTGGAATTCAGGACAGAAGTATACTTCCAGTCTGGAAAGTGTATCATTGAAACTAGACCTCATATACTATACAGGACCCAAACTAGTAGAACCACAACTGTCCCGACTTCCCCCCATCCACAGAGAACATTTTGGCCAGGTAGAGCTGTGCCAAATCCCTACTTTCAACTCTTCTTTCTAGACAGCCACAATTTGCATTGCTCGCAGGTCTCTACAAATTGGGCATGTCTGACCTCATAAACACACATCCAGTCCATGGCAGGAATGTCTGGAACAAAGGGATGCCTTTCCCCAGGTGCTCTGTCAAATTACACACATGTTATTTTAAAGCAGTTAATAGACACTGAAATCGTAAGGCTGACTAGCAGCATCTTCACTTACCTAAAAGAGCAGCAAAAATAGGAAAGCGATTTGGATTCAGGTCCAGTTGCTTGGCAACTTCATGCATTAGGTATTGGCTTGTTGTGAGGCTTTTCCCATTCCGGCTCAGTTTTAGGGCATGGGCACTGAAATAGTAAGGGATGTTGCACAATGCATAATCGGAGTCATATGCAACCAAACCATGGAAACCTTTTTCTCTGCAGAAAGCAATTACTTCTTGATGATGATCCTCAATGCTCTGTGCAACCTATAGTGGAAGACAGAGCAATTAGCTCCAGTGTAAATGGCAGCACTGATTTATCACAACTATTATGATATAGAGGGTCTTTCTGAAACTATACATGAGTATTTAAGACACTCGAGATATATTTGAAGTAATTAAACTTCAGTGACGCAGCGCACATGGACAGGACAGAGGGAGTGCTCGGAAGCCCAGCACACACTCCTGGAAGCCCCCACACTGCAGTGGATTCTGTACTGCTGAACTCATCTGAAGGAACTGTTCATGACAGAAACACTCAAACTCTAAAGGTATTACTGTACCACTGTCTGTCCCACTCACGGGGAAAGCCTTAAGGCTGTGGGTACTCCAGCAGCTCAGCACACACCAAGGTGGCCCCCAGGATCAAGCAAACCCATGATCCCTTTTAAAGTTTTTTGACCCTCTTGTAAAAGAGCCAAACACAACCCTGGATGAACAGAGGTAACTTTCTCGACTTTTCAAATGCCCACCTTGCTGTGTTAAACCAAGTTTTTTCCTCTTTCCACTTTCAGCCTATCCTTTCACACACAGCTGTGTCTGATGGTGCAAACTGCTTTGAGTTTATAGCCCAAACTTCACCTCTCCACTCCTGTTGCCTAGCAAAGCACATATTTTAGGCTACGGCAATCAGATGACTCGAACAGACATGTTGTGCAGGGAGATATGGGCCAATTCCTAATGTTGGAAATATAAAAGCAACCCTTCCTTATCAAGAAGCTTATACTGAAACCACAAACCCTATGAGGACAGGTCAGTCCGTGCCGTCCTGCATTCCTACACACCGTCAGGAACCGCTACAACTCCAGTGTGCACACACACAACTCCAGCCAGCTGAGGGCTTTGGATCCCTAATGCTTCCACCATCCACACACGTAAGACACAGCGATTTGGAAACCCCCTTGCAAGTTGGGTGTTGGTATAACCTCCCCTCACCGAGTATTCCATTTAAACAACACTGTAGATAGCAAGCTATCCCAAAATAGACCAGTACAAAACTATTAGCCTCACTCTCCACAGCACGCATGAATAACTACAGCCTTAGTGCCAGCCAGGCCATTTATATCCTCTGCAGAACAGGAGAGAGGGTCCCAAACTCCACAGCCCTACCCAGCAGCCCTTTAGTCATTCACAGCAAGTTAACAGAGATCCTTCTTCTTCTACTCATGCCTTGCACTTGAACCTGCTGCTGAATTATGGTATTCCAGGGAGGTATGTCAAATTTTGCTTCTCTCGTGTACCTCCATGAGATGTTCCCTTCCAAGCTAAATCCTGAGCAACAGAACAGCCAGCACCTTGCCTGTGATGTTCCTGATAAAACACCAGCTCACTAAGCTCTCCCTCCTCCTAATCCTACCACCATGTAGTCTTCAGAAAATGTTACTTCTTCAGAAACTTCCTCAATGGAGTGTTTTTGAAATTTACTTTGTTCATGAAAAAAACACAGGTATTTATTTTCCAACAATGATGCT
Source organism: Neopelma chrysocephalum (assembly GCF_003984885.1). NCBI lineage: Eukaryota > Metazoa > Chordata > Aves > Passeriformes > Pipridae > Neopelma > Neopelma chrysocephalum. Next base: position 172,973 of record NW_020897856.1, read on the forward strand.
GTCCCCAGCACAAGGCGTGGGAGAAACCATAAACATCTTTGGAAGAATTTAAAGACATCAGATCTACATAGTTCCTAACTAAAGGAGGGCAACTTAGGCTTCACCCCACCTGCAGGCCCCAGTCTTCACAGGTTTTAAATTAGAAAAATCCCTCTGATGTTTTTTTAATTAAGGGTAGATAGATTGCAATTATACTAATATATCTAAGCTCGACCTCTCTGCATGCACAACAAAGACCCATGAACTATAAAAAAACAAGTGAGAACTCCTCCTGCAGCACTAGGTGTGACATGGGTGCAGATAGCACAAGAGGAAGCTCGGTGTGCCCACTCTCATCTCCTCTGAGCTACTTCCTCTACCTCCACAGCCCCCAGGTCCCTCCCTGTTTCACCGAGCTCGAAGCTGCTGGCTGTTCAGGGAATACCAGAATCCATGTTCAAATAACTGAACCATCACAGGGAAAGGAGCTGTATTTACCAAAGTACAGTTAACCCACACTGTAAAACTCTACCAAGATGAGAGTCAGAAATATCTCGTGGCTCTCACAAACACAGACGTACCCAGGCAATGTGCAGCGTTCAAAACCAACCCAGGGAGGGGGACACGGGGGAAATGAGAGCCAGGAGTTTGGAATAATTTTCAAGTCTAAAATCTTGTGTAAACACTAACAGTGCTGGCTCAGGAGAGAATCCTGCCTGAGTAAATGGGCACAAGCACCTTTAGGTACTGGGAACAAAACAGTCTCCCCAAAGCATTAATGTTAAGATCTCCACTGCATAAATATTTTAATTTTAGCAAACCTACTTCACATAAAAGTTTCTTGTAAGAATTATTTCCCCCAAACTGAAAAATACCAGGTCACAATGAAGCTACGAACCCGCGGGATATTTGTTATAACCTGGAGGAACCTGTTATTTTTACATCCTGCTGAAACCATCTGTGAGTGATTTATAATTGCTCTGGATGGAAGACATTACTCTTTTTCTCCCCTCTAATTACCAAAATAGATTAAATTCATAGCCAGTTCCTAGCTTCACACAGAAACCTTCTACTCAAGACTCAAATGCTTCCTAAAAAGATGAAAATTAGTTTCATATTTAAAGTCAATCAGTATTCTCAAACCCAACTTCTCAAAACAAAGCAAGAAAACACTACAATTTAACAACTGTCTTATGCATATGCAAATTTTAAAATTCACCCATATATGCAAATAAAAAATCACACCTTCAAGATGCATTTGCTCTTTGCCCATCAGGAGGGCTACGTCAAAGTGAGAGCAAGAATAAAACTGGAGGAAGGTTTAGAGAAAGAAAGATATATGTAATAAAGCAGATTTAGAAAGATAGTAAATCATGTCAGAGAAGAAGAAAAGCAGAGAAGAAACATGATTTAAACTCAGCAGTATCTTTGATGTGTATTATGCATGTGACCACTATAACCATGCAATATCCTTCCTAACCTAAAATGAATCCATTAAAACCAGATTTATCCACAGAGTTTCTCAACAACTAAAAAGATGAGGCATCAAACGGGAATTGCTGATACCCTTCCCATCCCCAGGACAGCTGAGCAGTGGGGAGAACCAGCACAGTTTGGACATGCACGGTGGTGGCTCAGGGGTGTGAACAGCCACAAACTCTCCCCCCAGACCCCCAGTATCTGGTAATGAGCTGCCAACTCCGAGGGCTAACCTGACATAAATACCCACCCCACAAACCTTCTTCATCAAAACTGGGAGGATGTTGTATTTATGGGGATTTGGGGAGTTTGGGGTATTTTTCTAATGACAGAAAAGGGACTCGGTATGATGTGTACTCCTATGGCTGCTTCCAGAGATTAGGAATAAGGCTTGTTACCAAGAAACTATAAAGGAGCTAATGCTGCAGTTAAGCTTGAAAGTAAACAAAGTGCTACAGGTGACACCACTGTCAAAGGTGGCAGTTTGGTTTGGATGTAAGGTACCTAAGCCAGGTCTGAGACAGAAAGTGTTTAACAAACTAACTGCCAGTTCAACATGCAGCAACATGTGCTACAAACACCACATTCCCATTGATATCAAACTAGCTGCCTTCCTGTCAGGTACTATGCATCTCAGTATTGCATTAAATCAAATCTCCACTTCAATACATTAAAAGAAAACAACATTCTTATTTTACCCATTCATTGCTTTTACAAATGATCTCTAAGTCTCAATAACAAATGAAGGAAGATTTATAATGCACCCACAAACAGATCAAGGTAAAGACCTTCACTGCATGGGGCCTAAAACTTTTTGCTTGAAGAACAAAAGTATTTCCTAGCTACAAAAAAATCCCAAAAAGTTCAAATGAGAGTATGTTTTTGCTATCGTGCAAATCTCCACCATCCAAAATACCATAACACAATTCTGCTTCTAGGCTGGCCAGGAAAACACACGACTGCACCAGACACGGCCATAACCTCCTCACTTTAACCAAGGCCAAGCCCAAGGCATCGTGCTTGGCAGAGCTCGACGGGCCCTGCAAGAATGAGCTTCGCCTCCGCTTCCAGTTTGTTCCACTCACGAGGTGGCCCTGGCCTGGTGACCCAATCCCGGCAACAGGATGGGACTTCCACTGCTGAACACCCGCTGCCAGCCCGGGGTGGCTGCACTCCAGCTCCGAGTTCCTCCATGGATGGGCCTGGCCCAGCGAGCAGGGCACTACGAGGGAGCAACAGCAGCTCCCGCCCCGTTGGCAGAACTATGAGAAACTTCACCCAAAGTTACCTCTGGGGTGAGCTCCTCGGAGAGAGGCATCTGTACCCCAGGACCGCAGCCCGGCCAGAGTGTTTCTAATCCGGCAAAAGGCCAAATAACATTAAGCTGCTGCTAGTGATCGAGCATGCAACTCCGAAAGTTACATAATATTTTTCTACACACAAAAGTAATTTAGGATAATAAAGCCTACGAGTATGTGCTTCCCTCCTGCTGCTCTTCCCTCCCCAGCAGGAAGGCGAGCAGGCAACTCCTAAAACTGCAGCTTCATCCCCGGGCTTGTTTTTCCAGCGTCTTGTGTTTCAATATACACAATCGCTCGGCTGAACAGAAACACCATCGTAAATCAGGAACGTCGCGCGGAGAGATGCGACGTGGTCATATCCTGCAACCTTTGAAATCATGGCCTTCCAGTGCAAGATGGCTATGGAGCCCAGATCCGGCACGAAGGGCTGTTTATGGGGCCGGAAAACTGGGGCTGCCCCTTAAAATAAGAAGTTTAAATGAAGGACTGTCAGCTCGGCGCTGCTGATTGCACTGACTAGAAGTGTTGCTCTTACGGAGTAAGGTGAGAGTTATTCTATGCCTGATTTTAAACGCTTGTTGATACTGGGAAAACACTGAGCAAAACACAAAAACCCCCATTAAGCCGAAACTGCACCTCTGTGCTTTTCGCAGCGAGCCATTTCTCCTCCAGCCCAAGTTTAAACACCTCGCCTCAGCCGGGAACTTGTTGCAGATCCACCCTGCGCGAGAACTAAACTGATTAATTATTTTTCCCCCTACTCTCAATAATTAACTACAGAGATGCTTTTCGCTCACCCGCTCTCCCCTGCGGTACCACAGCCCACAAGGCAAGAAGGGACATTTTGAGTCAAGGGAGCGAAAGAACATGGAGGCAGAAGCCGCCCTGCTGCCGGGCCGGGCCGGGCCATGGGCGCTGCCGCTCACCCCGCCAAGGCCTCCCGGCCTCCGGCCTCGGCGGGGCGGCGGGCAGCGCCCTGGAAATCAGCCGAAATCCCCCGGGGATTGAGGCCGCCGAAAGTTGTGCCGCCCCCGCGGGTCCGGGCGACATTTTGAGGCGCTGAGGGGAGCGGCGGACGGTGCCCCCCCTCCCCCGCGGGCAGCCCCCGCTGCCATCTTGGAGAGGCCGAGGGGGAGCGGCGGGGAGGGGGCGCCGGGACCCCCGGGCTCCTCCTCACCTTGATGTGGAAGCGGATGAGGGCCAGGCGGATGCAGTGCGCCATGCAGACGGGCGGCAGGAACCAGACCTTGGGCGGTGGGGTGCCCTTGTTCTGGACGTGGCTGACGATCTGCTGCGCCGTCTGGCGCTCGTTGCCCTGGCGCTTCACCCACTCGTGCAGCCGGGCCTTCTCCAGGGCGCCGTTGAAGAAGACGAAGAGCTCGATGTTCCCGTTGAAGCAGGCCTTGGCCAGGGCCGCCAGGTAGCCCAGCATGTGGTTCCACTGCCCACCGCTCACCCAGTCCGTGTAGAAGCCGCCGTAGAGCCGGTGCAGGCAGTTGTCGGCGTCGATGAGGAGGCGCAGCGGGGTCTGGGGGGGCCTCTGGCGGCCCCCACCCACGAGGCTGCCCCGCGCCAGCTTCTGCAGCTCGACGGGCACCACGGCGCTGGGGCAGTGCTTCTCGATGTAGTCCTGGAATCCCTGCACTCCCATGGTGAGGACCGGGCGGCGGCGGCGGGCAGGCGAGCAGGGGCCCGGCGGTGGCGGCGGCGGCGGCAGCGGGGTCTGGGCTCGGGCCGGGCGGCGCGGCGGCGGCGGCGGCGGGCGGGCGGTGGGAGCGGTGGAGCCGGGTGGGAGCGCTGGCTGCCGTCGGTGGCCGATCAGGGGGGAGTTGTATGGATTAGTGGGGGGCTCATGGCTGCCGCGGCCGCCATGTGCTGCGCTCACAGAGCCATGGCTCGGGGATCCGGGCGGCTGCGGCTCCGACTGCCGGGGGGCGGGGGAGCGGCCGGGCGCGCAGGAAGCCAACCCGCCGCTGCCGCCGCCTGCGGCAGCGAGAGCGGAACGGGCGGGACTTGGCGGCCGCGCCGCTGCCACTCACACACCGCGCGGGGCCGCGGCGGGAGCGCGGCGGAGGGAGCGGAGCGGCCTCGGCGCCGCCGCCTGTGCCCGGTGCCCGCAGCCCCTCAGGGCCCCCCTGCCCTGCCCTGCGGCTCCTGCCCGGCCCGGCCCGGCCCGCCCGCCGCGGCCGTTGCATAACCCGGGCATGCGCGGGAGCGCGGCGGAAGCGAGTGGCGGGGAAGGGGAGGGGGCCGGGGGCGGGAGCGGCGGCGGAGGGACCCGAGACGGGAGCCGGGGCGGCACCGGCGGGGATCCCCTCAGCCCCGCGGCGGGACCGGCCCGGGGAAGCGGCGTCCCGGGCACCTGTTGCTCGGAGACCCCCGGTCGTGACGGGGCGGCAGAAGCGCCCCCGCATGGGTTCGGGTCGGGCCGAGGAGCCGCGGGGCCGCGCCCGGCCTGGGAACGGCGCCTTCCCCTGCTCACAGACCCGGCAGTGACCGGCAGATGTGCCGGCCTGGCCCGGCCTCACCCGCTGAGCGTTCGCTGCTGCTGGGGAAGCCTCCAGATCGTAGAATATCCTGAGCTGGAAGGGACCCACAGGGATCATCCAGTCCAACTCCCGGCCCTGCACAGGACACCCCACCAATCCCACCCTGCCCCTGAGAGCGTTGTCCAAACGCTCCTTGAGCTCTGGCAGCCTTAGTGCTGTGCCAGCTGCCCTGGGGAGCCTGGTCAGTGCCCAACCAGCCTCTGGGGGAAGAACCTCTACCTGATATCCAGCCTAAACCTGCCCTGACACAGCTCCAGCCGTTTCCTGGGTCCTCTCCCTGCTCACACAGAGCAGAGGTCGGAGCTGCCCCTCGTGAGGAAACTGCAGACCCCGATAAGGTCTGACCTGTCTCCTTTGCACTGAACAGACCAAGTGCCCTCAGCTGCTCCTCCTATGGCCCCTCCAGGCTCTTCACCATCTTCGTTGCCCTCCTTTGGATGCTCTCTAATAGCTTTAGATCCTTCTTGAATTTTGGCACCTACAACTGCACGCAAGACTCGAGGTGGGGCCACACCACTGCAGAGTAGAGAGGGACAATCACCTCCCTAAATGATTTTGATGGCCTTTCCACCTTGGACAGGTTTAAAGTGACTGCTTGCACTGCTGCCACGACTGGTAAATGAGCATATGTATCAATTGTTGGGGAAGAAACCCGTAAATGAGCATAAATATGGATTATTGGGCAAGAAACCTACTCTTTGCTGCACAGGCAGTGAGGAATTATCTGTCTTCAGTTTTACCAGGTGAAATTATTTTTTAAAAGACCAAGATGAGGACTGTCCCCAAGCATCAGAAGTTGCCTGCAAGTTTGTCACTGCGGTGATATCACAGCGCCTGAGCAGTTCTGTGCTGTGCAGGTGTTGGAAAACTACAGAAAATGTCAAGCTGCTGATGCTGTATGTTCACATTAATATTTTATTAATCAGGAAAAACCGTATTGTTAATGAGGTTTCAGTCAGGCTGGATTGGCACCCACAGTAAATATTCCCAGCAGGGAATAGCTGTTGCAGCAGGAGTGGGCTGGCTCCCTGGCAGGCGCCAGGGATGTGCATCCGAGGCCAACTGGTGCAGCATCAGGATGGTGGAATAAAGAATACTGAAAAAGCTGTGGAAGTAATCATGAGAAGTGTACTTTTCTTCTTAAAAATCTGTTTTTGCAGTAATCTGAGAGCATGGTTTCCTATGTAAATAGTCTGATCTCTTTCCAAACTACCATTCCCTTAGAACTCTTAGATTCTCCTACCAGAATAGATGTGTTTTGATAACATCAAAATAATAAAATACTGTAGAACACTTTGAAGGACACACAAAATATGATAGTACGTCAGCAGTGCTAATAGAAGGAAAGTGGATCAAGAAGAAGCAACTTTAGAAATCCAAATATCCCCAAAATCACCAAAATTTGGTCAAAACAGCAAGTATTGCCATACACGAGGTGCCTAAAAGCAGGTGATCTGACAGGCCTACACATATTCAATGCTCTAACAGTGCAAAGTTTGATCACAAACAGGCCATTCCCTAAGTTGTAAGTGATCAGTAGCTTAGTCAAGAAGAATTCAATTGCTGTTGTTAATAGTCTCACAGGATCTTTAGGCTCAGTAGTTTTAGGAATGGCACATCATCTATAAATAAAAGATGATAAATTTACTCGTGGGTGGGTTTTTTTGTTTTGGTGTTGTTTAAGAAGGAAACTAGCCCAGAACGTGTGCGACCAGGAGTCTGGCTGTTACCATCCTGATTCTTCCCGTGGAGTCAGGGAGGCTCAGTGGAACTGCCCAGCCACAAACATGACCCTCCCTCCCCAGAGAAAAGAGAGAGGAAAAGCACAACGGCAAACAAGGTGCTTCCAGAAGTTATTTGACGCAAACTAAAACTTTGACCAGACAATGACAATGGAAAAGAAGTGAAATTTATGGAAAACAAAATTACTCTGGGAAGCAGGTAGACTACGCTAGACTTAAAGAGCAATTAATCAAAGGCACAAGGCAAACAAGGTGTTTTTTCATCAACCAGCAGCAGAAAGCCTGCAGGAATCATCAATCTTCTCCCTCAGCACTGAGACACAACACGTTTCACTGTCCCAGATGTTGGTTGTGTAAGGGAAGGGTTAATAGCGATTGGTATTAAAGTCAGTGACTCATTATCCAACCTGAACAGAAGAGAATTAGGAGTGGCTGCCGAGAAGGAAGGAACTGAACAGTCATTAGAAAGAACTAATGAATAACCATGTCAGGGCAAGAGCAGAGTTGAACGTTATCAGTTGGTTCCTCTGTTAACGAAAGTCAGTCCCACCGCGAGATGAACACGGACGTGGGCTGTGGAACAGCCACACTGACCTGAAGGGTACATCTGCCTGGGTGTGATAGATACATGTATTATCCATGGGAAACACTTGTTTGACATGATTTCCCTTAATATTTATCCTCCTTTCTCACCCTGGTGTATCTTGCTGTGGAGCTGCTGCCCCAAGATTTTCCAGTTCTTGCTGCTGCAGGAGAAGAGCTCCCAGCCCTCTCCTTACTGCCGAGCCTGCAAGTGACTATGAGGTCACCCTGTGGGCAGGGTGCTTCTCTGTGTTGCTGCTTCAGTGCTCAAAGTTTTAGGCAGTCCTGCCACTTAGTCAAAAATAGTTGCAAAAATAAAACAAATTGAGAAAAGAAAAATTGCTTAGGTTTAAAAAAAATGTTGGGGACAAAATTTGTCACTCATTGCAGTCTTGCTCTGATTTTGTATCATCATTTTGTGTCATTTACTACCACGTGAGGCATCCCTTTCTTATCTCTTAGGTTGTGGCAATTAAACCATATACCATCACACAAAATTTATAGAAGGAGAATTTCCATGTTCAGGTATGTCTCCAAAATATCAACAAACACTATCTCCCTTAAGCATACAATAATTTTTAAAAATCTCTATGATACTTAGGATGGAGCATTTTCCTCCTAGGACAAACAAATCACCTCACTGAGTCATTTAAATGCTGATTGGTCTCTCCATCAGCATCAGCTCTCTGGGGACTTTGACTCTATTTCTGGAACTTACCCCTTTTTCAGCTTTCTGCAAGACGTAAGATTGCAGAAGCCCATAAGTCAGCTTAAAAACATTTATTGCCAGCAGTTGCATTGTTTCCTAGTCATCAAGAAATAATATGATTCCTTCAGTAACAACTGGGTAATATCAACTCTCACAGCTTCTCTTGTAAAACTTTCTCTTTGCAAAGAAGACTTTGCCAAAAGTCTTCAGCTTCAACTGCTCTGCCCTCACCCAGTATGCATTCCTCTGCTCTAACATTTCAACTGAATTTAAAATTTAAATTAAAATTTAAAATTTATGCCATAACAATAACATAAAATTGCAGGGAGCTATTTTCACTGATACCTAGTGAGTACAACTTGCACCTTCTCTCTGGGATCAGCTCTTTTCTGTGGAAGCACGGAGCTCCTGCAGGTCCTGGAACTGAGGAGTGGAGTATTCCTCTGTGCTTCCTCACTGACCACTGTGAGCTTTGGCGATGGATCAATTTGCAGCATCTTCATTTGCTTTTCAGCTCTGCTCTGGCATTGGCCATGTAGAATTTGTGCCCTTCTCAAGAGCTCCGTCTCTTCCAATTTAGGCCCCTGGTTTAACTCTGAGGACTGTTAGCAAAAGCTGCAGGAGATGCACAAATCCTTGTGAGATCATCGAGTCCAACCAATGACTGTCAAATCCACCACTAAACCCAGTCCCTAAGTGCCACATCTGCATGTTTTTTGAACACTTCCAGGGATGGTTGATTCTACCACTGCCCTGGACAGCCCGTGCCAATGCCTGACCACCCTGACAGTGAAGAAATTTTCCATAATACCCAACCTGAACCTCCTCTGGTGCAACTTGAGGCCATTTCCCCTTGTCCTGTCCCTTGTTCCCTGGGGACAGAGCCCAACCCCCACCTGGCTCCCCCCTCCTGTCAGAGAGTTGTAGAGAGTGAGAAGGTCCCCCCTGAGCCTCCTTTTCTCCAGGCTGAGCCCCCCCAGCTCCCTCAGCCTCTCCTGTGCTCCAGACCCTTCCCAACTCCATTGCCCTTCTCTGGACACAGTCTAGCAGTCCACTGAGGTTTTGTTGTTTCATTCTCTTGTACCAGCTGGCCTAAGGGACCTTTAGTGTCTGGTGAGAGTCAAGAGTCAATCCCACTCCTTTGCCCCTCTAAGCCAGGGCTGGTGTCCTGGCACCTCTACTCTCCCTGCCCTTGCAGGCAAATGTGTGCCCAGTGGTGACCAGACAGGAAACAGGCTTTTTTCTTTTTTTTTTCCCCTTCCTATTGGCATTTGCTTTTTTATTTTCCTCAACTAAATGTAGGTTTATCCAGAGCCTGTTCTTCCTCGTTATGTTTTTCACTCTTACTCAGAAGCCATTTTGGGGGGAGCTGTTTGATTTCATCCATCCGCCTTTGCTGTCAAGACAAACTGCTGTTGATTCCTGATTAATTCTTCAGAGATTTTCTCACATTTCTGGCCCTTGGGTAATTGCAGTGAGGTATTTAAGAACTGTTACTCTTTCCCAAAATTGCTAAATCCTCCTGAGTTCTCACATATTCCATGTGTTTTCTGTACACTTCCCTTAAAGGAAGTTGATCCAAGTGGCCAGCATGGGGGCAGGAGCAAAGCAAAGGCACCAGTGCTGGAACAAAAACTCTTTTTTCAGTGTCTTCATATTAGTTGGGAATTTCTTTTGGCATCTTAATTTGGCTGTGAGCATCTTGTAATACTTTCTCCTGTTATGGCTCATAGCCTGGTTTTGGTGTGTTGCCCATTATCCCACAGACAGTTATCTGGGTGTTGTTAACAATTACCTGTGTGAAACACTAGTGATCAACTCCCCTGGAGCACCTGTTCTGAGTTGTGGCTGTGACAAACCCTACGGCACATTTTTGAGTATCTGGTCTCTTGTTCCTCCTGAGACAATACGTATTTTATGTGCTTGAAAAAAGCTAATTTAGGGAGCCTTGTATTTGAATGAACTGGGCAGCAATGCACATTTCTTATATGGAATGGGGAATGCAGAGAGAGGGAGAGAAGATGGAACACCACAGGAGCAGGATCATGAGGAGCCGCATTATCTTCCTGGGTGGGTTTTACAAGACTGCTTGTTGACAACCATTGCTGAGTTGCACTTCTATTTCCTTGGGCCAGTTGACTTGTTAATATCACAGAATCATAGAATCACTAAGGTTGGAAAAGACCTTCAAGATCACCAAGTCCAACCTTCAGCCAAATCCCACCAAGGCCACTAAATCACATGCCAAGTGCCACATCCGCATTGGTTTTTTTAAAACACTTCCAGGGATGGTGACTCCACCACTTCCCTGGAGAGCCTGTTCCAATGCTTAACCACTCTTTCCGTGACAAAATTTTTCCTCACATCCAACTCAGAGCATCCTTGGCCCAACTTGAGGCCATTTCCCCTTGACCTATTGCTTGTTACCTGGAAGAAGAGCCCGACACCCATTTCCTTTCAGATAGTTGTAGAGAGCAATAAGGTCTCCCCTGAGCCTCCTTTTTCTCCTCTTCTCCTCTTTGAGTCTATTTTTTTTTTCCTCTTTCCCTCTTTTCTGAAGGCATCTGCTGCTTTCCAAGTAATTTCTTTAGGCCACTCAAATCATAGTAAAACATGCCAGGCCAACACTGACATACATCTTTTGTAGACAGGACATATGTGAAAGCACATCACTTACTGCATGAACAGCAGAGGAAGAGAAAAGAACTCTGATAGCTTGCTGTGGTGCCCACGTGGAGATGAGTGGGCTACTATTGGACTACCAATCCAAAGAAAAGATGATTAAAAAGATGTCACACCTTAGCAGAGCCAGAGCCAGAGTTTTGATCATCCATAGAGGCCAAGCCATCAGGAGTTCAGCCTTGGGCAACTGTGGGGTGAATGACTGTGTTGCTCTAGCACACTTTTAGGGCAAGAAAAAGACTGGGAGTGAGTCCTCGGAGTGCCTGGGAAAAGCAGGCAGGCGGAGGAGGGGGCCGTGACGGCTGAAAGAATTCCTCCTTTCAGAGAACAAGCAGCGCTTTCACAGCAGTGGATGCTCAGCCGTGGCACACACCACACAGATTACATCAGGGCCACTCGCTGCCTTTGATTAGCTGGAAGAAACAAAAGCGTGAAAATTTTCAGTTCTAAACTTGAATTTTCAAGAGAAAAAGCATAAATAATAAGGGCATTATGAAGCAGGCAACGGGAGCTGGTGGGGAGCAGTAGCACTGGTTCTTCGAAAACCTGGAACAGTAGCGTGCTGTTCCCGTGGAGGGATGAATAGTTGTGTGAGACGTACAAAAAGCCAGTATTTAAAGTACATTCTACAGTGCTTTTTGCAGGAGCATCAGTAGTATTACAAACAGATACTAATAGAATACTACAGCTAGATACTATAACAGATAAGATGCATTTGCAAGTGGTATCATGAGAGCACATCTGCGCTAAAATATATAAACTGTGGCCATTTCAGAAGAGCAGCTATTTACGCTTCCAACACCTTAAAACCATGTCATTTTTGTTGACATTTATGCAATTAACACAAGCATCTCAGGCATGGAAGTGACAGATTTAGCTACCTAAATGTGCAGTAGGGATGCCAGGTTTGGGAACACCATGCAAGCCAGACCTTTACTATCAGCCTGCTACAGCAACTGAATTCTTCCTCTTGCCCAAACACACGCCAGTCTGGTCTGCCAGCACAGCACCCAGAGATGTGGATCACTCAGTTATTTGTCTTATCATGAACTGCCCTTTTTTCATCCCTACAGCTCTTACTGCACAGTCTAAAATACAAGTATAAAAAAAATAAATAAATTTGAATTGCAAAGTGTAAAGTTGTGGGGCTGTGCCTGCTTGAATCAGCACACAGGCTGAAATGAGGTCCACCAAATCCAGACTTCTCAAAGCAGTGGGCTGGACATAAGGGATACTTTGTGCCTTTCCTGTCACATAGTGGCTCTCCATGTCCATGCCATGGGCACGGCTGCCACTCCTGTGACAGGGTGCTCCTTGAGCTGGTTCAGTTAGAGGAGAGGAGAAGCAGACAATCCTCCTGTTGTCCAGGAATGACAGCGTTCTGTTCAAAGGGCTGCTAATTGTATTTTGGTGATGATTTAAATGCTGCTGCTGATCATTTCAGAGACATCCAGATCACTAATTACTCATAGTCTATGTTGAGCTTTAAGCAGGCGCAGGGAAAGTACTGTAGAAATGTGAAGTAATGTTATTAATGTTCTCAAAGGCCTTCACTGCCCTCACACATGTCAAAAGCATCACCTCCTATTCCTAGACCCAAACCTTGACCTGGCTGCTCACGTCGGGGATCCAGCTGCCCAGCTGCAGCAGGGGCTCTTGCAGCATTCTGGAAATTAGGAAAGAGGAGCAGCAATTCCAAATTGCTTACATTCATTAACCAAAATTCTACCAATATTAATACAAATTAACTCAAATTTTTACACCACCACCACTTCAGAACATTTTACCTTTGAGGTAAAGTATCAGCTTGATCAAACTGCATTCCCAAACACAGCACGCTCAGGATGTTTGAATAAACTTGCCAGAAATGCAGGTCCTGCTGTGTGCCCTGCACAGGGAGGACATGGACCTGTTGGAGCCAGTCCAGAGGAGGCCACCAAGATGATCAGAGGGATGGAGCAGCTCTGCTGTGAGGAAAGGTGAGAGAATTGGGATTGTTCAGCCTGGAGAACAGAAAGCTTCAGGGTGACCTAATTGTGGCCTTCCAGTACCTGAAGGGAGCCAACAAGAAAGATGGAGAGAGACTATTTATAAGGGCCTGGGGTGACAGGACAGGGGGGAATGGCTTCAAACTGACAGAGAGCAGGTTTAGCTTAGATATTAGGAAGAAATTCTTGGCTGTGAGGGTGGTGAGGCCCTGGCCCAGATTGCCCAGAGAAGCTGTGGCTGCCCCTAGATCCCTGGAAGTGTCCAAGGCCAGGTTGGATGGGGCTTGGAGTAACCTGGGCTAGTGGAAGGTGTCCCTGCCCATGGCAGGGGGATGGTACTAGCTGATTCTTAAGGTCCCTTCCAAACCAATCCATTCTAGGATTCGATAGTTCTTCCCTTGCCAGTGCAGTAAGAGTTGGTGGGAACTCAGTTGGCCTGTGGAACTCAGAGAGCCAGAGCTGTGCTCGTGCCCTGGGTCCCAGGGAGCTCAGTTTCAAGGCTGGCAAGTCAGTACCTGCCATAAGCATGAAATTCCTTCCCGAATGTTTACTTATATTCTGTACAAGATGCTCATAGTGCGTTGAGGAATCCATTCTCCAGAAAAAATATTTAGAGTGCAAGTCACAGTTTTCCCCTTCAGAAATTCAGCCAAAACACACTGAATCTGCTATCCACTGGCAACATAGTGCTGGTCAAGATGTTTATACATAAAACACTCTGTCAGTGAGAGTAAAGCACATATCTTGCCTGTGTAATTGATATCTAGAAATGGAAAAGCTGCCAGAGCCCTGTTCTAAAATACGTGCTTAGGTTACCTGTAGTACAGTGGATTTTACATGCCAAATCTAAGCAATCAGAATTTTGAAGAGACTTTTATTGATGCAGGAAAAAAAGGGAGGCTTGTTTTCTCACTGAAAAGTAAAATGCATGTAAATAAATACTAATGCTGATTTATTTTTTTTCGGTCAAGATTTATGTGAGAGTAATCTTTTTATAGTCCTAGAGTGTATTGGGTTTCACTAATCTACCCTCAATTTGATGTGAGGTCACTGGCCTAGGGCAAGAGCAAGGGGATCCCTCCACTCTGTGACCAGACACACGGGGAAGAGAGTGAGATCCTCTCCATACACCTCCCAGCTTCCATTCCCTTGGATCCCGTCACTGGTCCCCAGAGAAGAGATCAATGTCTACCCCTCCTCTTCCCCTGCTCGAGAGGGAATGGCCTGAAGTTGTGTCAGGGCAAGGTTGGATCTCAGGAAAAGGTTGGGCACTGCCCAGGCTCCCCAGGGCAGTGGGCACAGCCCCAAGGCTGCCAGAGCTCCAGGAGGGTTTGGATGATCCTCTGGGGTGTGACTCTTGGGGATGGTCCTGTGCAGGGCCAGGAATCAGACTCGATGATCCTTGTGGGTCCCTTCCAACTCAGCATATTCTGTGATTCTGTGATTTGTTTGTGCTGCTCAAGTGGCTGGTACGGAACAATGAGATTTGCACATGGGAAGAGTTTTGCATCCAATTTTGTTGCAGCCATCTGACCTGGGAGTTTTGCTTTCTACATAAATGCTCTGTCCTGCTTGCCTGGGTAATGCTTCAAGTGTGGTTTTTGTGTGCCTCTCCTTCTTCTGAAGGCTGTGCCAGCCATGGCATCTTTGGAAATGAAAGTCCTGAAAAATTCTTGCACTTTGTTACCAAGTGCTGTTTTTTTCCTTTTACGACATTGATGGTATTTGAAACTGAGTAGATCCAAGGGCACATAATTCCGCCCTTTTCTGTTTCAGCGAATGCCTGCCTCGGCTGCCAGCATGCTCCTACAAACCTCTCAGCCTGCACAGAGCAGCAGAGCTGAACTCATGCCAGGAAAGTGGTTGTCTCGTAAGAGGTAACATTTAAACTTGTGTATTCCCGGGTTTTGTAATTACAGGTTATTCATTTGGTTTTCATTCTTTCAGCAAGGTCTGAGATGTTGGTGTCGTATGTTTTCTGCCTGATCTACACAGATTACTTCCTCATCTTCATTTATTCTTTTAAAGATATATCACTTGAACTTCACCCTGTGACTCTCCTGCCTGACATCAATCAGGAAAATATTTAAAAATTAAAGAATTAAGTATTTTTCAATAATGGTAACTTTTTTGCAAGAGATGAAAAGATTTAAAACCCTGCAAGCTTGTCACTCAATGACAGAAACTCTGGCTTCTGAAAGTTGTACACA
This sequence comes from Neopelma chrysocephalum, assembly GCF_003984885.1. Lineage (NCBI taxonomy): Eukaryota > Metazoa > Chordata > Aves > Passeriformes > Pipridae > Neopelma > Neopelma chrysocephalum. Next base: position 188,194 of record NW_020897856.1, read on the forward strand.
CATGCAGCCTGGCCTGCGTTCAATGTCTTGACTGCCATGAAACTGGAAAACTAGAAACATTAATTAACAGAAAAAATTTGTAGTCTGGCTCTGAAAAAGAAAGAAAAAAAAAGGTAAATACTACCCAGCTCTCATTTATGAGACCATTCTTATTTTCCAGAAGACATCAGTTTAATTCTCCAGATACTCTCAGTATAGCCAGTAACTTTTGTTCTCCCCCCACATAATACTGCACAGGAGAGTGTCTCTTTAAATTCATTTATAAAATAATTCAGGACTGTGGGTGTCTTTGATCTGTTCCTCTCTGCTAAAGTACAGAGGAGAAGAACATGTCGCTTAGCAACCCCGCTTAGCCAGCACTGGGGGAGACAGGAGGGATGGATGGTCCAGAGCCACAAAAGGGGAGGATTAAGCCCTGTCAGGAAACTAAACTTCGGACAAAACTGAAGCAAGCGAATAAACAAACATTTGCAGAATTGGGTAATCTCACTTTTTCCTTTTTTTTTTATACCCCACTTCTGGTCTATTAATAGCAATCTTCCTCCCAAATGAGAAAATCCGGCATGGGATGGACGACGCAGGCTTCAACAGCGTCAGGCTGGGTTTCAGCTGGAGGGAACCTGGAGTTTAATTTTAAACCAGTTCAACAGATTTTAAATAGAATTAGTGTTGTCAAGACTAATCGTAATTAATTTCATACTGCAGTTTTCCTCTTAACACTTCAAATAAATTTTGTGTGAGTCTCACCCTGTTGTTGGGCAGACCAAATGTCCCCAGCCTGGCTTATCCAGGGTCACTTACTTTGTCATAAATAAACCCCCAGATTCTCTGAGCAGTTACCAGGCTGTGATTTGCTGGTAACTAGGTAACATCTTAGTGGCTGCAAAAAAAAAAAAACCCGTTAGGAAAGTAACTTGGCACTGAAGGTGAGCCCTCAGCCAACCTCTGCCCTTCCTCAGCTGCAGGACAGCAACGTCCTGCAGAGCTGTGACAGGAAGGGGCACCAGCTCAAACCCTCCTCCTCTTGCCCTTGCTGACCAGTGTCAGCCTAGAGCAGCCCTGATTTATTTTTTTCCTCGAACATCAAACTCCAGAGCTCTGCATGGTTCAGTTGTGGAAGAGAAAATGGTGCAAAAAACCTGTGTCAGAGGAAGACTGGCAGAACTAGCCCACTTCAACTTCTCACACAGATGAAAAATAGCTCAGAATTAAATACAGGTAAATTGTTACACCTCGTCTTCTATCATAAAGATTGTTAAAAATCTTAATTTTCATTCCACTGTCATGTTCTATTCACCTATAATTTATTACTGAACAGTTAAGCCCTAATGGTTTACGTCTCTCCCAGAGCCCAGTGCAGGCAATCCTGTGCTCAAACTCTAGTAAAACTGCAGATTGTTAAACTGAGTGCCTACCTCCATCCACAGGTTGGAAGCTTGTCTAAACTGGCCTCTGCTGCATATTCCAACAATTACAAACATACCTGAAACCAGACATGGTTTGACTCTGGAGTAACCTTGTTTTCATCTGGTAAGGGAAGTGGTAAGTGCTGGTGTGGAGCTCACTCAGAGCTAAGCTCTTAGAACAGTGTACTGAAGAACTTAGAGCATAAGTGACAAGATAATTGTTTATTTCCCATATGTAGCAAAGATCTGTAGGGCAGAACTCAGTTTTCAATGAGAATTTTACTGGTTACTGCAGGAGAGCCTGGATTTTACCCAGGATTTCTGAGTGTGCTTTTTGTACTGGCAAATGCTCATGTAATGTGATCCTTTGGAGAAATTTAATTGAAGAGAAATGTGTAAGGCACTTGGCATTAAGTGGTCTAAGTTTGTTAACGTAGAGTATGGAGAATGAAGCCCAAATTAGAAGCAAATAACACTAACTGTGAGCATTTCCATAAAAATTACTTTAGGGTGAAGCTTGTATTCTTGTAACACATGTTTTCTCTATGCTTTCACTTTAATGATCCAAACAAATTTAGAAGCTTTATTTGAAATGTCACAAGCTGAAGCCAACCCCATTGACTTGACTTTGTCTTTTCTCTCAATTACACCAGGGTCAAAAACTCTTTACTGTAACTCACTACTGAAAAAGTATTTTTGCTGACTGCCCAAATCGAGGGGGAGGAGGAGTCCAGCAACAGAAGAATTCTTTTACTTGTGCTTGTGTTTACAGTACCAGTTCATACACTTGGTGGTTTTTATTTTTAGGAAACAGAAATACATAATACCTGTAAGGCCAAGATGATCTTTGTTGGAGCTTCTTATTACAAACACTTTATGTGATTCCTCCAACAGATATAGAACATCTCCAGCTTCTTGAGCAGACTTTGTCAGGCTGATAGTCTTGAGGAACATGTTTTGGACTACACTGACTTAAAAACCTGTACAATTAACATAGCTTTCTGGTTATGGCATCCAGGTTCCCAGATCAGGATGATACATGAAAAAAAGCATGCAGATAAGGCATCGTTTGCCCAAACATGTCATCAGAAACTGACTTCCTAAAGGTATGTCTCAGACTGGAGAATGCAAACACAGATGTGTGATATTTTTCCATTTCAGAACAATCATTATAATATCCCT
>NW_020897856.1:190791-334134 GCF_003984885.1 Neopelma chrysocephalum
ACAAGCCCGAAGAAACCATTCCCTGTTGGATTTCACTATGTGTCCTTACTGCCAAGCCTGTCCCTGCCCACCTCAGGTGAGTAGGGATCATGGCCCAGCCTGCCCAAACCAGCCCTGCTCGCTCCTGTCTGTCATCAGAGACACCACAAGTAGCACCCACATGGTGCTGCAGCGCTAAAAATTTGTGACTGGAAGCAAATGGTTTGGCAGGAGAGAAAAAAATAGGTGCAGAGAGGTCCCTGTCCTCAGAAAGCCTACTGAACCAAGCCTTTTTCCTTGGAAGAAGTCATATTGACATGGCAAATTTAAATGTAACAGTGACAGTGGCAGAATATTTCCGAGAAAGCCCCTTATTAATATTTTGGCAGCACGAGATTGTTTTTTTCCCAATTGCACATGTTGCTCCATCTGCCACAAAGCCATTGATTCCAACAGCCTGGCCTTCCCTGGTAAAGGGGCATCACGACACATGATGGTTGTTGTTGGGCTGTGAGGAGAGGAAGGTGATAGGAGTGTGTGTGTGTCTCTCACCCTGCAGTGGTGTGCCCTGTTGGCGAGGAGTTTGCTGTGAGAAAACAAGACAGCTGAGGAGGTGTTTCCTTCCTGTTTACTAACGTGTGAACTATTAATTTAGTTGTGTTTGGTATCTTAACTGGTGGCCTGTTCTTAAAGGGTTTGAGCAGAGGGTAGTGGGCTACATAGCTTGCAATAGCAGCAAAGGCAAAACATTGTTTGAATTTAGTAGAATTCTGTAAATAGGCTTTTAAGAATCACATTAAACAAGAAATGGTTCTATTTTTCAACACCCAGTGCATCATTTTGGAGTGTACAAAAGTTCTTTCATAATTAAAAAAAAAAATTGAACATTTTTGTCTTCTGTTCTTCATTGACATCACACCAACTTCTCACCATTCACAGGAACAGGAGGGAGAGTCCTCCATGCCAGGACAGCCAGGGCACACCAATCATCCACGTGCCATCCCTGCTTCAGCTCAGGACTCTATCTTCTGAACTCTGTCTTCTGGTCACCTCCCAACCACGGTGGTACTGGCTTACCTGGGACATTTTTGGAGTTTACCATCATAACAAGTGTGTCTCTGCAAAACACTCTGTTTTTAGAAAAACATCACATTTCCACAAAGATACCTTCCTGATTTCTTTTTCTTAAATCTGAGTTATAATGAGGGAAAGGGGTATGTGATTCCTTAAACCCAAAGGAGACATCCAATGGAAAAAAGCAATCTTAATTCTAAAATGACTGTTTCAGCCATGACTTGTAATCTGTGCAGTTTTATCTACTTGATAATACCCCGCTTAGTGTTAGATCTAAAAAAAGAATGAAATGAGAAAATCATTCCTTTGATATGCATTAAGTTATTCAGTTAGTAAATTAGTGAATCTTATCCTGAGTGTTATTAGCTATTAGCATGTTACACTTCTTGATGTTGCTCATGAAGAATGCATATGAAAATGAGGAAAAAAATTCCCTTCTGAAGTTCCTGCCACTTGAGTTGTTGACATTTCTTTTAATTGGTGAATGTCCTCTTGAATGCAGTATTCCACTGTCTGGTTTTATGAGAGATTCTTCATTTTTAATTTGTTCTCCCATTGATTAGACTTTTTTTTGAATGGGTAGCTCTCAAGATAATTAGCCTTTCAAGGGAACCATGTTCTCCTAAATAGTTATTAATGAGTATCTCCCTCATTCAGTACACTTAAGCCTTTTTCATGAGGGGAATTTCAAGCTTACATGTGGGCTGGTCGAACCAGGTCTGGTACCACCGAAGACAGCGGGAATCACTGCAGATTTCAGGAAGAATGAGATCAGACCCTGGGAGTGAAGAAAGATCATTTACGTTCACTTTGTCTTTGGCAGATGTCTGTTTCCTAGGAGTACTTACAAACAGTTCTTCAGGATACAGGGTAGATTGAGAAGGGAGTGAAATGAGTGAAAGAAAACAAGGTGATTCCATGTGAACCAGGACTCCATCTTCAAAGGATCCCATCAGCTGCTGCAGCTGGGCCAAGGAGCCTCATTTAGTGTGCCTGGTTCCCAGTGCTGGAAATGTACAGCTCCCTTTTCTTTAAAGTCAATGTACATTACACAAACATAAACTCCTAAAACCAACAATCATTCTGTATCTGAAGTTCCTTTCCCACTAAAGATCCGAGGATCTTCAGTCAGAATATGCTTTAGTTTAGGAATTGTTGCCAGTGTTACCCTCACAGTTAAAAGCACACTGGAAAATAAAATACTCCAACATGTCACACACAGCTACAGTGACCTGATCCCATTCTGGGTCCTGCTTGGCTCCCCTAAGCCAGTTCTTGTCCCTTCCCTTCCTCTCATCCTTAACCTTAAACTCTGCCCCGAGCATTGCCAGGTATCCTCCTGCTGAAATGCAGTCTTGCTTTTGTATGTCACAGTCTGTCCTTTCTGTTTGCTCTTTCAAAACAGACTGAAACATCATCCTCATCCTTTCTGTGCCTCCCCACAGCTCTCCTGCTGTCTTTCCCTGCTACCTCCACACTTGACCATTAACTTCTACCACAAACATGGATTTTCCTGCCATTCCTGGACAGACTTGTCTTCTATCCAAACCAGAATCTCATGGCATTTCTCCATGAAGGTGTAGCTTTATGATCAAGGCCAGTGTCCTAAAGCAGGGGGGTTTAGAGTCTTTCAAGCTCATGCCATCAGTTTATTTCACTTTCTATGAACAGTATGATCACTGCTTTTTTTCATTCCCTCGACTTCAGCAGAGGTCACACCATGGGCCAGCCTGGACTGACTGGATTTAAATTTGTCCCTTATTTCTCTATGACAGAAATGGCATTTCAGATATGTCCTTTTCTGTCGTAACTGAGGATTAAAGCTTTGAGCCAGGCTCTGATGATCTTATGGCTCACATCCATAACATTCCTGCTTTCTGGGCTCGACCAATGCAGTTAGGATGATAAAGTCAAATAATTTTATCTAATTTATGGCTTTTGTCTTTAGTAGTCTCTTCAACCTCCTTTTGTTCCCTGCTTCTCTGTCATTTCAAATAAGTTAACTGCTCTTTGCTTTCCCAGTGCCCTCCTTGACCCACCTGCCCTATCCATCTCTTTCACTGGGAAATTGCTTGTCCCTCCCACGGGCAGTAATTCCAAAATTTCCTCTGTAACCAAGAAGTCATTTCACCCACAAAGCTGTCTCCTAAATCTCCTGAAGATGCCGTGAGTGGATCCTTGTTTTCCTGTCCTATGCACAGATACGGTGAGCACAACCAACGCAGCCGATTCTTTGCTTCCCCCTCTTCCTGCCTGTCTGTTGGGCTGGTTTGTCCCCAGCTGTCACTTCCCTGTCCTGGGGTTGCTCTTTTCACCCACATTTATGCACAGCCAATTTCAGTGGGTTTTTATTCCGTACTTCAGCTTTCTATAAGCTACAGAAAATAACAGTTGGCTATTTTGTCTCTGCTTGTACTGATTCTTCAGTCCCTGATGACCAACACCTTCCTTGCAATAGATGCTAGTTGTTTTTTCAGAAGAAATAACTCAACAACTTCAGTACAAAAAAAAGGGTCAGAAACATCAACATCATCTTTCAGGTAGAAAATCAATATCAAAATAATGAAATTGAAAAAAAAAATTTCAAATAAAGCCCAAGGGGATCCAACACAGGTTGTAAAAGTCAGAATAAATGGCCAACCAAACAACCACTGCAGAGTCGTAACTTAAAGAGAAGCTTGACTTTGGGGAAGAGCAATGTTTATAGAGAGGCTAATTTAATTTTATTGAATACTATTAAAATACCTATTAAAAGCTACAAGTTGTAGTCCAGAATTCTGCAGTGCAGCTCAGAGGAGAGCCAGCATGGGCTATGAGCTGGCCTGACATGGTGATCTATTTCTGATATCATATAAAATAAGCTATTTCAAGAGCGCATTTCCAAGCAAGCTGCCTGGGTGGAGCCCTGCCCTCACTGCAATCAACAGTTTTGCTGGTGACACTGGTGAAATGACGTTTTCCTCTTGTTTTTAGCCTGTGCAAGATTAAATATTGGGCCAGGAAACCCGTATCAGTTCTATTGCATGCAATACCAGTGATTTTGAACACAATATCTGCTTAGGATGATTACTAAATGGAATTTGAAAAGTGATTTATTAGGATAAAATATTTTTTTTGGTTTATTGCCCAGATTTCCTAATTGTGCCATGTTACTTTGTATGGTAGTTGCCTCTGCTGTACCAGGACAAAATATACACTTAAGCCTTTGGGCACGAGAGGTGAGTCGTTTCTATTCCCCATCCCACTGGAAAATCAACAAAAGCAAGCCTTTAATAGTATGAATTCCATTATGGCCCAGCTTAGCAAGCACCTAAATCCTGCAAGTGCTATGATAATTTATCTTTGAACTCGTTAGTAGCACAGCATAATTAACAAGTAAGCTGTAGGAACAAGCCATCGCTCTGTATTTACACGACATTTGCTGTGCAGTTGTGGTATAATTACAGAGATTATACCTGCTCTCTAGAATAAGAGTACATGTTGTACCTCATTTTGTGCCATTTCACACCAGTGGAGCAGAGCGCAGCGTGGTGGAGTTGAACAAGTATTTCATTCTGCTGTAGGTAGATGGGTGTGGGTCTGCACAGAGCGCTGCTATTCAAACCTGCACCGTGGTTTCGGGCAGCTCGGGGTGGCAACCTGGCTTCTGGAGCTCAAGTGATTTATATTTTGGACTGCTGCCCTTTCAGTGATGTCAGTGAACTTGAATATGCAGATTTAAAAACAGGTAGGCTAGCATTTAGGTTTTTTCAGTATAGCAACCTTCCTTTCTCATGTACAGTATTGTAGGTTTCTATAGTAATTACAGGAAATGCATGGCAAGAATGTATCTTCTTACAAAGATTTAATTTTTTAGATTTGCTTTATGCCAGCACATCCCCATTTCTCTGCCCTAAAACCCCATTGGTATCACCGTACCAAATGTGAAGTCACATCACGTAGGCACTGGGAGAAAAATAAAAGCAAATGATGAAAAGTGCAAAGAAATATGCTGTGCCTCTGAGTTGGTCACATTTTATGTGATTCAGCGTAAACTGTAAGTAAAACTAACTTAAAGATTCTATTATGTTTGAGATCTATATCTGGCAGGAAGGGGAATACTGTACACAGCACTTGGTGTAGGAATTGCTGTGCCACTGCTGCAAAGCAGGGCATCGGCCTTTAAACTCACACGCTGCACTGTTGCCTGCTCTGAGAAGCATGCCCAGGCCTTCCTGGAGTGTGGATATTCCTAGAGCAGCAGCCATTTACACAGGCCTTCCTAGAGCATGGTCACACCAATTACTTACTGGTCAAGTAACTCAACAGAAACATGGATTTATTTGCTGTTGCCAGAGAGTAAAATTTCACTTCAGCATATAAGAAAACTATCCAAGAGCTCCCTGTTCTGCTCCAGGGGGAAGAAAAAGAAGGGAGCTTTTCTAAGTGTAAATTATTGTTGTTCAGCTTCATAATAATTTTCTTGTCTTGAGGGACTTGGTTTATGAGTACGGTGTTAAGAACTCCTGGCTCTGAAAGGCCAGCAGTGTGACATGACAGGGCACGAGCTGTGCTGTATTCATTTCCAGTTACTGTGTTGGCATCGTACAACTACATCACCAAAATGAGATGCAAATTAACATGATATAATTATCTCATTTGAATGTCTCACAGTGATTTTACTCTGTGCTACAGCCTGTGCTCTCACAGCTCGTCTGGGTTCCGCAGATGTTGGGAAGGCAGCTGTGACTCCTGTGGGAGCTCCTGTGGCTGGGCTGGATCCAACATCCAGGCTGGGGAACAAGCCTCAAACTGCTTGTTTGAAAGTTGGGTTCAGGGAACTTTGATGCTTAACATCAACAACTTGTTTCTCTCACGAACTACGTTATACGAGGAGTTGTTTGTGAACACTGAGAGTTAAAATTTCACTTTGGCTCAGATGTTGCTGGTGAAGGACGTGAACACAGTGCACAAAGTCTTTTCTGCACTGACAGGTTTAAAAATCGTTTCAGAAGAAGTTAGAGAGCAAAATAAAACTTCCTTTTGCAAAATTCATATTTTAAAAAACGTTAGTTGGGTTTTAACTGGCAGTCCTCAGTATTTCTATGTGGATTTCTTTTTTTTAAATTTTTAACTGTTTTTCAGGGTTTTCCTGTTTTCATAGTGGACAGCAAGAGACAATGGAAGAGATGCCCATCCGTGTCCCAGTTACGGTCACAAGCATCATAGTCCATGAATTTCATGACTTTTCCATTTCCATTTTCCTACAACCATCACAGAGTTCTGGGCTGGCAGCTGCAGCAGCCATTTACAGTAGTTGAAATACCAGCAGAGCATTTCCTCTGCACACCACCCAGAGGCAAGGCCTGTATTTTACAAATGCCTTCAAAGTAAACATTTCAGGCCAACTGTGAGACTTGGGGTTGAAATTTAAACTCTGGAGTACGACAGCACTTGGTGCCTGAGTTGACTTTTACCTCTTTTTCCATGTTGTCAGAGTCACTCCAATGCTTTTCTTTGTGAGAGGGCGCATGGTAACAACCCCTGAATCCTCCTGAACAGTGCAATCATTCTTTTAAACTTTTATCTTAAAAGACAGTCTTTTACAGTCTGAGAAGGGCAGTTTCCTCCATCTAAAAAACTGGAGAAATGAGAGCTTTGCACTGACTCCAGCACGGTCCAGGTCAGACTCTTCAGCTTGGGTTTAGATACACCCTTGTTTTTCATTCAAGTGTAACAATAACCAGGAGAATCCTGCCAATATTTCTGGGAATGAGGTAATTTTTAAATGGTGAAATTGTGCATAATTTCAGTCATAATTTGGAACTCAACCACTTTATCTGCCATTGAAAGCCTCATCTCTCACAAGGGATGTTTCATGAGACAGAAATTGTAATGACGGGATGAGACAAAAGCTCTGGCGAGGAGCAGCCTTGAGTTACGAAGTGGTAAAATAATGTTCTCTGCAGGGTTGGAAAGCTGATCTTCTAGTTAGAATGGAAATTTACAGATACATGTGAACTGCAGGCATCTCCGTGAGTGTGTGTCCCCAAGTCTTTAATAATGTTCAGTGAAATGTGATTTCTGCATGAATTTTCTGTGTTCAGAAGCAGGATTGTTCTCGGGGATAATACTCAAAACCGGCTGTTTTGATGTTTTGTGCACAGAAACAGACACATCATGCAAGTTCATATATACAGGGAATGGAATTGGGACAAATGTTTGAAGACTTCTCCCAACAAAGTGCTCCCAAATGATTTACGGCAGGAGTTACTTGCAGAGTGATTACAACACGTGTGTCTGGAAAAGAAATGTTAAAAGGAAATCAATCTGCTTGTGGACAAATAATGAAAAGAGGAAAAGGAAAAATTCCTCTAACAAATATGAAACTGCAAATTATTCACTCAGCTCAGTTGGCAACAACCAATTTTTGTGGTAGTAGGAGCTTGTAGAGTAGGAGGTAACTGTGTGAAGAATGATTGATTTGGTATCTTATATTGCAATTCTGGAAGGGGTTCAACATCTAATTTCAAAGCCATTTTCCTCCTCTTACCCAGTAAAGAAAACAAAATGATAGTTGATGTCTGTGAGCTGTTTTGAGCAGATAGGATCTATTTTGTGTCCTCTGGACACTGACAATGGCTGGCTCATACGAAAGAGCAGTTATTTATTAGAAAAGATCTCTCTTGCCAGAAAAAAAAACAACCAAACCTGCCCGAGGAAGGATATTACCATCGTAATCCTTTTTGCATCTTTCCAGAAAAGACACATGGGTCGGAACTCGGTGCATCTTTGGGTTGTGGAGCCTTGTATAAGCTGCACCTCCACCAGCCCATCTTTCAGTTCACAGTAATAAAACAATCACTGATTTATTTCCCTCTTGGAAGAATACAAAACACATTTTGGACATCTCTCACCTAAGACCACCTTTTGTCTCTTCTTCCCCACTCCTGCGAGGTGGGCAGCCACCCTGTGAGAGGCTCTGGAATGTTCCAGTGGGATGGCAGCAGTGAGTGTTGTCTTCTGCTCAAGACAGAGAGTGACTGTAGCATGCTCTGTTTACGCCTGTGGAGTGGTGGCTGTGAGTTCAGAATTCAGATCTCCTTAACTCCTTACTCGTGTATTCTGGATTCAATATGCAATTCCTACTTTAATTCCTGAGCAGGCACGTGCTGTCTTCCCAAGGCGTAAAGATGCGAGGGAATCCACTTCATCCCTACTTCTTTACTTCACAAAAACCTTAAAATGCTAAAGCCATAAATAGGCATTACAGCACAATCTTTGGGTGAATGATGTCCAACATTACTGCAGATCTTAGTCATAGTGAAAGCTTTTACAAGCTACTTTGAGCTAATGGCAGAATAGTTTTCATTTAAAGCAGTGATGTGTTCCTTCCCACAAATGCTAATTGCTATAATTCTATTGTAAGTTCTGGGCTTAGTTCTGGGCTGAGCTGAGTTAGCTCCTTATAACCTAACAGTAATCATTGACCAGAGATTAATTTTACTATTTCTGTGGTTTTGGAGAGAAAGTTACCAGGACTGATACACTTCCATGTCCACCAAAGGCAACAATGGAAACAAGGTGTATTTCTGCAAGAATGTTCTAGGCAACCTCTTCAAAAACAGAAGGATGTGCTGCAGAAGGTGATGTTCAGGAGCCATTTCACCAGCCCACAAGGGTATGGGGTGAGGGTATTTGCATCCATCTGAGCTGTGCCCAAACCATCTTGAGTTCCTGACTCTTATACCTTTCCTCCCATGCTGCAAATCCACATTAGATTCAGACTACTTGAAATGTCTGTGGATGGCAATACCAGTCCACAGCTGGTGAATGTCCTGCTCACCATTGGGTGCCTTACAGAATCCCAGGATATGCTGAGTTGGAAGGAACCCACAAGGATCATCCAATCCAACCCCTGGCCCTGCACAGGCCCATCCCCAAGAGTCACCCCCTGTGCCCCAGAGGATCATCCAAACCCTCCTGGAGCTCTGGCAGCCTTGGGGCTGTGCCCACTGCCCTGGGGAGCCTGGGCAGTGCCCAACCAGCCTCTGGGGGAAGAACCTTTGGCTGAGATCCAACCTGAGCCTGCCCTGACACAGCTCCAGCCATTCCCTGGGTGCTGTCCCTGGTCCCCCCAGAGCAGAGCTCAGTCCCTGCCCCTCCTCTGCCCCTGCCCAGGCATTGGAACTGCAGGGAGGTCTCCCCTCAGTCTCCTCCGCTCCAGCTGAACACACCAAGTGCCCTCAGTGTCCTCCCACGGCTTCAAATCAAGGCCCTTTCTGCAGCACTTTCCTCCCTGGGGCTGAAGCAGGGGCACACAGCAGCTCATCACCTGCAAAGGACTTGTCAGAGGACAGCTGATGTGTTGGTGGACCAAATTCCACAATTTCACTGCAGAAGAGCTTTAATTCTGACTATAACATGAATATAGACAGATTCCTCAGCCTGCTTCAGTCTACAAACTGCAGATAAATATGTAGGTTGTTTGATCCTGGTTACAAAACCCACCGCTGCCCTTTGCCTTTACCCTTCCCCTTCCCTGCAATTTGAGGAAGTTTGCTTATAAAGGGCAATAAAATGTTCAGCTGCTGCAGGTCCCCCTAAGCCCACCAGCTTTTTTGCTTTTGGTTTATCTGCTACATGTGATTAATTCCAGTGAGTTTCTGCCAGGCAGAATCTGCAACTAAAAATACCCCGAGTACACGTAGTGTGCTGCAACACTGCCGGGAAGTAAACACAACCATAGTCCTCATAATCACTGTTTTCCCAAAGAACTGCTGCTCCCAGCAGACAGCCTATTTCAGGCTGTAAATAGAAATCAGAAAATGAGATTTTCTTTCCCTGGTAGTTCTTCTCCTGGGAATTTTAGTGCTTTCCTCTATGCACCTGCTTTGGGTGTTGGTGGCAGCCTATTTGTAATACCTGTCTCTCAGAGGGTTGGGCACTAGAGCCTGCTCTGAAACACCGAAACACCAGTGGACAAGGGACATCATTCCCACTAGTACCAACATGTTTGTTGATATAAAATCACGTGTGAGATCAAAACCAGATCAGGATAGCCTGATTTACTCCATGATTCCAGTGACGGTTCATTCCAAATTCAGACTTGCAAAGTAAGTAAAGGTATTTCCCAGCTCCTTGCACTTCCTGTTCCAATAGCAGCAATACATTTGCCACTCTCAGTTTTGCAGACTGCCTGTTACCTGCTGTGGATGATCCAAGTCCAGTCACGAGCACAGACACTCCTGTCAATGCCAGGGATGTCTGGCCTTGCCTCCAGTTCACAGCTCAGACACTGTCATCTAAATCCATATCATGTGGATCTAATGCAAGATCTTTGCACAGCCTTTAAGTCTGAGAAGTTCTAATTATCATTCTTCTATCATCAACTCTTCTATCATCGGTTTTATCATTCTTCAGGTATTATACTTTTATTTTTTCTGGAAAAAGCTTTGCATTCTTAGGAATTCAAGAGATTGGGTTTTGGTACAGCAACATGCAGATCTCAGGACTTGGGAACAAATCTTTAATGTCAGATGCATTTTTCTGTTACTTCTAATGGTATCGAGAAGGATTTTTTGTGCTAGGAAATATTTTCATTATTTCATGATATGGGTGATATTTAGGCCTGTATCCCCTCATTTGATTGAATGCTACCCACAGGCATCCTTTGACCTGCTGAGTAGTCAGTAGTTTATTTTAGTCAACTGTAGTAGTACTGAGAAGCACTCTCTTCCTGCCTATAGAAATAAAAAAAATTATCCTTGGAAAAACATGATTCATGCTATTTTCTTCACTGAAGGAAAAGGAGGGGGCTTTTTTGGGTACAAACCTATTCAGTGAAAGATACCTTAGTCAAGAGGGGTCAGCTTGAGAGCAGCAGTGCGAGCAGACAAAAGATTTTCAGAGAATATGTGAAAAAAACAGTTGGCTTTAACTGAATGAATAGTAACCCCACTTTGTGTTGTTCCATCTTGTGTGGTAAACCTGACGTTTCAACTTGTTGTCATAGTCATCCTCTGCCATTCTCTTAGTCTTCCACTTAGCTTTGTCATTTACAGCATTCATGTGCTTGACTTCAAGGAGCCTGATGCTGTTCACTTGTTGCTTGGTTTGACCTTAAAAATATCATTAAAATTGCAAAAACATTTAGAAAGTTGGAGAACTATTATCCAGGAAAAATTCTCGGGGCACAATGAAAGATGTAAACTCTCGGATTTGCTTTGAAAAGATAAAAGAAGCAGTCCCCCTCTGCCTCTCCTTGCCCATCACCAGCTGCAGTTGCCCTTGCTGACACTGCTTCCTCTGCACTTTTTCATGGAGGCTCCCTTCCTTTTACAGGATCTTCATCCTCATCCCTGTCTAGTCCTTCAGAAACAGCAGGAGACTCAGCTACTACCTGTGCCCACTTTCTTGCTCTGTCACCAACTGATAACATTTTTAACTATTAATGGTAATTACTTACCTGGACATGTTTCATCTCCGTCCTTCAATCCCACAGTTTTCTCTGTAAAGCCCCTTGCCCCAGCACTCCCTTCTTGAATCACTATGGTTCCTCAAAATTAGAGGAGCAATTAGATGATGCAGCTCATTATCAACCCAGCATACATTGGAACATTGTTAGCCATCACCATTTGGAAGCCTTTTCTCCAGAGACCCCTTGGTCTCTTCACGTGCTGAGAAGTGGGAAGCAGGGAGTGTTTCCCTTCCCTTTGCTTGTCACTTCATGCCATAGAGAAAATTATAGTTGCAGTCCTAGGGATGTTTACGACCCTGTACTTGCATTTTCCAAGTCCTTATTACCCTCTCCTTACTTAGAGGGTGGGAGGCCCTGGCAGAGGTTGCCCAGAGAAGCTGTGGCTGCCCCATCCCTGGAAGTGTCCAAGGCCAGGTTGGATGGGGCTTGGAGCAACCTGGGCTAGTGGAAGGTGTCCCTGCCCACCCCAGGAGGTGGAACTGCATGAGCTTTGAGGTCCCTTTCAACCCAAACCGTTCTGTGATTCTATGATTCCTCACCTCTGATGCTGCAGACTTAACCTGCTTTGCCTCCCCCAGTCACAGCCCTTCAGATTCCAGTTCCACAACTTTCCCTGTGTCATTCCCCACCAGGAGCCTGGTCAGGAGAGCTGGGGCTGCTCTGGGGATGGCTGCTCAATGCCTGCTGCTAAGCCATGTCCCACAGCCAAGTTACCCTGCTGATGGGGCACTGAGCACACGGGCTCAGTGGTGCCTCAAAGAGAGGGCTTAACTCAAGAACTGGAAGAGCTTTTTATCCTGGAAGCTGAACTCACGCAATATTCACCTAATGCACATAAGTGGAGGTTTTCCCCCACGAAAGGGGTCATTGAAGTCCTGAAAGGAAGAACTGAAAGCCAAAACACACAACTTCATAGGCAGGTCAAATTGTTTGTAAACTAACACTACTTTTTATCCTCAACTCTGAAAAATCCATTGGAGGAAAGAGGAGTGGGGAATACCATCCCTGCTTTGGTCAATTTATATCATTTCCACTGAAATAAAGGGAGAGACACAAAATAAAACAGGAAAGAATCCCTTTGCTAGAAAAACTGAGCAGTTCAATTGATCCAAAAGGCTTATTCTTACTGATGAAAATTACATGAGAGAAAGAAAAAGCAGAATTTGAGAAAAACAGGTCTATAGGAAGCTACCAAGGTCAAGGGTGAGGAGTTTCATTTTCACATGAAGGACAAATATAAAAGAGCTTCTCTGGGAGTAAAGTGCAGGCAACAGGCTGGGGCTTTGCAAAATCAAGCAGTGGCCTTGTGGGATCTGTCATGGTCAGAACTATAAAATCACAGTATTTCATAAAGGGATTGCCAAGAGGTTTTTAAGTGAAAGTGGTGCAGTTTTACAGGTTCACAGAACACATTTGCCTTTGAATTCATATGAAACAGAAGCTCACCTAAGCACATGTTAGAGGAGCAGGACTTGTAGGAGAGCACTAGCTCAGCAAGCCTTAAGAGGTGACCCAGGAGGAGGCTGAGCACCCCAAACCTTGGCTGGGCACAGCTGGGCTGGTGTTGGGCCTGTGCTGTGCTGCTCCTGCCCGCCCTGTACTTACAACACCGAGCTGTGAGGACACACAGCTCTCAGCCAGCAACATCCTGGCCTACAACAGAGTCCATGAGTCCAATAACCACTGAAACTTGGCGAAGTTATGCCTAAAGGGAAGCAATTGCATGCCCATCTCTGTATTTACAGCATCCTTTGGGTGTTTGATTCCATTGACTACCCTATGGGCTACCAAGGAGAACTTCTATGGGGATATGTATCAGAAAAGCAGCTTTTCTCAGCATAGAAGCCAGGATCAGTAGGCAGAAGCCCTCACTGCCTAAATAAGACCCACATCCAAATGACAAGTGGGCTAATCTATCTGCCAGCCTTCTCCTGCCAGAGTTGTGCTGCTTGAACGAGGAATACTCTGGTTTTGCTAATAATGTTTACTCGTGTTTCCCCATATGGGGGGTCCTGGTGCCCGGAGCTGTGCAGGCACAAAGGAACAGGTTATTCAGGATATCCACAGCACTAAATCATGTATCTTCATCTCCTGCTTTCCCAGCCTTCAACTAGAGGTTATTTCTCACCACTAACCTACAAGGTAGCAAAAGGACTTGGAAGAAAGCTCTGTCTTTGGTTTAAATAATTAACTACTTTGACCTGGATATTCTGAGAGGCCCTACTAATCTCAGCCTTCACAGCAGTTTCTAAAGTAAAATAAAACAGTAAAATAAGAGGAAATAACATAGAATGAAGCAAAATATAATAAATTAGTCAAAGTCACCATCAATTTTATGGCCAAGCTCCTCTGCCACATTCACAGCTCACACCTGGGATCAGATGTTCTGCTGCTCTGTCCTGGTCGGTTTGTGCCCAAGGCAATGGCCAGACAGCAGCTTATTTCAGCTGAGAATTTGATGTCAGGCTATTTTGGGACTGAGTGAAACTTGTCCTTCATAATTACCTTAAAATGGGTGAAGAGGCTCTTTCTAGAGCATCCTGGTGTGATACAAAGCATGCTTTAAATATTCTGGGCCTGTGCTGTGTAACAGTACAGAAAGGACGAAGGACCTGGAGAGTGCAGGGTGTTCACTTGAGAGGCCACAAAAGTGCTATGGCTCTGAGAGAATGGGCAGAAGTAGCCATTTAATCAGCCCTGAGGTTGCTATCAAGAGACCAAGGGAATCCATAAACAAATGGGAGAGCTGGAAAGTTTATGATGTCTTGTCTCCTCTGTAGTGCCACGTGGAATTTTGTTTATTAGGAAAATACACGTTCTTTAACAAATGAAATATCAACCTGTGGTTTTATCTTCCGTGTTGCAGAAAGAAGGTGAATACGTCATTTTTTGGGATCTTCTAGGTGTCCACACATCACTCCCAGCATGTTTAACCATCCCTTGGCAGGTGTGAATCCCTGTGTGCTGGGGCAGTGAGGAGGACAACAGTGGTGTCACCTGGCACTGAGCACATGTCCCAGCGCCTCCTTCAGCCACAGGTTAGAAAATCACCATTTACACAGCTATTCTCCACGGAAAAAACAACAACCTAACCCCCACAAGTTAGATGATCTACCAACAGCAATTTTTTCTTACTCCCACAGGTAACTGTAGCAGAGGAAAAACCAGCAATCCCTGTCTTTCCAACTACAGCAGCCCACCAAATCCCTCAGGACTCACAACAAAAAGCCATTTTCTCTCTTCAGAAATTTCTACTCAGTTGTGCAATCCTTCCATGAGCTTCTCAAACCACCTCTGCAATCTTAGGGTGCTCCAGAATTTTCATCCTCCCCTTACAATTAACTGTCTTCTAATTTCCAGCCTGCATTGCTGGAACAGGCAGTGCTTTGCTCCCATGCTCACTCTTAGAATCATAGGATCCTGGAATCATTAAGGTTGGAAAAGACCTCTGAGATCATTGAGTTCAGCCACCATCCTTCTCACATGCTGCAATACAACTCACCAGGCTGGGCTTGGACCGGGTGTCCTGCACTGAAAACAAATGGTGGGGTTAAAAATGTTCCTGAAAAGCTGAAGGTCACATTTCAGAAGGAATGCCAAGCAAGTCACTTTCCTTCTAAACATGCAAAATTGCAAAATTCCACGTAAATAGACTCCTCCAAAAGCAATCAGTACTGCAACTTAGGGAAACGTTTTAACAAAATCATTCAGAAACTTGACATATCTTCAAATTCCCTTTCTGTATTACAGAATTGCTTTTTAGATCACCACGCTGGAGGAACTGGTAGCATTTAAAAATATTTCTAGCTGTCCCTTAAAGAAAGGAAGTGGAGTCCCTTTACTCTTGTTAAGACAGGGATTTAGTAAATTTAAAATGCTCCGTGCTAAACTTTGAAAAACTGATGTTAGGTGGCTGAGGTTACCCTAGATCTTAGTTAAAGATAAGTAAAATTAAAGGCAGTAATATGCTGCTTAGTTAAATTAATTTTCAAAACAAAAGACAGCACTGGAAATTTCACACCTGAGACATAAAATGTTTTCTATTTTCATGACAATGAACAGCCAGGAGTCAGCTCAGAGTCCAGAGATCCTGATGGCCCTTTAGCAGAGCATCTCCCAGCCCAGAGTGTCTGATGGACAAAGGAGCAATCCCATGAACTCACAGCTGTGGCTGTGGCTGGGTTCCTGACGTGAGAGAGGGAATCCATTCCTGCTGATAAACAGGAGAAGGCAGCATCTGTGGAATGAGGTGGCACTTCCCAGGTACAAGGAGAGCTGCAGGCTCTCAAAGCTGCTTTCCTAAATTAAAGTGGAAAACAGGATGGTTTTTCTTAACGTTTACCTAATACAGCCTCTTTTGAAGAGCACTTCATTAAGAGCTGTCTAATTAAAGAGTTGTTGAAGGCAGAGACTGAGGCATTCGGCGGAGGCTTGTGGCTCCCTGTGGCACGGGCACATACACCTTGCTCTGGGCTAGACCTGGTGATTTGTGCATGATCTCCATGCTTAGTTCAGGTCAATCCAGCTGTGCTGCTCCAGCTGCCAGCCTCGTCCTTCAGGAAAGCTGCCCTGGCACCACAATATGGAGCCCCCCCCCAGCTGTGCCACAGCAGAGGCCACAGCGCTTCCCTGGGCATCCCAGTGGTCCCGCAGCCCATGTCAGTGTGACAGGCACCCTGCAGCTCCCGGTGTTCCCAGCGCCACACACTGGCCCTCCTAACAGCACCACACCTGACATCCCACTGCCAGCAGCCACTCCAGGGCGGGAGCACAGACTTTGCTGATGGTCACAACCACGCTGTGTCTCCCAGTAGAGGCTCTGGGGACCTTGTGCTCCCTCTGGTTGGGGCCACCTGCATCCACCTCAGCTGGAGAGGGCCAGGGGAGGGGCAGGAAGCAGGGCACACTGTTGTGCATCCGGATGTGCTGGCAGTGGCAGAGGGGTTGTGGTCATGGGGGTCCCCTCCACCAACCCCTGGATGCACAAAAGAAATCCCTGCCTTCCAAAAGCCACGAGCACCAACGCAGAGACAGATTTTCCCCGCCCGGGTCAGCAGCCAGCACTGCTTCCTGGGCTGAGGGGGAAGGAGCCTCCATTGTTGCTGCAAACCATTGTCCTTCAAGTGCTGCCTAATTCCTTGGCAGCCCCCCAATGCCCTCTGCAGTGCCTGCTTACACCAGCACCTCTTGGCCTCCACACCCACATGCAATGGCCCTCCTGGCCTTTTGCCCCCCGGGGGTGCCACAGGGTGAGCAGTTGGAGCTGTGCTGGGGTATCTTCACCTGAGTCTGAAGACTGACAAGCATCACTGCAGATTCACCACCTCTCCAGGACTCACTGTCCTCAGAGTGACCCTCAGTTTTCTTTTCCGAATGTGAACAGTAATTCAAAATAAAAAAAACCTCAAACCCTAACAGAGCGATAGGTAACAGTGCAAAACACTGGGTTAAGTCAGTTGGAGCGGTGGCACAGCATGCTGACTCTGAACCCTGAGCATCCCAGCTGGGGTCCTGCTGCTCTCACACCCCAGAGAAGGTGAAGAAAAGGGATGGACCAATGGGAACAGAGGTCCATCTTTGCGGGTCCAGTTTGTCTGAAAACTGGGGAGTTTTCACCTTGTGTGGAAAAGAGAAGTTCCATGGTCCCCCGGAGGCTCCTCGGTCCCCTCATCTCAATGGGGTGTTCCCCAGGGGCCCACCATCCTCCCAGAGCAGCAGAGCCCCTTCAGCTGCCTGAGGGAAGGGGGGCAGTGGACAGACATCTGACAGTGCGGGACAGACATCTGACAGTGCGGGACAGACATCTGACAGTGCGGGACACACTGGGACCCTGAGCACCCCCACTGCCCCCCCTGTGGTGGCACGGACATTGTGGTGGCCACAGCCAACAGCTCCACATGGGGCAAGGGTGCAAATTGCAGCTCCCTTTGTACCCCAAGGAGAGCCGATGGCCCTGCATCCCCAGGCTGGGATAATGGAGAGGAGGGAAGCAAATCCCACAGGAGGAGGGCGAAGGGCTGCCCCACACATCCCTGTGCTCCCAGGATGGGGTGCCAGAGTGCGTGCATCCTCCTGGGGAGACACCACAGGAACACTCAGATGCACATAATTGTAAGAGGATTTTTAGGATCCCTGTCTGGTTTTACTTTGGGCTGAGCAGTGAGCAGGACACCAAGTGGGGACACCAAATCTCCCAAATCCTCTCCTGACATAGGCTGATGCTGGCGCCGCTGTTCCCACCTCATGCAGACACAATGGGGTTCCTTTCACAGCTCCCGGGGCTCACACAGAGCCTCTGCTTATATTAAGTTTTAATAAAAAATGAGCCCGTGTGTCACTGTGCACCCAGCCTTCTCCTGGCCAGAGGAAACACTCTGTCCACTGGCTGCAGCTGGGGCCTGTCCTTCTCCATCCTCCCGTGGTGGGGGCAGGAGTGAGGAGCTCTGCAGAAATCCTCCCCCAAGCATTTTGCCACCATTTTATTTTTTTTTTAACCCAGCAATGCATAAACTCAGAAACTGAACATAGTGACAGAGTTCCTGCCCCAAGTAAAGCAGCAATAAGGAATCCAGCATGGCTGCAACAGCCAGCTCCCAGCCTCATCTTAGCAGCTCCAAAGACATTTTCCAGAGACCTTTTCAATTTTGTGAGGAGGTTTCTGGGCAATTAAATAATCAGTGAACTTTGCTGGGTCTTAAGATACAAAACTCATCCCAGTCAGGTTGGATATTTTGGAGGATGGCAGGAATCAGGTCTATCTGATCTGCGTATTAGAAAAACAAGGCACAGGGAACAGACTGCTGTTTTCAGTTGACTTAATTAGTTTATACACTGAAACTATGAATAAAGGGGCTGTGGAGCGCTTTGGCTTCAGTAGTAACCCCGCAGCCATGACAACAGCGAAGCATTGCTGATCACCATGACAAAGAGCCGAGAGGGCTGCTGCCAGGGGAAAGCCAACTCCGGCCCATCAGGAATTTGGTGTGTGTGGAAAAACCCACCCTGAAAACAGCCTGAAAAACCCACTCTGAGAAACCCACCCTGCCACCACCGCTGTACTTAAAGCTCTGGATTTAGTGCTCTGTGAAAATCAGTATTTGGGGACAGGTTCGGGCAACTCACACACGTCCACGTCATTTCATTAACTGTTGGGAACAGCAGTATCTTGCAAAGCCAGGATGTAAGGCAGGGATTTCTTAAGAAATAGAGATTTGAACAGTTACAGGCCAGGGCTGTCTCTGCCTGTGCCCCTGCCTGCTGCAGACTGGGGATGATCCAGGCTCCAGCCCTCACCCTGAGGATTTTGTCATAGATCTGATTAGAAACGACATTGAAAAAATTCCATGTTTGCTCCCAGCCCTTCCCTCTGGTTCACTCCCTGGTAAGAGACAGACCCAGCAAGGAGTTGGCAGCCACGGGGATGAACCTCTCTCAGGGTGTGCAGACGTGCACCCACCACTCCAGAGCACGCTCTTTTCTGCCCTGGTGCCCCCACAGTGCAGCCCCAGCTCCCAGAGCTCCCTTGGGATGCTCTGAAGAGGGAGTGGAGGGAAGGAAAAAGGAGGGGCTTTGCTTTTTCATCTGGAAAACATCATGTCAGGCTGTCCCCTGGCTATAGAATCATAGAATCATAGAATCATAGAATCAGCTGGGTTGGAAGGGACCTCTGAGATCATCAAGTCCAACCCTTGATCCAACACCGCTGCGGTTACTAGATCATGGCACTGATGCCACATCCAGTCTCTTTAAAAATCTCCAGGGATGGAGAATCCACCACTTCCCTGGGCAGCCCATTCCAATGCCTGATCACCCTCTCTGTAAAGAAATTCTTTCTAATATCCAACCTAAACCTCCCTTGGCACAACTTGAGACCGAGCCCTCTTGTCCAGCAGAGACTCCCTGGCCCAGCCGAGCCCCCAAGTCCCCTCACCTCCTCCATGGCCAGCACAGCCTCCACCTGCCTTGCACGGGGGCCGTCATTCCTGGGGACATTTCATTTGTCACCAGGGCCTGAGCTCCTGATACTGAGCACAGCAAAAAGTTTACCCAGAGAGAGTAAATCAAGAAATACACAGTGCTGTGGGAAAGACATGGAATTGAGGCATTTTCCCAATGGGAGCGACTCCACACGCCTGCGAATGCGTAAAGCGCCCAGGTACAGGAGGTAACTAAAAGCATCTCAGAGCTTATTAAAAAATTATGGAGAGCCAAGCCTGGCTCCAAGAGGGTCCCACATCTCCAGGGTGGGGGCATGGCCTCACTCCAGGCACTTCTAATTCAGCTGGAGCTGGACACAGGAAACCTGCTCACAGTGTCGGTTCCTGCTGACATGGAGCATTTGGGTTTGCTTTCCAGCAACTGCATTTTCCCATGGAGGAACCATCCAAGTAGGTGATATCTGAAAAATTTTCCTTGTCTGCTTTCATAATAAGAGGCAGTAGGAAACAGCAAAAAATAATCACAGAATCACAGAATGATCTGTGTTGAAAGGGACCCTAAAGCTCTCGTTCCAACCCACTGCCATGGGCAGGGACACCTTCCCGTAGGCTGAAGGAAATGGAAGGAAAATGACAAATAAAAGTCTCCCAAGTGCTGAACTCTACAAGATGTGTGTCTCTTTACTTGTCTCTGCTCATCAGGAAACAGAAATATTTTTATTTCTCCATTGCTAATTGCCAGCTTCTGGAAATACCATCTCTTAACATTCAATATATATAAAATAAATACAGAAATATGCTCCTAGAATCCTACTGCAAGAACAAATGGGACACTGTCAGGGATTTTCAGGGTGTTCACCACTTCACATGTGTGAGACCAAACCCACAGGGACCATGCTGGGAGGGGGGGGTGACTTCTTCCAGCCACCTTCTCCCATCCCCTCTCCCCCTGCGTCACCAGCCAGTGCTGGGCACAAACAGAAGGTTCATTCTGCCACCAATAGGCAGCACAGCAATGCTGAGCTCCACCAATGCCAATTTATGGGGTTTTTTTAAAAAAACAATGAATGCTCTGATTTAACAGGGATAACAAACACGGGTTACCTTCCAAAGTCCCCTCAAAACGAAAGGTTTAGGGATGCAAAGCCCTGTGGAATCCCCATACCACCCCTCTCTCAAAGCACCCACAGCAGCTCACGTGCCATCAGCAAATATTGAGAATTATTTTGTTATGTTTGACATTTTTAACTGAGTCTCCATTTTCATGACTGTGTTACCAGCCCCTGGAATCCTCATTAAACATCCAACAGCCTCAAACATCTCCACATACCCCCAAGCGTCAAATCAGCCTCTCATCAAATTTATTCCTCCTTTTACTTTCCAAAAATTCTACTGCTCAGAGCACTAAAACACTGAGAAACTGCACAAAGAATAAACCATTTAAACATTCTCCATAGTCTTACAGAAATTGTAGAAATCCAGAGGGGATTGGAAACCTTTCCAGTCTTTCCCCCTCCAAAATCAGCAGCCACTCAAACATGTCACTGCTTCAGCCCCTGTCACAGGGAACTAAACTGTGCTTTCAACATTTGCAGGGATTTCCTTCTATTGCCACAAAATATTTTTTTTGTCAAATTAAAATGTATTTCTTTTCAAACACACATATATTTTCTAATATATCAAGTGATTTTACTTACTGCCTCAATAATAACAAGAACTCTCCTGCTCTGTGGGGAGAAAAGTAGAATTATTCCATGAACTTTAATGCTGTTTGTAATAGTTCTAGACCAGAAGAGCTCCTTTTTTCCCATAATTTCCCCCCAATCTTCCCTTTGCCAGCTGCCACAGATCCCCAGCACGCACATCCCTCCTTCTCCAGCAGGGAGGCCAGAATAGTTTGGGTTGGAAGGGACCTTAAAGCTCATCTCATTCCACGCCCTGCCATGTGCAGGGACACCTTCCACTGAACTAGATTGCTCCAAATCCCACCCAACTTGGCCTTGGACACTTCCAGGGATGGGGCAGCACAGCTCCTCTGGGATGCAGAGCCACAGCCCAGAGGGAGCACAGCTGTCTATGCACAGGGGCACAGCCTGGCAGGAGCTGCCTCATCCTTCCACACACCAGGAGCTGCCCCAGTTCTTCCTTCAGCTCTTAAAAGTCCAAATTTTCCTAAGCACGTCCCAAACATCCTTTCTTGGCAGGGGGCTGTGGGCTGCGCTTGCAGAGCAAACACTCTGACAGACAACAGCAGCCTGAGAGCACAGAAATGAGTTCAGGAAACTTCAGCCTGGTTCCTAAACTCCCATTAATGGTTCTAGAACAGTGTCCAGGCTGTGAAGAGTAACATCACTGTTCCAGCAGCTCCCTGTGTAGCAAGCACACCACCAACCACACCCTGGATCCAGGTAAAGCCATGTGCCTCTGCATCCAGCCTCATCTGCCTCGGGAATAACATGTTACAGAGTGACTGAGAATCCATTGAGTGGATCAGGATTTGATGGCACACAGACTAAACTCTCACCTTGCTCTGAACCCAGTCAGTGTTGGCACTGGGGCTGTGCTCAGTGTGTCCAAACCCAAGTGTTCTACTCCCAAAAGACGGCATCCAGGGAACACTGAGTACTTGTTCTGCATTGTAGGAGAGGATCTGGGAAGGATCTGACAGATCAACCTCATCATTGGTTTGGATTCCTTTGGCAGAGCACGGAGGTTGTTACCCACGCTCGGGCAGTCTTGGGGAAGCCTCAGTTTTCCAGTCATTCAGCCCCCAAAGCTGGGCTGTCAGGGGTCCGTGAGCCCCCAAAGCTGGGCTATTGGAGGCTTCAGGAGCCCCCAAATCCATCATTTTGTCTCAGCTAAGAGCCAGGAAAGCGTCCTGTCCCAGGCAGTTACAACTGATCCTACACAGCAGGCTCACTATGGCTTTACCAGCCATTACTAACGAGCTCTTTCTTTGGCTCCAGTAGAAGCTGGAGGGATTGATGATAATCCAAATTGTTTTTTCAGGAGGACTACACAGAAAATCCTGAAGCTGAGGCCCGACCCTGAGGACATCCCCAAGGACACTTTGGAGGTGTAAAGGTGCCCCAGAACAACTACCCAGAAAATCTTTATTGACAATTATCCCAAGAGTTCAGTTCCTTCACATCTACATCTTGGGGATGGAAGAACTTGGAAGAACCACCTCTAGGAGTCATTGTCTAATTTAACTCTAAGCCTTGTAACCATGCTGCCAGTTTGCTGCAGGGGGTGGGACTAGATGAGCTTTGAGAGGTCCCCTCCAACCCAATCCATTCTATGACTCTACTACTCTATGATTATAATGAGCTGTTCATTTTTTCCCTTCAGCATTTGTTTTACATTCCAAGTAATTTCAGAATAACCAACCAACACCAAGGAGTCCCATTCCATGCCCACAGGCGTGCTTGTTGCCAAACCAAATACACTGGAATTCGTAGCACCCAGCACCCAAACTGCAACATTTTGGGTCTTTTTGAAGAGTTCTCTTTTCATGAGGTGGCACAGGCAGGTGTGGACCCCAACAAGCACGTCCAGCCTCTGGGGAGAGAACTTTGATGGGAGCAGGGACCAAGCATCGTGTTTCAGAGCACGGTTAGAGCTCAGCTCTTCGCACTCCTCCTTTTCACTCCTCAGTGCTGTTAAACCTTGCCATGGCCACACTCTCCTGCTCAGGCTTCTGATCGTGGCCAGCAGAAAATACTCCTGATTAAACCCAAGCAAGGCACCAGGCTGAGAAGAGAATATTTGTTACAGCACTGCAAGGAAGAGAGGAACTGGGGATGGCAGGGAGTGGGGAAAAACCCCAAAGCTTGGCTCCTCCTCCGCAGAGAATCCTCAAAGCCTAAAATGGTTTGGGTCGGAAGGGACCTCAAAGCTCATCTTGTTCCCATCCTGCCAAGGGCAGGGACACCTTCCACTAGCCCAGGTTGCTCCAAGCCCTGTCCAACCTGGCCTTGGACACTTCCAGGGATGGGGCAGCCACAGCTTCTCTGGGCAACCTGGGTCAGGGCCTCACCACCCTCACAGGAAAGAATTTCTTCCTCATAACCAATCTAAATCTAGTTTAAAACCATTTCCCCTCACAGAATCACAGGATGAATGAGAGGATCCCATTCAGTGGTTCATCCCAGAGGAGCTCAGGGACCCTTGGCAGCTCCAAACTGTTGAGCAAGCAGCAAACCCATGTGTACCCCCCAAGACAGAGCAGGTCTTCACAGGAGAAATTATCCAAAACCAGGCGGGGAGGGGCCCCAGCTTCCACTCCTGAGATTTATTCCTGATACTAATCCTTATATTTAACCTGAATATTAATAGAATATTTATAAAATGCTTATCTGGAGTCAGAGGCCCCTTGGCTCCTTGCAGCTGTGGAGGAGCCCGAGGATCTGCAGGAGCAGCAAAGAGGGTTGGAACAACCAATGAAGGAGGCCCACCTAGACCTCAGGAGACCCTGCAAGGGATTTCCCTGGAGAAAAATCACCTTTTGAACTCGGGAATAAAAGTCTCAGGTGAGGGCAAAGTGCTTTGTTTCCATGATCACTGGAATAGTGGCTCATCCCCGGAGAAGTGACAACCCTGTCCCTGTACCCAGCCTGTTGGATGTGGGACTGGCTGCCAAGGAGGTGTGTAAGAGGAAAACAACCAAAAAACCAAAAAGAAAGGTACAGCACTTGGCTGGACTTCCCTTCGAGCAGAGAAGCCCAAGGCCTGCAACAATTTAGCCTTTACCACTTACCCAGTCCCTGCTCCTGTGCAGGTGATCCATTCCATTTCCTCAGACAAGGATAGGGCAGGAGGCATCCCAGAGAAGCAAAAAATTAACCTAAATACATATATTTTGGCCCTGGGGCTTCAAAACTCTGCATTAACCAAGAGTTTGAATGATCCTGGAGCTTCAGCAATACACATACCTCCACCTGCACTCTCCTCCCTCCCACTGGCAGGCAGAAAAGGGGCCGAGGTGGAAAGGAAATAGGGAACAACGGCATCAAAATAAGATTTATTACTTAGAACCAAGATTTGGAAGAGACAGACATGGCAGAAAACAACGAAATAGAACGCCAGGCTCCAGCTGAGAGGAAGGGGGGTACTGAGGGGCTGATGGGCAGGTGGAAGTTCCTATGGCTCTGGGATCAAAACCAAGAGTGAGAGGGTGAGAACAGCCTGGGCTGGGGCTGCGGAGGCAGCAAGGGAGGCCTGTGGGTGCACAGAGTTTGGGGCCCAGATGTAACTGCAGGAGCAGCACTTTCCCACTCCTTAGGACCGTGCTAACCCAGCTTCCTTAAAAAGAGGTGAGTAGTCCTTTGATAAATGATCACCTGTGAGATTATTGCTTCAAACTACTCTGTCCATCCCCTCGACCCAAAGTCAGTGAAACCCACCACCAGCGAACCCAGAGAAAGAAACCCCTACTGCTCATTTTAGCTCATTGAAGGCACTTCAGAGTCTTAAAAATGGTTCCAATTACCCACTGGTCTGTGGAAGGATTTTAGTCTTACAGTTAAAATCAGCAGTGATTCGATACTGTATTTAAGTCTGGCAAGAAAAAGTGGCTGGTCTATGAGAAACAGAAAGAGGTAAAAAGGGAAGTGACGAGCACAGACTGACTCTCCGGTGCAGGATCTGGAGGGTTTTTTACTTGATTTAAGTGGATTTAAAATAGAGTCTCATCTCTACAAAAGAATGGTGAGACATTTAAATGGAACTGGAATTGTCTTCCTTGTATGCGTGCCTGGCTTATTGCTTGGAAAATTGCTTAAATGACAATTAATTGTGTGAAACAAAAAGCATTTGAAGGAGTGCCTCCTCCTCTTCCTCCTCCTCCCTCTTCTCCATCTGCTGCTCATGGAAACCTGGCTCACAACAGAAGGGAACAATTTGGAACAAAATCCTTTTCCCCCAAAATAATTCTCCTTTATTTTTTTTTTTTTTGCATAACATTTTTGTATTTCCAACTATAAATAAAAAAATGATTAGAAAGAAGTTACAAAATTGTGTCGAATGGACCAGAACAGCACAGAATTCCTCACACATGATAAATCACTTCCCATCTTCCTCTTCCTCCTCCTTAGCCGCGGCGGGGCCTCGCGCTTGGCACTGTAGCTGCGGGGGCCACGTGTCAGTCGCCGACGGTCTCATTTTCAGAATCTAAAAGAAAAAAATCCATATATGGATTTCACATCTAGGAAAACCCAAACCAAACCCAAAAAGGGCCACGCAAGCTCATGGGCCCCAAGTGTGTGGAGGTGCTGCTGCCAGAGCACGCTATAGGTACCGCAAGGAAACAGAGACCAAGATCTGTCATGCTGAGAGCTCAGATGTGTAAACACATTTATTTTGGTGGCAGAACCTCAGCACCTCACAGGGTCCCTCAGACCAGAGCTCTGATTCCTGTGGGAATCAGGAAAAAAAAATTAGGTATCTCCAGGTAACCAGGAAAAAACACACGGCAGCAGTGGGTCAGCCACAACACCCTGAGCAGAGCCAGGCTCCCAGGAGGTAGAGACAGAAAGAGCCAGCAGAGACACCCAGCGCTGGGCTCAGTTTGTGGGACCCTGTCGCTGAGGGAGGAGGGGAGAGGGATGTGATGCTGTGTGGAGGTGCCAAAGGGATGGTGGGATTGCCAGGGTATGCCGTGGCACCAGCTCCCCACACCCGCAGGCTTGGCTCCCTTGTCCAACGGAAACGGAGCCAAGCCTTGGATCACAGATCATAGAATGGCTTGGGTTGGAAGAGACCTCCTTCCACCTGGGCTGCAGGGATGCCATGTCCCACCCAGGCAGGGATGGGATCCATCAGCCTTCCACAGGAGGCAGACCACAGGGCAAGATGGTGGGACAGATGTGGAAGGGCACAGCAATGCCAAGGACTTGCAAGGACAGGACTGGGATAAAAGGCAGCGAGGGCGCCGAGGGCACAGCACGTGGCTGAAGAAGCAGCAGCACGAGGTGCCACCACGTGTCCCCCACCCTGCAGCACATGCCCACCACCACGCTGTGCTGGGGACATGCTCCCGGGGACATGCACCCCAGCCCCTTGCTCCACAAACACACATGCACACTGTGGGATCGCAGCCACGGACAAGCCTGACGGAGCAGATGGCTTTGGGATGCCCTCAGAACACATGCAGGGTGTCCTTGGAGCAGCAGGGAGTCCTTGGAGCAGCAGGGAAGGCAGGGGATGGGTGGGGACAGCACGTGGTGCAGATGCCATCTGGGTCTGGCACAGCTCCTGCTGGGTCTCTGTGGTTTGGGCTCCGCTTTTGTAAACGCAGCCCCAACTTTCCCGTATTCCTTGCTCCGCCTGTTCATGGGAAGAATGGCTTTTAAGGGAAGGAAAATCATGTCTTGATCGTAATTCCTTCCTGAGCTTCTGACCAACGCCGGTTCTGAAGATCCACCTGGATCCTGCTCGCTATGGATAACCAACATTTGGCAGAGAGTTTCATCCAGGAAAACAGGATAAGATGAACTATCTCCAGGTAACCAGGAAAAAAGGTATGGCAGCCATGGGTCAGCCACAACACCCTGAGCAGAGCCAGCTCCCCAGTCACCTGGCTCCTCAAACAAACCCTCACGGGTGCTCAGCCCACAGACAAACTCCTCACTTCTTACTACAAAGTCAAGTCTGGGCTTTCACAGGCTGAGGAGGCAACAGCGCCGGAGAGACCGGGGAATGTGATTATACCCAACGTTTGCTCAGTGGTGGGAAAAAGGCAGTGATGGTACATCCTGCAGCTGCTGCCTAATGTGGTGACGAAGACTCTAGATGCAGCCTGTCTAGTCTGATAAACAAACTCTGAGTGCTGAGGAAGTTTTTACCCTACTTGCAAAGTAATTGAAAAAAACAACAGAAGAATAAATATTTTTTGGGGCTATTTTACGTCAGACCTGAAGAAGTCCCATTTGAGAATGATTGGCAGCTGGTTATTTCTTCTTAAACCTAATTTTTTACAAGGTGTCAGAGTCCTGAATACTCCACAAAAACTGCAACAGGCACAAAGAAGACCCCAGAGGAGTGGCTGGAGAGGCTCTCACCATGCTCGTCCTGTCACCCGAAGCTCCTCGAGAGCCTCACTGCCATAGCTAGCACTCGGTGGCACCTCAATAATGCAAGACCAAGTGTGGGGATCCGCTCCTTTCTGAGGAGAAAAAATAATTCCAGCTTTTCCCTCTGCCTCACAACTACAACAATGTGACCAGTATTCACCATGCATCCATTCTGTTGCACTACATCCAAAGAAATTCATCCAAGCGCCCCTTACTCAACCAGACTTGGAAAAATCAAGACCTTGTCACAAGAATTTCACTGTTGTAACAGATACTTTATTGAATAGTAGGTTGTTGTGTATGAACACTCCTCTACAGTGACCAAGAGAGCCCTAAAGCTTCCCGAGGCTTTGCATGTCAGACTGAAGGCTCGAACCACGCAGCCCCTAAACTCTTCATGAGAAACTTATTTCAAGGGAGACGTTCTATAATCAAATATAGGTCCAAGAGTATGCAGCACCAGCCTTGACAGCGCACCACAACTATCCCTGGGAAGGGAGTAAAGAGCACCACACCACTCACAATAGCAGCCACCTCCTGCTCCAAGCCTGACTTCCAAACGAATCAAGCGTAAGTGACCTCTGTGCTGACACAGTCAACGTCAGCACTGCAGCACATCCAAACCCCTCTGAGCAACAAATTCCTTCATAAAGCAGAATTTGTAACCTGACAGCTCCTAAAATCCATCTCGTTATGCTGCCCTTCTGGAGCTTGGCTGCATTAATAAAAGCAGCAGCACGGTCAGGGCTGGAGCCTCCCTGTCCTGCTGCCTCTGCAGGGGCAGCTCCACAGCCAAGGGCACCAACCGCACGTGTGAGTCACCACACAACTCCCACCTGATCAACGGCTCGTTTCTGGGTGCACAGACAGGAAAATGATTGTCAGGGGTAAAATAATAACAGGGATCAGCACATCAGACTCACTCCACTCAATCTGCACAAGCGCCGACTAGGACAGCCCGACCCTACAGACCCCTGAGAGGGACTCAATCCATAATAAATAACTGTCCTCAAGTACTCAATCCATAATAAATAACTGTAGCCAGAAATAACACAAGATTACAGTTTTGCTGTGTTATATATTCAATCCTATATCAGACACTCATCTATCCATGACAAGAGTGTGTGAGTTCCCTGCCCGTACACTCTCCAGAGACCGTGCCCACACTTCCCCACAGGCATCACCAGAAATCAGGGACAGAGGAGGGCACACGAGGAGCAGGAGAAGGCAAGGAAACCTTACTGGGACACTAGACACAGTCAGGAACTATTTCGTGTGTGACTTCTCTCTCTGATCCAACACCTTCAATAGCATCCATGGAAAAGTTGGGGGGAACTCGCTGGCAGCAAGGCAGAAAACAAGGCAGGTTTTTGCATTAATAGCCAATACCTGATGAGTAACATCAATCTCACCCAAAAAGCCTTGAACTCTTTACTTCATTGTGGGGGTGGGGATGACAGGGAAAGCAATGCTGAGGTCACATAATTTCAGAGGGGAGACTTCTGGTTACAACCCTCCAAAGCCAACTTCCAAGGAATGTTTGAGGACAGATGTTTTTCCTGCCCAAATGTGCAAACTGAACAAATCCAACATGGACCTATGAACTGTCCACGAGGCTTGTCTGGAAATATTCTGAATGTTCCCAGACCTGACATTAATGCACTGGGATCATGAAAAATGCTTGAAGACATACCATTGCCAAAGCCAAGGTAAACTAATGATTCAAAGTATTAGTGATTTCCTTCCACAAACACCAAACAGCAAAACCTGCCACTGGATGAAGAAGCTCATTTCAGGAATTACTGCCCCTGAGCACCAAGCCCCTGTTCCCCAACACGAGTCTCTCTGTCTGAGCACAGTAGTGGCCACGTCTCACCCTTGTCTTGCCTGTGATCTCAGCCAATGTCAAGTATTTCAGAGAAAAGTAAAGAAGTTATACAGCAGAGAGCAAGAATGGAGCACTTTGGAGACAGGTGTGAAGTGATGGTTAAGTAATCACAGAGTCCCAGAATGGTTTGGGTTGGAAGGGACCTTAAAGACCATCTTGTTCTAATTCCCTGCCATGGGCAGGGACACCTTCCACTAGCCCAGGTTGCTCCAAGCCCCGTCCAACCTGGCCTTGGACACTTCCAGGGATGGGGCAGCCACAGCTTCTCCGGGCAACATTTCCTCTAAAACAGCTTTTTAAAGGATTTTTTTTCTTTTCTAAAGGACTTCAAAAAATATTTCCTCTTTAAAGTTGTGAAATGGAAACCAGAGTTAAATACACGAACAAACTGCGAGGGCCAATGTTACATCATTCTTTCGGGTGAAAGCTGTGCCAGGGAGGTAGAATGCGGATTTGCAAAAGAGCCTTAAAGCACTCCAGTGTTTCTCCCTGCCATCTCTAGTGCCCAGCTTTGCATCCCTGTGGCAGATGAGCAGCTCCTTTTCAGGATACCCAGTCCCACTCCAAGCAAGCAAGGGGTGGGAAAGCAGAATGTGATTATGCACTGAGATACTCCTTCATGACACGAGGCAATCAGAAAGCCACATGAATGGCACACAGGAAAACTTCAACTACTTTCCCAACTTCCCAAATTGTGAAAACTTTGAAACTTTCCCACCAAAGTTTCAAAAACTTTCCTCCACTACTGGGTGCGTGACTCGGGGGGTTAAAACATTCCTTCGAGATTTGTATTAAGTTTCTGTAACTGAAAGATTGAAAATTGGGGGATCTGTGAGCTCTCTCATCAAAACTTGGTATTTAAAGCATCTGTGCTGACTTCCCACGTGTCAGCACAGGGCTGGGAATGTTGGGTGATGGCACAGCTACAGGATATGGCAGCAGGTCAGGAACTAGGGAGGCCAGGAATTCCACCAGCGGGTTTGTCCCATTTGCTGCCTATTGAAGCAATATTCAGAGTCAGGAATAAAATGAGTTCAGCTCTGCGATCTGCAGGGGATCTTTTTTGGGTACAGACCCCTCTCTGATGGTGCAGCACAGATCCCTCAGGTCCCTCTCACTCCTTGGCTCACCTTTTGCTCAAGGAGTTGCCCCATTTATTTAATCTCATGTCATTTGTTTAATTGCCGCTGAGGGTCAAAGCACCCCATGACACAATCGTCACAACAGAGGGCGAAAGAACCACGGCTTGAAGCAACAGCCAGAAGAGCTGCAGCCAAGAGGGCCCTCAGGAAATTAAACACCACAAGTACCACAATGCCAGCATCACCTTCTGAGCCTCTGATTAGCCCCAGTGCTGGATAAAGGTGCAACAGGCAGGTGCTCCCCCCCCGGGGATGTGGAAGCTGCACCCCTGCCCTGCTGCCCCTCGGGAGCACAGCACATGCAACGCAGCCACGGCGGGGACGGGCACCAGCGCGGGGCACGGAGCCCCCGACACACAGAGCACACACAGCAAAGCCACGGGGGATGGGTGCACAGAGAGACAGAAGCAGGAGTGTCACCTGCACGCCCTTTCCTCATTTCTCCTGCAGCCTAACCCCATGACGGTGACTGCCGAGGGGGTGCTGGCAAAGGGGCCAAGCTTCCTCACACTTAAACGATGCCAGGATCTTTTAAAGGGGCTTCCCTAGTGCTTTGCAGCACAGGGGAGACACAGTTCATGGGCTTCTTTCCCATCTACCAAACTCAGCACCCTCACGTGCACCACCAGCAGCGCTGAGGGCACCATCTGCTCATAGGAACTCAGCCCGCTCTGCTCTGCAGCAGCCCCAACACCAGGAACACCTCCACAGGCAGGGACTCGGGGCACTGTGCCCTGCGAGGTGGCACCACGCACCTCCTGGGGCACCGCTTCCTTCCTACAGCTGCTGGAGGTGTTGGCTATGGGGAGAACCCAAGAACCGGCAGAGGCATCACATCTGCTCCTGCTACACAACCAAGGGACAAGAACGAGTCTGGAAAACAAACGCAGTGTTACCCGGAATAGCTGGGAATCGACACAGTTCTACAGTTTAGAAAAACATCGGGTTTTTTCACACCATTTTCAAGCACAAAATGTTTATTTTTCTTTTTAATCTATACAATTTCTCGGGGCTTTTAGTGCCACTGACTTTGTCAGTATACAAGGGATGGACTATACAGGCAATAGCGACATAATCTGTAGGATTCAGTGCGAGCCGAAGGGAACCCGGTGTGAGAACATATTTTCCATGTTTGCTCATGAAGCATACATACATGAATCTAAAAAACTCAAACAAATTAAAGATACATGGTACAGAGAACAGAAATCTCTTACTACAGTAAGTATTTTGCCCAGGCAGAAGACTCTGCATAATTGTCTATAAAATTCAATTCTAACTGAATTGATGGAATAATATATTCAAAGGGTACAAACAAAATAATTTAGACAGGTATAATAATGCTCGAAGTACAATAGAACTATACAATTCACAGCTTGGCAGCACAGGACATCTCTGCCCTTCAGTGGACAGTATAAAGCGTCATCACCAGGGAGTGACGGCGCCTTTGGGCGTGGCCACCGCTCCGGGTCCTGTGCCTGTAACGCTCCTGCAGAGCTTTCAGAGGGAAGGAGACTTACCATCGGCAAACCAGGTCTAGTGGTTACCTTGTGCCTTTAGACTGAGGTGCAGGTGGAGACTCTACACACAGTAAAACGGGCAAAAAGCAACTTTCAAACAGGAGAGAGGTGTCCGTGCCACCTGGAGCGCAAACTTTGGTAAAAATAAAAATAAATAAATAAATTTAAAAAAAAAAAAAATTCCATATGAAAGGTGGTGAGACTCCAAACCTGAAGTGTCAGATATGAGAAAGAACAGCTTCATGTTCTGTTCTGTTTCAGCACGAACACTGTCAGTGGCCAGACACCACCCTGAGCCTTGGTGGCCGAACCGGAGCCAGAGCACGTGCGAGTGCTGTACTTACACAGGTCTTACAGTCCCCTGGAGATATGTTCTCCTACGATCAAGAGTTCCACTAGTTTTCTTCACTTACGGAACATGCATGAATTTGTAATTTAACTGAATTATAAAACCCCAGATAGGGAGAGGAAATTAAATCCAATGTGCTGCTGATCCGGAGGAAAACAGCATTTTTGCTGCCTGTTACTGCAGTAAGCCGCCGTTTACGACGACTTTACCACAGGCTGGGGAGGAGAACGGATTGCACTGCCTGAAGCTATTCCCTGTCCTTGTATGCACTTTCCTTGGATCACTCTGTAAATACTCCTACATTACAATGTGCACTTCACTACTCCTTGTACAAACACAAACAGTTTTATGATCAGTGCATCAAACAAACGTGTCAAACAAACCTCACCTCACAATTCTTTTTTTTTTTAAAAGCTTCAGAAATGAAAATTCAACCCGTGAATAAAAACGAAAGCATTTACACCAAAATTAAGCTGATGAGGAACGTCAACTGTAAACCTGCAATATCTTTGCAAATAAAAAGAACTTCAACTGGCAAGCAGTAAATAAAATACACCTTTCAAATAATTGTACATCTCTTTCCAGATGGGACTGGAAAGCTGAGATTCAAGGCACTGAAGTCCTGCAGGGTTAGTACAATTTGCAAGTCATCAATTCAAGTACATCAACATTAAGGATCGCAAGTGTGAAACAGAACACAAGGAATAAAGTGTCTTCAGCAATGGAACAGAAGCAGATATTGCCATAAGGACAAACGATCTGTTGTGACGCCGCCTCACAGTGATTGCTGATGCGGTGTATGGCTGTGCGCTCGCGGGCCCCGCCCCGTCCCACACGGATCATCTACAGAGCAAACACTCCACGTGACGGCGTCAAAATCACCAGGACCCACGGCAGGATCACCCGTGGCAAGGTCACCCACTGACAGGGTTACCCGTGGCGGGGTCACCCATGTCAAGGTCACCCACGGCAAGGTCACGCCCCCGACAGGGTTACCCATGACAGGGTCCCCGTGGCGAGGTCACTCATTGCAGGGTTACCTGTGGCAGGGTCCCCACGGCCACATCACCCCTGGCAGGATGCCCGTGGCAGGGTCCCCACGGCCAGGTCCCCCCGCTAGGTCATGCGCAGCCGTGGGCCGGGCGCGCGGGCGGGCGGGCGCTGCAGCGGCACCGGGTACATCCGCAGGCAGCTCCTGCTCAGGGGCGAGAACCGCACGATGCCGGGACCCCCGACCAGCCCGGGCTGCGCCACCGGCCCCGGCCACGGCACCCCGTACACGGGGCTGGGGAAAACTCCTCCGTACTGACAGAGAGGCATCACATACGGTGTCACCGCGCCAGCAAGGGCGGGCCCTGGCACAGGCACTGGCAGGGATGGTGGAGCTCCAGGAGCTAATCCTGTGGGCATGGGGCAAGCCACCGGAACAGGGCACTTGCTCCCCAGTCCTGTCCTTACCGAATTTACCTACAAAAAGAGAAATACAAGAAGCGTCGCTACAGAGCCCCTCTTCCCCCCTGCCACGGGCAGTGACACCGAGCCCAGACACACATGTCCGTGGTGGCACTGCTCCCCCATGGCATGGCAGGGGCTGCCAGCTGGGGGCACAGGCACAAGGGTGTCACAGTGTCCTTGGGCCTTTATTTTGGGTTCCTTTCTTTGTTTCCTTTTATATTTTTGGTGGGGGATTGGGTTGGGTTTGTTTTGGTTTTTTTTTGTTTTAAAGACATAAAATTTGGAAATTAATAGGAAAGATTGATATGGGGCAGAGGGGAAAGTTATCTGATTATAACCTCACTCTTCAAGAAGGCAGGAAGCACCACTAAACAAGTGAGGATGACCACCACAAAAAGTCACAAACAACCTTGCATGTCCAAAGGAACTCAAGTATCTTTTATCTTGTGCATAGAAGTCAATGAACCGCACTAAGTGCAGAATTAACCCAAATCTCACGCACTTACGTGAGATAAGCCTCAGAAGAGGCTTTCTCACACCTCAGAAGAGGCTTAAAAATTGTAGCCCATATTTCTGTACAAAGTTGTTTCATCTGGCCCCAGAGAACTGAGGAAAGGAAGGAGACCTGCCAGGGTGGCAAAACCAGCGAGGGCACAGCAGGGCTGCTCTGCCTCAGGCGCTGCCACAACCAATTCCAGCCGGTTTTCTGGAATTCTATTAACACCCACTAAAATTATTCAGCTTTTGCATGCAAGGGGCAGAGAAAGAGCTCTCCTCCCTCAACATGGGATGGCAGAGCTTTCCAGATGACACACTCCATCCTGCACAATACCATGGGAACTGCCATTATCCCAAACATTCACATTTCATCATGTTTTTAATGTCACAGAATTTACAACTCCCTGTGGGGTTCCCAGCATGACAGCACCTATTTGTGCCATAGGAAAAAGGGGTGTCATTTAATTCTGGGAATCTCCCACCAATGTGATATTTTACATTCAACTGATAAAATTGGTATGAAGGTGAAAATTTCAACAGAAAAAATGAATATACGTATAAGGCTGCGTGGAACACTTACTCCATGCTTCTGATTTTAATTTCTCTTCTCAATTAACAATAAAAATGGCAATGTTCCCCTGGGATTTCCTGCTTTGGGGCATGAACCTCTGCTCCAAGGGCAATTTTAGAAAAATACAGAAGTATCTGATATCCTTCTTCACTTCCCTGTCTCCCATTCTCATCTGAAACCTGAATCTGATGGTGAACGTCGAACTGAAAGAGATGTCTCAGTATAATGAATTTAACATCATTAAAGTGTAAAACCTCACCAAAATTAACAACAGACATCGAAGAACAAGGAACAGAGGAATCAGGGACATATTTTTAAGACCAGCACACTTCTTTAAGCTGTTATTAAACCCTTGTTTTAACATCCTCAAAATCATGGTTACCACAAAGCTAAACACCTGTGAGTGATGTACCTAACCAAAATACAGATTTTGGACAACGCTCTCAGGCACGTGGTGGGATTGTTGGGGGGTGTCCTGTGCTGGGCCAGGAGTTGGACTTGATGATCTTTGATGGCCCCTTCCAACTCAGGACATTCTATGGTTCCAGGACAGCATTTCTTACACTAGCAACAGATTATTTATTCAGTGGCACCGAAACATTTTCAGTGGCCCTATTTAAAAATTAAATTGAAAAAGATCATTTTCAGCTCTTTTAAAGTACTGAGAAATCTGACTCGCCCCAATTCAAGCTTCTGAACTTTCTCCTTCTCAGCTGAATTCCTCAGCAAAGCAGCAGCTGGATTTAAGGCTGTGTATGTGCTACTGGGAATAAAATTGTGTCATGCTCCAAACCTACCATTACACATACTCATTAAACTTGATAATGTCATGACAAATGCATATTAATGATTTAAGTTTTCTTCCTCTACCTTCATCCCATGCTTCAAGGGAGCTAAATGCACACTTCAGGAGGCACAACACCTGGCTCTTGTGTCTTCCCCTGGGTAGGAGTCTCTTGGTCATGGCCTCTATTTAACCATCACCTTTTAACCAGTTCTGACGACTCAACACTGATGGAGGCCCACACAACCCATTGAGTCCTGCATGGAGATGCTGACTGAAACACCAAAATTAACATGTGCCAAAAGAGTCCTCAAAGCAGCACAAGGAGCTGTGGATTTCCCAGCTCCAGGAAAGCCAGGAGACTACAAGTCCCTTTGCCTGTACAGTTCGAAGGGAAGAAGATGGACATTCAGATGGTGATGAATGAGGTGTGTTCATCACCTACATGGGGTCAGATGTCAGCTGTGAACAGGACTAGCTCAGCATTTCAAGTCAGCCAGGCTGGTGTTTAACGAGGTGCACCGGGGGAAGGCCCTGGGACTCATGGCTGGTGCCCTGTCAGTGGTCAGGGTGGTCACCTGAGCACCAGCCTGACAGTTGCCAGGGGTGGAGAGTCCCCAGAGCAGCTGTGAGCCTGTGGGTTCTCCCATCTCTCATGAGCTGGCCCGTTCTGGGCTGAAAGGACACATGGTATCCTTGGCTCCCTGCTGGCCCAAGGCACCTCTCCCCTTGGCCACTCCCTTGTCAGTTCTGCAAGTTTGCTGGAGGCTGCCCAGGACAGTGGTGGAGTCACTGCCCCTGAAGGGATTAACAGATGTGTGGATGTGGCATTTGGGAACATGGGTTAGTGGTGGCCTTGGCAGCGCTGGGGGAAAGCTTGGACTCAGTGGTCTCAGAGGGTTTTTCCAGCCTCAATGACTCTGTGGTTCTGTGAAAGGTGCCAGTTCTGGCACAGGCTGTTGATTCTACAATGTGCACCAGCTGCACCCATTATATCCCAGGGACACCCACTATATCCCAGGGAGCCAAGGCTTCGGCTTCCAGTGTGGCTGCTGGGCTTTGGCATTCTCCCCACAGCTTGAAGCCATGGCTGTGAATGGTTTCTGAAGTTATCTTGGCAACTGAAAACAAGCAGTGCAATATCAGAGCACAGCATCCAGCTCAAGCAACCCATGTTGAGAGACCACTGACACACAAAGATCCTTGGAGCTGTACCCACAGTCACACAGGACACGTCTTTGGGGGTTATTTAGAATAAAACAACCCTCCTGAAGGAGTGGAAAGCAGAACTGGTCTTCTCCCTGTCTGATTCAACTTTAGACTCTATAACACCAGCAATGAGGAATGCCACAGGTTCCATGGCTTAGCCAACTATGGATGGCACGACTTCATTTTTCATGTTACAATATTCATGTCCTCCTGTTTGTTCTGCTGTGTGTCGAGGCCTAGCAGGGTCAGCTGTCCTGGCCTTAAGGAGGCTGATAAGGCCAACAGTCCCAAAACTAACAAATTTAACAACTGCACTGCAAAATTTACATCTGACATCACCATGTAAAAAGTCTGTCTGCCAGAGATATTTAATAGGGATTTTTCTACTTTTTTTTTTTTTTTTTAAGGAAGAAAGACTAGCTTGATGTCCTTTAGTCATAGAATCAATCCCAGAATGGTTTGGGTTGGAAGGGATCTTACAGCTCATCTCATTCCAGACCTCCTGCCGTGGGCAGGGACACCTTCCACCAGCCCAGGTTGCTCCAAGCCCCGTCCAACCTGGCCTTGGACACTTCCAGGGATGGGGCAGCCACAGCTTCTCTGGGCAACCTGTGCCAGGGCATCACCACCCTCACAGGGAAGAATCTCTTCCCAATATCCCATCTATTTCTGCCCTCTGGCAGTGGGAAACCATTCCCCCTTGTTCTGTCCCTCCATCCCTTGTCCCAAGTCCCTCTCCAGCTCTCTTGGAGCCCCTTTAGGCACTGAAGGGGCTCTCAGGTCTCCCTGGAGCCTTCCCTTCTCCAGGTGAACCCCCTCAGCTCTCCCAGCCTGGCTCCAGAGCAGAGGGGTTCCAGTCCTTGGAGCATCTCTGTGGCCTCCTCTGGACCCGCTCCAAGTCCTTCTTGTGCTGAGGCCCCAGCCCTGACACAGCTCTCGGGGGGATCTCAGGGTGGCAGAGTACCCTGTATGACATGCGTAGGAAGGGAAGTTCCTCCCCTGCTCTCCCCCTCTGCATCTCCATTAACCTCCTCTGTAGAAGCAATAAACTTACTGAACCAACCCCTAACAGGGGCACCTTTGCCCACTGCCCTCTCTCCTCTGCTCAGGCCACCTCCCCACCTGCCCTTCCCCAGCTCTCCCTGCACTGGCAAACCTCTGCCCTGTACACATCCCTGCAGGAACCAGTCACCTCTCCTTCCTGCTTCCCAACACCTGCCTTCTCCTGCCAGTCTCCCCTTTGCAATTGTTTATTCCCCTTCTCCCAAATAATCACACAGACTCATTTAGAAAACAAGAATAACAGACACACAGAGGAGAACATACAGGAAGACACCGGTAAAAATGAAACAAACCCCACAGGACAAAGACTCAAGTAGTTTAAAAACCCCAAACCTGTTCTTTGGACTTGTTTTAATTCTCTACCTTGTTCTTGTGCTTCACCAGGCAAGCTCCAAAGTGCCACCTCAGCGATACTCACAGCTCCTGTACTGTCAAATACACAGCCAAGAGCTGGGTATGACTTACAAACACCATAAATACTTCTGGGTTTATATTGGAACAGAGGAAACCAGGTAATTCTGCTGTGAAGGCTGACTGTAACTATCACAACCCACCTAAAAAGGTAGGATTTAGAATATTTTTCTTTTGATGGCTACCCCATTAGTATTAGTGTTTTACTTCTGTATGGACCAGCTACCACTGAAACAAAACTGAGTGGCAGGGCAGAGTCACAGCTGGCTGCCAACATGAGCAGGCAAGGATGCCAATCCACCTCTTTTATCACTTTTGCCCAGTTTGCTGAAGACCTGAAGTTATTAGGTGCTCCTGAATATTTGTGTTTATGCTTTTCCAAGTTCCTGGAAAGTCATTCTGACATTCAGACCAAGCTTCAAACATAGATTCACTTTTTACTATTCTTCCAACCCAACAGAGACGGAGGATACAGTAAAGGTGGCACTAGTCCTCCTGCTTGGTTTTGGCATCCGTGCCCACCTCCAGCTCCCTGGCAGTCAGCCCATGGAGCCCAGAGTTAGGAAATGCCAGCACGTGTGCAGATGTTACCGACACTGTCCAAGCCCCCAGCACACGTCACCCACTGACACAGCTCTGTGTTCACAGAAACAGCCTCACCATGCACTGGGAACATGTTTACACCCTTTTTTGGGGGGTAATAATTTTGCCTTTTAAAACCCCTGGAGTTCCAGAATAGCATGAAGAATAGAAAACATTTTTGGCAAGCCCTTCATTCCCAGGCATCTTCAAATAGTGCCTGTAAGTACCCAATATTCAGTATACTCGCACAGAAGGCTGCTCACATTCCTAAGCATATTCCTTGACCAATGCCAACCAGAATTACCTGTAAGAAAGGATTATTACACCATATCTTCAAACAGATGACAAAGACAGAAATCACCATTATCAGGCAGTTTGACTTCACCTCTTTCTAACATCTCCTATTACAATTCAAACTACTGCTGATGAGACTCTACCTGCATTTCCATGCTTCCTTAAAACATTTGGGAAGGAACATTTCAGTGCTCCTGTGACACAATTGGATGCCTGAAGCTTCCCCCCCCCCCGGCAAACT
Organism: Neopelma chrysocephalum; assembly: GCF_003984885.1. Taxonomy (NCBI): domain Eukaryota; kingdom Metazoa; phylum Chordata; class Aves; order Passeriformes; family Pipridae; genus Neopelma; species Neopelma chrysocephalum. Next base: position 230,316 of record NW_020897856.1, read on the forward strand.
TCTAACTAGGATTTGCAGTCAAACTTCCACAGAAACAAAGCAGAATATAAAGTTTTGCTTTGCATCCCAATTATTTCATTGCTGCCTACACTTCTGATGACAAAAAATAAAACCACTCACTCTTATTAAACACACCATCAGTTTTTCTTCTGAGCTATTTCCAGCCTTAAAGAGTAGCCTTCACTTTGTTAAAAAATCTTATAAAAGATTACATTCACAGCAAACAATTTGCTGCTCATGGTAGAAGCATCTCAGGTAAATTAGAGACAACTCAGGAAAGAGAGTCTTCTAGTTCCAGGGGGAAAGAGAAGACTTGAAGACAGACACACAACTGCCCTGCTTATTAATGACAGTGGGTGGACAGTAAAAGAAAATAATAAATTGAAAAATACATTTTTCTATTTAAATGTATAGTTAATATTTTATACATATAATTTTTTTAAAATGTATTTTGCATCATGGGACAACTCACTTCACTCCTACCCCTTATGAAAACCCTTCAAGGAGGCATCTCTCTGTCCAATAACCCCCAGAGACAACGCAGAAGCAAAGGTACAAATACTGCTGCCCCCAGCCCCTCATTTCTGACCATCGCACGGGACCAGCGACAGCTTTTCCCAAAACCAATCCCCCACAGGAGGAGATGAGACAACCTGCCCTAACAGCTTCCTGCTATTTATTCCAGTTGAAAAAAAAAACCCACAAAAGGCATAAGAATCCCCGTGTTTCCTATTTATCCAGCCTTTATTTCCAACATAAAACCTTACTACAACTTTCTCTGATGGGCTGGAAATCTGCTTAGTGCTCCTTATTCTTTTGTTGCAAAGGCATTTTTGATCAAAAGAGGCGACAAAAGACGGTGTTACCAGAAGGACTGAGGAAGTACAGCCTGAGCTTCACTTTCTCCCTCTTGGAAAGCTACTTTTCCCCATCCTTTATGTTATTTCCCAAGTTCTTTTTGTCCTTCCAGTGGACGCAGCTGTGATTCAGCATCTCTTCATGGGGCTCATCCCTCCGACCACTGACACACAGGTCGCTTGTCTGGTTGTGTCACACTATTCCCTTCCTCCTCTTTTGGCCACTTCTCTCCCAACACCACACAGCCCTCTCCTCCCTCAACTTCAATTTCCCCTTTAGGCTGGAATTCAAAGGGTACAAATAGCAGAACGATGCTCAACTCCCAAACCAACTCTTGTCAAAGTCCTTTATATCATCCTACTGCCCCATTTTCTGTCACTCACAGCATTCTGTGCCATCTTCACGGCCAAAACACCCAATAAAACCCACACCAGGAATGTTTGCCATCTGCCCTTGCATCTCTGCTGCAGCCACCGTGGTCCTTACGGGGGCTTCATGCCCCAAACCATCCCAGGCCTCACCCACACCAGGGCTCCAGTTGATGTCACTCCTCTAAGCAACAAGGAATGATGTGAAATGAAGAGCAGGGAATCCCAACCTCTCCATGCTCTTGGCAAATCACCTCCAAAAGACTTCAGTCAGCCCTGTTGATTCCCTGGAACAACTGCCGTGGTTGAGAAAGACATAAATCCTCTAAGATCAGTGTCCTGAGAGAGGGACATTCCTGCTGCTCTCTCAGTGATACTGAGCCTTCCCCACAGGCTTTGAGACAGAGACACCAAGACTGCAGGAGGTAAAATTAACTCTAAATTGATACTAATGAGTGATTTAAATAAGAAAAATAACCACTCACTTTTCCACAGTTACAAGAGGGCAAAACACCCACATCGAACACTTCAAACTTCTGCAGGAGTCTCGGGGGAAAGACACCAAAACACCGCAAAAAGCACATCAAAAGAAGGTAAGAAGTGACTTCACAGAGCAAAATCTGTGCCCTCACCATCACTCTCTATAAATCTTCAAGTATATGTAACTCTGGAGCCAGTTAAACCATTACTACGTAGAAGGATTATTTACTTTTCGCCCACTTTGGCAACTAAGAATTGAAATTAAATTGCTTAATAAACTTGCACAAACGTTTTTCCCTGTGCAGTCAGTGACCCAATCGACTCAGGAATGTGCAGGTCCCAAAGCAGAGGCACTGGAGCAGTTCCTCCTTGGCACATCTCACCTCACGAACAACTACAGAGCTACTAGTGCTACACGGGTTTTTTTCCTCCTACATGCCAAAAAAGGCAATGGTTTACTATCCAGATCTAGTTCTCTTGCTTTCAAGGGATTACAAAGCAGCTCCTCACTGTTATTTTCCTCTACTTTGGCTCAATTTTCATTTTTCAAAAAAAATGAAGGCAGCAAAAATTATTAGTCAAACAACCTCCAGCTGTGAGGAGAAAGGAGATCTGGAAACCCAGGCCAGGGTGGGACAGAGTGGTAAACTGGGGTTCTGGATGTGCACTCATTCCTCTTTTTGCCTCCCTCTGTATCACCCCTCAGCCACGAAACCCAGCACTGAACACACACACATTGCAATGGTTTTGTCCTGCTGCTGAATATACGAGGGGAGGATCAGGCGCCTATTTGCTGTAGGACACTTTCACAGCATTTCTGAGGATGGTATTGTCAAGGTGCCCAGTACAACAAGCAAGGGTCAGCACACACACCCAGCTGTCCCCTCTCTCAGCCCAGTACTCACTCCAATTCCACTCAAACAACGGCTCACAATCCCCAAGCCACCAGCTACTGTTCTGTTGAAGGAAGGTTAATATTAAACATCAAAAAGAAGAAAACTTTAGTAAGTTGAAAATGAAGTTGACCAACAGGTGGTAATGATATGAGTATTGCTGTGTATCATTGTTAATAAGCAGTTTGGAATTTAAAAATATATATTTTTATATATATATATATACTGCAGCCCATGTATCCCTTAAGATTATTCCAAAAGACGATTTTTAAAAAAAATCGGATTAGTACTGAATGAAAAGAGCTGGACATTTATAGGAAGCATCTATCTGGAGTAATTTTAGTCTATGTCCTCCTCCACATCTGAGTTCTGAAAAGGCTGTCAGACACATAGCAAAAGGTATGTCCTTCAAGGAGGGCCACTTACTCCACATGTCTCATTCTGTGTTTGCATGGGGTTAGCCTTTGGCTCCATGTCTTGCCTTTTTTGGTTCTGCTTCAGTTGGTTTAAAGAAGGTTTTGTCTGTGCAGCTCCAACAGTTTTGCTCGTCCACTGGTCCACCAGCTTGTGCAGGTCATCTGTGAACGTCCCTTTCTTGTTGTTACTGTTGTTGGCCTGAACCTGCAGCGTCGACTGCGGGAGGGGCTCAGGACACGTCACCAGGCTGTTGGTCGAGGATCCTGGAAAATCACACAGAGAGAATTGACAATGACGTCTCTGCCTCAGCTCTGCAGCTCAAACACCTTCTCATCTACTGCCACTCCAATGGTGGCTTTTCAGACTTTTAACCCTCCCCCTCCTGGCTACAGAACTCCTTTGCTTAAAGAAATGGTCCAAGTCCAATGGGTTTGTATTTTCTATCACGTCATGTTACCTTGGCCACTAACGTCTCTCTGGGGAAATTAAGGACAGGGAGAGAAGCCAGGAATGCAGCCCAGTAATGCTGCCATCCTGAGGCAGACAATACCTTATCAGAGACTACCACGAGAAAGTGGGAGGTGGGATGTATTGTCAAAACTGCAGGCATTCATAAAATTGATTTACCATTTATTTTGCTTACATAAGTTTACTGTCCTCCTGGAAAAATGTAATGGTTGCAGAAATTACAGGTAGGCCTGGCTCCTGCGCCTCAAAGGCTCTGGGAACCCACCATCTCTCTTGATGATGTCAGGACCATTTATCTGGCCACCTGCATATTTTTGGGGAAAAAACCCCATCAGGACCACGAATGTATAGAAGACAAAGGAGAGAGGACATAGTGGGGGTGAATTTTTGAGACAAAGATAAAGAACTTTTGGTACAGATAAAAGCAGTCAGGAAGAGTATCGACAGAGGTTTAAGTTTATATGTTCACTAGGGAAGAAAATTTTCTGTGCTTTTCCTGTATTGGTAACTACAACTCTGACACGGCAAGCTCATCAGGGAACTGCAACTGAAGGAGCCTGAATCTGACCTAAGCAGGAAATGTAAAGTAACTTTTCAGCTAATATATTTGAGATAGCTAAAGATTGGAAATAAAGACCATCTCTCCAAGCAAAAAGTTCATAGAACTGTAGTATAATTATTATATAAGCAAACATGAACATTCAGTCTTCTTTTCTCTGTCAATCAGTTACCAGCCAATGAAACCGAGTCCACTAATTAGTCCTACGGTTATATAGAATACGTTAATAACCTTTAAATGATCATGCATTCAACCTGCAATGTCACTTCTAAGTGAATACTGCTCAATCCCTTTTCCTTTACTTGGGGGAAAGTGAGAAAAATAAGGCTTTTGAGAGAAAAGCTCTTCAATTGGTGTTTAATATTTCATGCAGCTCAAGGGGGCCGGGATGGTTTTAAGCTATCAATTCCTCCAGCAGAGAACTGCAGTCATATAAAGGTGTGTATTTCAGAGACAAACACTGAACCCAGTTTCCTGGCCGCATGCGTGCACGTCTCACACACACACAGAACACCACAACTCTCTTGCAGCATGCGAGATTCCCAAGACATCACAGCACATGCATTAGTCTCAAAAGTACCACAATTTATATTTCTCGTATAAGTGCATCAGCTCTAGTTATTAAACAACTAGCTTTTAGTAAAAAATAATAATTAAAAAAAGCAAAGAACATCCCATGCCATGAAGGAAATACTGAGAAACAAAAATGGGATAGTTACTACTACTGTGATCTTTGCCTAGACATAGTCGTTTCAAGGTGGACCCTACAAGGTAAAACAATACAAGACACACAGAATTAGGTAAGACTAAACACAACGAATTGGACGGACAAGCTTCTGTACTTTTAAGCAATCAAAAAGTAGTTATTATGCAAGAAAGGACAGACAAAGTCAGCAGTTCAGGTGAGTAAAGGAAGCCTAAATAACTGGACAGCTCAAACCTTTCTTAATGTGCAGCCATTCAGAAGCTTTGGAAAGTACCACAGCATGCCAAAAGCAAGGGCTCGTGACTTAAAGATGCATTTGTTTGGGGTTTGGTTCTTTTTTTTTTTGGTGTTTTGGTTGTTTGTTTGGTTTTTTGTCTTTTCCTTTTTTTTTTTTCCAAATCGCCTTGGCTTCCTAATAGGAGGTTTTAATTTGTTAGCTATTAATGCAGGAAATGATGTCAATTCAGTTTGTGATTGGAGGCCAAAAATGCTTTCAGGAACAAGTCAAGCTAGTCTGGCTGCAAAGACAAACCATAAAACAACCCTAAAACTCCTGTTTTACAAGTCCAAAAAGATACATTGTTCTGCAGGTCTGAGGCCAATTGTTTCCAAATATTTTATTTGGTAGGATTTGTGTCTAAATGTGAGATTCTGAACTTCAATTGAACGGAACTGTGAATGAGTTTCCCTTATGCCTTGTCCAAGTGCAGAAAAATAATCCAGCAGAGTAGCTGAGTTTTAATTTATCTTAACTACGTGTTTTTTTCATTATTATCTCGTTCCATCCTTCATCATGATTTTACATAGTCTATTGACAGATAGCAGAGTGCCAAAGTACACCGAGACCCTGACTCGACTGTCAGATCTTGCCAGACATCGGCACCGTTGCTATTTGGGTGCCAAATTTCCTGAAAGGTATTTTGGACTTGGTAAGAAAAATATTGTTATGGTATGGGAGGAGATGAGTGTCTGACATGGGCTATGGAGAGTTCGTTGGGAAGAAGCACTTGAAAACATGAGCAAAATCAGAGTGGGGTAAAAAAGTAAGGTAGAGGATGGATGTGCTTTTTCTCTAGAGTAAACAGTGGAGGTACTTGATGTTACTGTGCCAGAAATAAAGCTTTAAACTCAGAGATTGCAGGTCCAGGCTGACACAGGCCCTGAATGAGTCTTCAGAGGAGAAAGAAGAGATGTCAGTCAGAGACTGAGGAAGAGAAAGTAAAGAAACAACGGAGGAAGTAAGGGAGAAGAGATGTTTGTGCTTGGATATGGGTGGCATGAGGAGGAACAGAGGATTGCTTTGAAAGAATTTCTTATTATTTCATGTAGTTCATATAGGTTTCTATCCTGGGAAAATCAGAAGGACAAGACTACAGCAATGCAAGCATGACCATGTTTAGTTCTCATCTCAAAGCCCAGATAAACACAGTCACATTCACAACTCAACCATCTGTGTTGTATTCTTAAATCTTTTCCCCTCTTTTCCCTCAGATATACCTTACCTTGCCTATCCCAAAGTTAGCTACCAACTCCCATTATGGAAAGAACTCCCATGATGGAACTGGCCGTGGCAGCAATCCTAGGAGGTTATTTCCTGCAGCAAAGGCAGTACTTACACAGTATGAATGCAAATGGAAAGCAGCTGCCTGCAAGAAATAAAAGCAGGCAGCTGACTGCAGTACGTGCTCAAATGCATGTAAAAATGTTTTAATCACCAGCCCCTCCACTTCCTGCACACCCAGGCACAGGTTTCCCTGCACCTCAGGTGCCAAATCTGCCCCAGGGCCTCCAGGCTTGTAGGGAAGTGACGGAGAGCGGCGACACTTGACAGACTCGCAAATACTGTGCGAGGAGAGTTGGCTTCAAGGAAAATATCACAGGAGAGTCGGTCACCAAAAAGAGAGCTGCTCCTTCCAAGCAGCATCACTCCAGCATGGGGCCTGAAAGATGGGAAACCTTCCCTAAGTGGTGATAGTCTGAAGCAGGGACTGACAGTCATCGGCTACAGCAGGTTTTGAATTCAAACTCAATTAAAAATTCACTTTGTAGACCTAATTCACCAGATTAATTGTATTACTGCTAAAATCAAGGTGTTTAAGAACTGTAAAGTTGGGAGATGAATCATAATTAAGACTTAATGTAAGACTGTGAAAGTTCAGCAGAGTGTTTTACCTCCAATTCCAGATTTCTTATCTGAGGAATTAAATAGCTATTATATCATACAGGACAGAAAAAAATCCACTGTCCAGTATTTGCACTCTAACAGCTGTCAAAAAGCTGGAAAGCTACAAAAAAAATGGAAATGGCAATAAACTGCTAGGCCATTTCCATAATTGCATATGCACATACAATATATGAATTGCTACAGACCTGACAAAAACTGCTTTATACAAGATTCCAAGCCTAAGCCAAATGGAGCTTTGAAAATTCCTCTCACAATCAGCAGAAACTCTTCCCTAGGATGCCCTTGCAATATAACACAGGAAAGGAACTCGGGCTAAAATTATGTTGGAGCCCATCAAAAATATTTTACTTCATGAAATGTATGAAGGAGAAATCAATATTGGACGGGGGAACAGATCAAAAGGTCCTGGAGAACACTGTAAAAGTGTTCAAGTTTGATGGATCTTATAACCAGAGCAAGACACTTGTGATACTGCCTTTAATGCATCTGAACATTTATTTTTCAAGTTGCTGCTGACTTTTCTGCTAATGCAGCAAGAGGTCTCCTGATGGAATATCCCACCTCCCCACTGGTTTTTCTTATTCAAACATACAGATTCAGAGCATTTCTGAAAATCTAGCACAAGCTTTCCCAACAGCTCTCAAACAAAAAATTCCCAGGGAAACCTTGATTAGTGAATAGGCCCAGGACTGCCTGGACATGCCCCTGAGCTGCTGGCCCTGGATGGCCACGTCTCAGCCCTGCACACCCGGCACAGGCTCTCCCTGCTCAAGCACCCAGACCATGGAACTCTACCTAGAATGGGTTGGGTTGGAAGAGACCTTAAAGATCATTCCATTCCAGACTTCCTGCCATGGGCAGGGACACCTTCCACTAGCCCAGGTTGCTCCAAGCCCCGTCCAACCTGGCCTTGGACACTTCCAGGCCAGGGCGTGGATGCAAACATGCTTAGTGCCTAGTCCAAATACTTGGTTTGCCTGCCTGCTGGGTCAACTGACATCCCTTCCAGAGAAACATGAGCCAGCTGGCACTTCCATCATTATCATCTTCAAATAATAGAATCAAAGGGTGGTTTGGGTTGGAAGGGACCTTTAAAGGCCCATCTCATTCCAACCCTGACATGGGCAGAGACACCTTCCACTAGACCAGGCTGCTCCAAGCCCCTTCCAACCTGGCCTTCCTCAAGCACTAATTTTCCTGAGGCCCCTGGTCACGGCTGCTCTGGATACCAGCTCAACAGAACCACCAGCTGTACGTCCTTCCAGTCCCATCCCCATTCCTGCACACACACACATCACCAACCTGCTGGGCTCACTGGGAAAACAGCTGGAATAACCTCCTGCCCCACCAGAACCTGCCCATAGCTCAGCCCTGGGGACCTGTCTGGCACCCCAAGTGAGAGGCAGCACTGGAAACCAGGCTGTGCTCTCAGGATTTGAATCTGCTCAGTGGTGACTCGGGATTGACGTGCCAGGGCTAGATGCCTGAAACGTGGTCCATCTCCTGGTGTGATTCAGGAATGGGGGAGTGCAAACCTCCTCCTGAGCACGGCGCCCAGAAGAACCTGAGAGAGCAGATGGGCTGAGAACAGAAAGCAATTAGTCATGCTGAGTTGTTTAAGCACCAGGAAACTTCACCACTTGAAGGATTTACATATTCCCTTGGTTTCATTCACAATATCCATGCACCCAAACATTTTTAATACACTAGTTTTTAATTGCCATCTCCCAGTCTTTTTAGATCCTACTGAATAGTAATTCTGTGGAAGATTCATGAAACGACTTCTGGCAATTACATGTGCAGAGGAAGAAATTACTGTGGTCGTTGTAACACCAAATGGGAACATTTGAGAACTGAGAATTCCCCTCAGGTTGGTTCTCAGAAAAAATCCCGGAATGCAAAATTGTCTCACGACTTCACGAGTTGTTAAAAACTTACATGACAATAAATTCAGTAAACGTCAGTTTTCAAGAACCTGAGTGCTCTGGCTTTCAGGGAGCTCAAACAAACAAAAAAAAAAATCAAGATTATTTTTTAGAATACTGTTTTCTTGTAAAATTAGGAGGAGTGTATTTGAGTGGTCTTGTGCCTTTGATCTGAACCATTTGGAGAGTGATGAGCGATGCAGAACTCCAGAATTAATGCAAACCCACAGTTATTTAACCAAACACTTCCTCAAAAACGTTCTCAGCTTTTCTAAGGTTATATGTAAGTGGCCTATAGTACCTGTTCAGCACAACATATCTTTATTGTACAAGCAAAATCCGTTTGCCTAAAAAGCAGCATCTACAATTGGGTAAAAAAGTCTTAATTTTTTAATTAAATAGCTTGATAGCATTTGGTGGAATTGCCAATTACTTTAGAAGTCAGACGAATAGGGTACAAATAGAAGGTGCACAGTTATTTGAGACAGAACTCCTGGATCCTAACAATCCATTTCCAAGTATCTAAAAATCTGATATTGCTTTTTACTTATTTATGCTTTGATGAACTGCTAATTGACTTCATCTCTGAGGTCACATAAGGTCATAAGAAAATAAACTGAGTCAAGTGCTTCAGCCAGATCAGCTTACACAAAAAGGTGATGGGACTCTCCCTTGGAGTAACCAGATCTTCTTGCTGCCACGAGTACATCCAAAATTGCTCATTTAAAGTAATTAAAGTGACATGGGGAAAAGCCCACCTAGGACACAGATTTGGAAAGAACTAGCTGGAGCACTGTTGTCTCAGCATTTCCACATGCAAAGAGCGGGGAAAAAAAATTAAAGAAAATAGAGTGGATATAAACAGTACTGTATATTGTGTTAATACAGCCCTTGTATGGAAGTTATACCCTCCAGTGACCTTCTAGAACTGTATCAGCTTGCTACATGCATGTCTTCAGAGTCCAAACATGTGTGAAAGAGACCATTCGTCTACAGAAGGATGGATTTCGTTTTGTTGTCGCTGGAACCGGGACAGCAGACATGTATATTTGCCACATTGCAAATAAAATTACTTCAACAGAAATCACATAAAGTACAAAAGCTTTGGTAAGTCCAGGGTAAAATTTACCATCAGGCTATATATAATAAATGATGAGATCTTCCACACATGCTTTTGGTGCCCAGGCACGAGCCAAAAGCAGTGCAAAAAAAGCTTTCATATGAAAAATTAATATAAATAAGGTGTGTTCATGATGATTACTTAAAAGAAAGCGAAAAAGAAAGAAAAGATGTTTCAGAAAAAGGGGCATCCTGCCAAACATATTAGAGATATAAACCATGGAATTGGAAAAAGGGGGTAAAAGAAAGATGGACTGTGATAAAATACAAAAGAACAAATACAAACAGATGGACAAAGACACAGGTCCACTGAGGAATCTGGTACGAGGTTTGCTACTAGATTTATAGGTCACTCTCTCAGACGTTTGGTGGAAAACCGTCCAGCCTGCAAATGAATATAAAGGGAAGAAAACAAAGACACTTATAAAGTACAAGTAGCTGTGATCAGATGTCCTAAACCATCAGTCAAATCAGCTTTGTTAGTTAAACCTCCACATCTCCCCCTTAACTTTGCCAAAGAGGAGCAAGTTCACTGACCATACACAAAGGATGCAATAACAGCAGAAGAGGACAGATAGATATTTTGTAGATTAGTTTGGCAGGATGTGCAATGAGAGGAAGGTATTTTAATCATCATTAGAACTTCCCATATGCATGGCAACAAGATCAGTCAAAGCCTACAACAGGGGCAATACACAGAGATCTCAGAGGTGGGGGCTGGGGAGCACAGCCAATCTACAGTCCTGCAGCTGGGACTCCAAAATCATGCACAAAGTGAACCCCTTAGAGAAAGGAAACATAATTTGGTCCCCTGGGTTTGGTTTTCTTTTAATTTTGTTTTAATTTTCCCTTGCATCTAAGACAGTTTAGTAGTTTATAATGAGGAACTCAGGGTCTACCAGCATCAAGGGCCTAAAAAAATGAACCAAAGGAAACAGTCTCCTAGCCTTCTGTATCTTTTTTGTTTTCCTTTCATTTTTTTCTCAGGAATCTGTAAGGCAGACTCCAGAGAAGGTGTCAGTATAAAGCCACTGAAAGGTATTTCCTTCCTAAAAATCAGGAATGTCTTGGGCATGCCTTCTCGAGTGCTGGAAACACTCGGAAAGATACTTTAATTTTGCTCTTCTGACAATACTGCAATAATCTTTCTAAAGACAAGCTAGTAGTTTGGATTCTCAAAGGTTCACGTTCCTCTATCACTCCTAAAAAGTTCAAGCCTAAGGGAAGGGAACTAATTTTAGCATGTGCTGGAAGAGACACGAAACAGCCGGCAAGAAAAATCACCTTGGCCAGAGCTTGCGTTGGCGTCGGCTCCGTCGGGGCCCAGGCCGGAGCAGATGTCAGAGGACAGAGAGGCTTTGACAGAGCAGGGCTGCTGGGTCTGCACAGCCTTCCCGAAGGTGGGGGGTGTGGGGAGGGTCACCGCGGCTGCGTCAGGGGAGCCCGGCTGGGATTTACTTGTTTCTTTGTGGGGCGAGTCTTTAGAGTCTGAAAGATTACCTGAAAGAGCAAACAGACAGAACATATGCAACAGGAAACTCTAGGAAACCTCCAGACAAAAATCCCTGCCTAAAAATAATCTGTAGCTCGGCACCAAGAGGAACAGCAGTTCACCATCCTGGTGTACTGTACGGAGCACAGGCTTTGGGGACAGCCTGCACCAGAAAACCACCTACACATCCTATCGCTGAGCCCACTTCTCCAAGGAGATCGTGGAGCAGAGGTTTGGTTCTTACAGTTTCTCTTCTGTGTTTTCAGGAGCCTCCCAAGGAGCACAGCTGGAATCAAGTGAGAGCTGCTGGGGTGCTGAGGAGGAGGAGGAGCGCACAGAACGATGCAGTGGGACACAGAGGTTTGCTTTGGTGTTGCTTCTGACACCAAAGGTGAAATTAAGCAAATGGAGAGGAATAAAAAGTTGCTGCAGACACGTGGAAATTTTTATTTATAGCTCTCTGAGTACAACTGTCATTGCCACTGTTAGATGCTTCTGCTGATAAATCCACATAACACATTTACGGCATTTGTATTCTGGCGTTTTTCAATGTTTTATATATTCTATATTCTCTCTATATATATTTCATACGTTTTGTATATTTATATATTCTATATTTTACCCAAGGTATCTATGTGTAGATTCATAGCTCTATGTAAATACTTGCATCTATACATCTATATATTTATAATTTCACATATATCTATATATAAATATCTGTATCTATGCATCTATCTACATATTCATAGATAAATACATATCTATAGATATCTAGATAATGTTTGTATGTATACTTCTGTATCTATACTTCTGTCTACACAGACATCTTTTTAAAACCAAAATACCTTTGTAATCGTTGTTACGTGGATTTATCAGCAAAAGCATCCAACAGTGGAAATTACAATAACATCAGTAATGTTATTAGAAATTGCCTGTCCTTGATCCACGAGGAAGGATTGAGGAAGGCCAAAAAAATGAGGAATCTACACTGTCCAGGGTGAGAAGACCTAGGCAGGAACACAGATTCTCAAAGGTGATGTGAACTTTAGACAGTGTCTCAAAACCTGGAAAATAACATGAAAGGAATGAATGAAGGAGAGTAAGCACCAGTGATCTGATTGAGCAGATTTCTGGGCTCTAACTGAAGGTCACAAGGATTAAAAAAAAAGAAAATTGGGACATTTAATGCAGAAATAAGCTTAAATTCTTTGGACTAGGGTAGCACGCGCATATAAGCCAAGATCCAGGAGTGGAGAGAGATGTAGGTTTTTTGGATAGAGAGAGGGAAAACAGCTAGAGACAACCCAAGGACCAACTAGAAAATGAATGGCCCGAGGATAAAATTGCCATTTTGAGTATGTGACCATAGGGGAAGGAAGTGAAATCCATGGACATCAGGCAAACTGCAGCTCAAGGGCTAGAAAGCATTGAACACTGCTTCAGTCCCTGCGGGAAAGAACACTCAGACTCAAGATGGACCACAGAACTTACTGCCTCTGAATGCTACTTGTCCCTTCTCAGTTGAAATCCTTCCCTAAAAGCAAAAACCTCCTAAACACTCAGTCTATAAAGATTAATGCAATGAAATTCGAAGGGGACCTTCAGTGACACTGAAAACAAAAGCCACCAGGTTTGAAACACAGGGTGGATACTGGAAATGCTCTGCTCCCCTAAATAACAGTGTGAACTAAGCTGAAGAAAAATTATTCATACTTTAGTATGAATACATTTCACTGAAGAAATAGGTACTGGGGTATATTGACATTTCCCAGCTAAATTATATTTTTATACTTTTCCAAGAGATAACAACTCAAGATTGTACTACTGTGTGAAAAATCTCACGCTACTTCAGATGGTCAAAACCTCATAGTTTTACAACTGCTTTTAACTCCCATCCTTTGGGGGAGCAAATGCAATCCCATCTCTTTTATATGGCATCTGGGAGGAAAAGGTAAACAAGAACAAGATACAGCACCTAATCAGTAGAGGATAACAGCACCTAAGAAGTGAATACAAACATCAATAAATAGCATTTGGACAAAGGAAGAGATGCAACCAGGCTGTTTTCCAAATTAAAGTGGAATATTGTTCTTCTGCCAAGCGCTGTAACTAATGCAGAGCAGGCAGGGATAGCTCAGCACTGGGAGCTAGGATAAATCTATCCAAACCCAACAAAAATTCCATCCTTTCCTGCGGGCCATCACACAGCAGAGCCACAGCTGACACGAGCAACAGGCGTAGGGAAACATCCCAGTGCACCTACTTGTGCTTGATGTTCCACTCCTGAGCTGCTGGACCAGAGGGTTTAAGAGTTTTCCAGCTTTCAATTTGTTTTTGCTGGTTCTTCGGCGCCGGCCGCTCGGCGGGGCAGAGTGAAGGAAGCCCAAGTTGGGAGGAAGGGGTTTCCCCAGCCGAATATAGAGTGCCTCTATCTCATTCTTCTGCTGGGTCTGGAGTTCAGCAATTTCTTTCATATGCCTACAAAAAAGTAAAGAACTCTGCAAGCGATGTATTTGACAAAGCACCACGTCTTGACAGTGTAATTAATTGTAAAAGATGAAACAAAACAGTCCTTGGTTATAAGACAATCAACTGCAAGTATGTGAAGTTGTAACTGTCTACCTGTGATGACTCCCCATCCCTGGAAGTGTCCAAGGCCAGGCTGGACAGGGCTTGGAGCAACCTGGCTAGTGGAAGGTGTCCCTGCCCATGGTAGGGAAGTGGAACAAGATGAGCTTTATGGTACCTTCCAACCCAAATCATTCCACGATTCTATGACTGATGTCTCAAATATTCATTTATAAGACCAAATCCTAGACAACTAAAAAGACTTTCAACATCCTCAGCCAAGCCAACTGATTTTGACATGAGATCTGGCTGGAACTTAAACAGCTCCAGAATTCCTCTCTTCAAACCAGTGACTTCAAAAAAGTGAACTCTCAAGGCAAGTACACCAGTGTGAAGAGTTCAAGATGAAGAAAAACACAAGTGTTTCCCATAAAAATGCCATTAGCACATGAATCATTACCTTATTTATACTGCAGATTTCACGATGCCATAATGTCAGTTTAAAGATTTGGTATAACTGTAGCTCTGTTTTAAAAAGATGCATCATCTGTATTCAGCAAAATCATTATACTCTAAGATAAAAATTAGTATTTTGGTTAAACTACCACCTAATGCTAGTTTTTACCCACCATCTGCCAGGAAACGAAGAAAATGTTCAAATTTAAAGCAGTCAGCTTTCCAGGCTGGCAGCATGACAGCCTCCCCGTTGGAAAGAGTAGCAGCAAAAATGGTTTGGGGTTTAAAAAAGTTATTACTAAATCATTCAGTTATTATTGAGCCATTGTTGAATTACTAACTTATTATTGAAGGCCAGGTTGGACGGGGCTTGGAACAACCTGGGCTAGTGGAAAGTGTTCCTCCCTATGGCAGGGGTTGGAACAAAATGCTCTTTAAGGTCTTTTCCAACCCATGTCATTCTGTGATTCTATGAATTGTTCTTCTATATGGAACTGGTAAATAAGGTGAAGCGTAGAAGGACGCACTGTGACATTTCGGGGAAGGTCTCAGTGATGCCTAATTTCACAGAATCACAGGATATGCTGAGTTGGAAGGAACCCACAAGGATCACTGAGTTAAACCCTTAGCCCTGCACAGGCCCATCCCCAAGAGTCACCCCCTGTGCCCCAGAGGATCATCCAAACCCTCCTGGAGCTCTGGCAGCCTTGGGGCTGTGCCCACTGCCCTGGGGAGCCTGGGCAGTGCCCAACCACCCTCTGGTGGAAAAACCTTTTTTCTATATCCAATCTAAGCCTCCCCTGAGACAACTTCCCCCCAGAACCAGTTTACTATTACAGATCTGCTCATCCTAAGCTGAGCTGCTGCCAAACTATGGTAACGCAAGCTTCCCTCGCATTTATTGCGACCCAACATACTTTTCTCTCAGGTTCTGCAATTCTTTCTTCATATCAGCATCTTCAAACTCCGAGTCATTATCACTGCTCATGTAGGACGACTGCGAGTGGAAGGACGTTATGTTGATGGTGGGAATCTTCGCCCCTTGCCCATTGGGCGACTCCAGGCCCGGGGAGCCGCCTTTGCCAGACCTCTGCAGGAAAGCAGCAGCCTTTTTGATCAAGTCTGTGGCCGCACTGCTGCTGGGGGGGGAGAGCTGGGCAGCAGCAGCGGGCTGCCGAGGGAAGGGCTCGTCGGCAGAGTCACTGGAAGCCTGGTCGCAGAGCACGTCGACGGACGAGGCCGTCTGCACCCGCCGCACGGCCGCCTTCATGTCCGGGCTGGAGGGCAGCTCGTCCAGGTACACGTCCGGGGGCGCCGAGAACCTCAGGCAGTGCGGGGACGCCAAAGTCAACTCATCCTGCGTGCTGACCACTGAAAACCTGCCGATGGTTTTGGCTGGGGTGCCGCTCTCCTGAGCCTCAGCCTGTTTGCCATAGGAACCAGAGTCTAGGGAGCCATCCCTGGGAAGGTTATTCATCGCCCCATCTGCTGTCGATCGCCGCGTTACACTCTCCATGTGCGCAGGCGAAGCCATCCTCTCTGCCTCCTCGCTCCTCTGGGAAGCTTCCAGCTGGGGAGTTATGCTTGATGATGTAGGTGCAACCTGCAGGAAACAAGAGAGATTAATTTTGAAAGCAACTGTAACAATCAAGCACAATCAAAACTGCTCCTTGTTCTGGTTACCTGAAGGAGACCTTCTGCTGGAGCAGCAGGAGCTGAAGTGATGCTTGCAGCTGGACCTGTTTTAAAGATGAAAAAAAAAATTCATGTCTCAAATCTTTAGTATAATAAAAGCCAATGTTTTTAATGTGATAAACTGAAATGTAGCACTGAAGAATAATTTACATACCCAATCTTTGTAATACAGGATCTATAATGCAGGAGGCAAAAGCAATGGCAATATAAAATATCTGCAGGTAGGCAGACCTATTGATTTGGGGAGTTCAGATAATAATAGAAGTGTGGAATTTCATTAGTCAGTTGAAAATTTTTAAGGAGAAAACCAGAAGAAGGATGAAACCTGCATGGTACATTGGGCCTGACTCCTACAGGGTTCTTGGTGTCTCAGAGACACACAATGACCATGGACAGGCCAATGCCTCACACCTTTACTGTGACATCAACACCTCAAACCTGAAATGAAGGTAAATGCACCCTGTCAAAAGTGGAAATTATAAGCCCAAAAGGTAGCCACTTGGACAACAATCACACCAGAAGCACAATATTAGTGGTAGGACTAATCAGTCAGTATTTCACCCCCCAGACACTGGTTTTAAAGTCAGACCAATGCACAGAAGCTTTTGAGAATGCTGCATTTGTATGGCACACACAGCACAGAGCAAGGGCACAGCCAAATCTGTCACTTCAGAGCTCTGAAATGGTGACATATAGCAATGCTGGATGGTTTCTAAGATACACTGATTTTACTACAAAACACTTGCAAACTCTCTCTGTTGCCTGTAGGGAAACAAGTGGATGCCAGCTACCCAAAACCCTCTCACTCTGCCCTAAAAGCAGGGGACAATCAACATCCACCAGGACCAGAATGGTCTAGCTTGTCACACAGAACTGGCAGCCAGATCTGCCACGATCTCAAAAAACCTATATATTATCAGCCCTCCCCAACCTCACCCATGACAGCAGGAGCAGTGTGGCATTCCTCAGCCTTTAAAACTTCCCATGAGTTTCAACAAAGCTAAATGGAGGTGAATTAATTGGTAAACTCGGGCAAATAAATAGGTGAATGGAGGCAAATAAATAGGTAGACAGGTAAATAAATACCCATGCTCTTTCTGTGGCTCCTACTATGATGCTATAAGAGGTGCTATTGTAGCTACAAGCATCTGAGGAGAAGTGATCCATGGGACTCCCTTGAGAATCCCCCATGATAAACATAATAAACTCCTACTGAATTCAGTTGTTTAAAATCTGCTGTTCCCATACAATATTCTTTCCAGAATTGGAACCTCCCTTTTCCATAAGTTACCAAGACTCCAGAATGAAATGTTTTAAACAGTGACAATATCTGCAGTGCCACCTTTGTTACAGTTCCCCAAAGACTGCAAGGGTGCAGGGAGATAAAATCTCATTCTGTTTTCTTCTGGAGTCTCTGATGGAGAGGATCTGACTCCTGTAAAACTTCACCCCTGAGGTCTGTGTGAAGACAGGGACACAAGACTCATGTGAAGCCAGCAGTGGCTCAGAGGGCAGAACCTGAGAGCACACACTCCCCCAGAGGGGCGACCCTTAATCATGCTATTTTTGTCAACACGATTTTCTGAAACCCAGGAATTCCGAGGGACTCTTTAAGGGCACTGGAAATTGACCTTTGGGAACGCAGCCTTCCATGTGAATATCCCACATCTACCCCAGAGACAGGAATTGCACTGATGGGTTAAAAGAAATCCGAGTTTTTAGGAAGGTCAACAGAAATGAGATGTTTATATCAAAACCAGGATCCTAAACAGCAGTGCTGGGCAGTGCTCTGGAGTCAGGAAAAGGTGAGCAGGGAGGGGACCTGGAGCAGGGACCGTGCACAGGCAGAGCTGCCTCAGTGAAGGAGCATTACCTGTTCCGCTTGCTGACCCACCTCTTGCTTCCAAGGGATGTGCACTGATGCTGGTGACCTCCGACTGGTCAAACTTCCAGTAAAAGGAAAAAAGAAACACAGTTTCAGTCTCACTCACAAAGCAGAATGGCACTGTGTTCTCCTTCCCTCACTCCCCCTCGCTGCCCTCGCGCTGTCGGGGAATATTAAACTATTTCACAGTGCCTGTGGAGGTGGCCTTTGAGCTTTGCCTCCAACTCCTCCATTTTTTTCCTTCCTTGGAAGAAATAAAGCAGTGGCAGTGTCACACTGGGAACTGCAGCACAAGTTACTAAAACCCAGTATATTATATATATATATATATATACATGCTTGGGGTTTTGTTCTGGTTTGATTTTCCAGCCAGACTGCATATTCCTCATCTGTATGTGTGCCTTCAGAAGTTCTACGTCTCTTTCCTTATTGGCACTGATTTTAACAGGACAAATTCCAGTTACTGGAGAGACCTAACACCTTGCACGGAGAGAGAATTTCATCTGCTGTAGAAAGTCATTTATCATTAGAAAACAACACACTCTGAACAGTCACTCGAGTGCAGCCACTTTCGTGTACCGTACAGTGTCTCTCGAACAGCTGACACAGTCCATCCAGAACAGCCTCAGCCTTGCTAGTGGGGATGGAGCTATCTCCTGAAATGCTACTTTTAAAATAAGATAGAGAATCCCAGAATGGTTTGGGTTGGAAGAGACCCTAAAGGTCACCTCATTCTATCCCCCTGCCATGGGCAGGGACACCTTCCACTACACCAGGCTGCTCCAAGCCCTGTCCAACCTGACCTTGGGCACTTCTAGGGATAGGGCAGCCACAGCTTCTCTGGGCAACCTGTGCCAGGGCCTGGAATAGACACTGATCTTCTAGCACAAAGTTCTGCAAATCTGCTGATTTAATAAACTGGAGATTTTATCTGAAAGAACGTGACATGGGGGCTCAAGGGTTCAACCGAGACACTGAGTATCCACTGCCCCAGACCACCTGCTCCTGCCTGCCTTAGAGGCTCTCAGGGCACTCTTGCTCTGACAAGCTTAGGAGGAGACAAAAGAAACCATTACAGGACACCTATGGAGTGTATGCCTTTGGCTGCAGCGTGTGGACAAGGCAAAGGTTCCTGAAGTGTTAGCTTTATCCAGACTGACTTGGAAGGCAGGAATCGTAACCACTGCCATTAATTTATATTTTTTAAAATTCCTATTAAAGCACAGTCGTCTTCATCAGAACTAGAGCGACTATACCACTTGTGTTTTGCATTCTTAAACTACAAAGAAATGAATGCATTTCTGCCTGCTTTGGACACAGGACACAAGAGGAGATGAATTAAGGTATTACACCACTTTTAAATCCAAAGGAAAAGTCTGGCTTTCACTAACAAGCATGTCTGTAAAATTAGTTAGGATGCATCCAACAGGAAAAATTCAAGAGAGCTTTCACACTGGAAAGCCAGTCAGCAGGCAAAGGTAACATACTCTGGAGTGGAGACATGAAAATGTTTAGGAAAGCAAGAGTTATACACACGTCCTACTGCAGGCATATGGGTGCTGAGCTCTGCCCCAGTGCTGGCCCTACAGGCTGGGTTTGGGGCAGAAAAAGAGCAGAACCACTGTGAGACTGACCGGTGGTGGGCAGGGCAAGAGCTCCGATGGCACGAGGGGCACCGGTGGCTTGGCAGCAGCTTTCACCTCCTGGCTGGTGTCTGAGACATTACAGCCTGGTTCCCTCCCATCCGACGTCAATGCAGGACCTTGTTCTTCAGGAAAAGGTGGCAAGGTAAATTCACTGTCACCCTGTTCGGGTGGCACAGAAGTGTCCGGCGTCCCAGCTGACGCAGAGGAAGTCGGCACATATTCCTGGTACAGCAAATTGCGCAGCTTCTCATCCAGGCTTTTAATCGTGTTGTCCACGAAGTCCACCCTAGGGGGTCCCTCCCCATCGGACTCGGTGGTGCCAGGGGGGTTCTGCTGCTGCAGGAGCCCGACCCCCGCGCCGGGGCCGGACACGGGCTGTGCCGGTGGCACCACGGCCAGCGGCTGGGCTGCAGCCAGCGGCACCTGCGTGGGGCTCTGCAGCTGGGACCCCGCCAGCCCCAGCCCCTCGGGGGCAGCGGGGAAGGGCTGGCTGGCGAAGGCGAGCGGCCCCGTGCCGGGCTGGCCGCCCTCCGGCAGCGGCGGTACCTGTGCCACCGGCTGCCGCTCCAGGACCACGGTGTCCGGGAGCACCGGGAGCGGGCCGGGAGCCGCGGGCACGGCCTTGTGTGGCCCCACGCTGCAGCAGGCGATCTCCACGTCGGGCACACACGCAGCCTCATCCGCCGGCGGCTGCAGGTGTGGGGCTGTGGGGGCGGCGTCGGGGAGCTCCTCCAGCCCCCCCGGATGAGGGGGCACCGCTGCCACGGCTGGGGGGTACTCCAGCTGGGCCCCGCCAGCTGCCGCCTGCTCCGGGATGTTTGGGGCAGATCCCAGCAGTGCTGGGGCTGGTAACTCTGCCTGGCTCGGGACGCTGGTGGAAGCTGCTGCAGCGGGAGCTGGTGCCAAGGATGGAGCAGCTCCGAGGGGGCTGTCACAGACTCCTCCAGGCAGAGGAAGCTGTTGCCCAGCCCCGACCTCAGGTACGTCTGTCACTGTGGAGCTCACGGGCTGCTCATCCTGCTCCGGGTCTAGAGAGAACACAAATGAAAGGTGAATGTTTTAAGGAAAGAAAATCACCGCCACACCCCCCAGCCAGCTGCAGGGACAACCCCTTAGAGCTTCCCACCAGAAAACAGCTGTTATACACATCAAATTAGAATTTGCAGATTATGCAAAAAATATTTCACTGAAAAGGCACTGCAGTGACCAAGACTTCATCTACCTAATAGCACAAGGTAGAGCTAAAATACTGACACTATTCTGAAGCTCAAATAAAGATTCCCAATTTGGCTCAATACCAGGATCACTCCATAAATGCCCAACTTAAAATTCATCATTTTCTTCCTCCAACTCAATGAAGTGAAACCATCACAGCCAAGTCAGGTGAGGATAGAAGAGAGACAACACAGCAGCTCCAGAGCAGATATTTCTATGAAGTTTGGACATACCTGGCCCTTCTGCCTGCTGGGCACTGGGAGGTACTGGAGGGGAAAATTCGGGGGCATCCGTAGTTGGATTTTCCACCACAGGACATATAATAAACCACCTTTTTCCAGTATGCAAAACTAGGGATGAAAAGAAAATAACAAGTAAACACAAGAGTTTCCATTGTCTCCAGATCGTGTCCAAACCCTAATTTCCACGTTCAGAAAGAAAATCAGAACTTCTACAGTATCAGCCAAGAGTAGACCAATGACTTCGAATTTGATCCTCATCCCTTCTGGAAGGCAGACAGTGGTGCCTCCCAGTTCTGGCAAATATTTGAAGTTATTTGAAAATTTGTTTTCAGGTATTCACACTTTTAGAAGAGTGATAGTTACGTACATGAACGTTTCATTAGTGGAACAGTGGATAGTTTTCTCACAGTGGTAAATTTGTTAATTTTGTCAAGTTTATGCAGCTGAATTTTTCCATGTTGGAAGTTTCGTAGCTAATATTTCCTTCTACATCTTCTCTCAAAGCCTGTCATATCTTATATGTAAATGGCAAACTTTCAGCAGAGAATCACAGACTCACAGAATGTGCTGAGTTGGAACGGACCCATCAGGATCAGAGTCTGACTCTTGGCCCTGCAGAGGGGCCCAACAATCCCACCGTGTGCCTGAAAGCATTGTCCAAATGCTTCTTGAACTCAGACAGGCTTGATAGCCAGGTCCCTTCCATTTATCCCACCACCATGCACTTACAGAGAGAACCATGGGCCAATTCCCTCCCCATCCCGTTTGTCTGTACGACCCCTAAGATACAGCTGTGTTTAGAGGCCAAGATACTCCAGGAATGCCAACATAGTTTCCCCCTGGAATACCAGAGTAGCTGGAAACTGAGGGGTTAGACTCTTCAATTAAATTACCAATGCAAATGTAATCTTTTAGCTTCCTCTTGTAAATATATTTATTGTTGTGCTCAGAGGATGCTTCCCTGCACCTTCTTGACTTTTCCATCAATTATCAGCTTGTGTCATTCAGGGCTTCCCTAAACATCCCCAAATGTCCCATCTATCCCAGTTAGCCCTGCAATATTCCAGTTTGTTAACAGCAGGGATCACTATTACACCCTTATTTCTAGATATATTCCAACCACCAGTGGTTGCAAACCTCTGCATGAACTCTTCACTGCCTCAAAGCTTGAGATTAAGTTGTATTCATAGAATCATAGAGTGGTTTGGCTTGGAAGGGATCAAGACCACCTTGTTCCAACCCCATGCCATGGGCAGGCATACCTTCCACTAAAAATTTAAAGGCACACTTACCGTTTTGCTGATACACAGGTGTCTTCACTTGAGACTGACGCTTCTCCTGTCAAAGAAACAACAGAAGAACGAGCTCTATCAGTGCAAGAGGAGCATCATCCCAAGGAGCACTCATATTGTAAGGCTTAACAAAGTAAAAGCATTATTTTTCTAGCTAAGAAACTTCTTACTTTTTTTGAACACAGGATGCAAAACTAATTTACAGCATCTGGCTGTAAAGAGAAATGAATCAAACTAGAAAACTTTATTTAGCATTTCTTACCTCGCTCATTTCCAGCCTATCAGCATCTTGCTGGGGACTCGTTCCCTGGTCAGAACTTCGCTCTCCTTCTGTATCCTCACTGAGCATATCTTCTGCTTTATCAATGATATCTTTCATTTGCTCAATAAAAGTCTCTTTTTCACTCTGCAAGATGAACTCATTCTCTACCTAGACGGCCACACCAAAATAAAGAGGAAAACAGTATTTTTTTGATTAATGCCTCATTCCACAGCTGTCAGACAGCTTGGGCAACAAGCACATGGGAGAAGGAGCTGCCTGAGGCAACCTGGTGCACTGAGAGCCCGTGGGGAGCCACATCTCACCATGTAAGTAGCGATTTCCTCCGGCGCATCACCATCCAAATCAAACTTGAACGTCACCATTTTGTGGTTGTGGGTTTCAAGCTGGCACTCCACCATCTTATCCCCCGTGTTACACACCTGCACGCAGAGATTAACAACCTTTACTCCTGGCAAAGCCAAAGGAATCCCCAAGTTACCCTCCAGCAGGTTGTACTTGCATTTAATATGGTCAGTTTGGGTCTGTTGGACTTCTCCTGGCGCGAACGAGCGCGCGTGGACTTCTTATGCTTCTTCGAAGACTTTCCTTCTTGTTTTCCACTTCCCATTGCTCCTTCAAAGCTGTCACTCATCTCTTTACCCGAAGCAACATCTGGACTCATGTAGCTTTATAAGGGAAAGGAAGAACAACCCCAAAATAAAGCCAGAGTCACACACAAGGGAGTCACACATAGGTAAGCTACACAACAAGAGAGGTGGCAAAAAAAAGGGCACATTTGCATCTTTTTTGGCCAAACTGAGTCAGCTGGAAGATACTCAGTGAGTGAAGGGCACATTCTCTGGCTACCACACCTACCAAGAAATGATCCATTAATGTTTCTGACAACACCATAGGGAAAATCTCATCACTCTGAATATATGCCCACATCACCTTATGCCTTCACTTCAGGGATCCTGACAGTCCCTCTCTGAACTGCACCAGTTCCTACTTTTTCAAGGTGCAGTTTTTCTCAGCTCCTGCCTGCCTGCACTCCCAGCAGAGGGGCAAACAGGGCCAGCTTAGGTTTGCTGGAGAGGGAGGAAAGAATGAGGTTAGTACAGCATCCCATAGCAGACTGCCTCTCCTCTCTCTGCAGCTCTCGAGGATCAGAAAGGTTTTGTGCCCCAATATCCCAGGTGACCACCTAGCA
This sequence comes from Neopelma chrysocephalum, assembly GCF_003984885.1. Taxonomy (NCBI): domain Eukaryota; kingdom Metazoa; phylum Chordata; class Aves; order Passeriformes; family Pipridae; genus Neopelma; species Neopelma chrysocephalum. The sequence continues at coordinate 254,257 of NW_020897856.1, forward strand.
ACAGTATAATATTTTTAGCAGCCAAGCCAGTAGCTGCTCCAACCTTACTGTAACATGGCCTACATAAAACATTCAATGAATTTGCAGGAAATTTCCTCAGGTTCATAAAAAACAAGTGAGGAATGAAAGCTGTGAGGCCATCTGGCCCGTTTATTACCCCAAGGGCTGATCAGCTCTGGCTAAACCAGTCCTCACAGAGGTGTGTGTAAACTGATCTTATAAAGCTCCTGTGAGATTCCACAGCTCTCCTGGACAATTTATTCCTATGTTCATTTTGCCACACAGGGAGAAAAGGACTGAAGTCTAACCTATGGATCCACTTCCTTTCCTAAACTCAAGGCTTTCCTTCTCATTCTGCACTAGCTGCACAGAACAACTTATTTCTCCTCCATTTGCAGCCACCTTGTCTGTGTAACTCCTGTGTTAGGAAAGTGAACACATTTAGTGCACAGGATATACTCCAGATCACATCTCTGGAGCAATTCCCAGCCACGTGATGTGTGTGCCATTACCCTCCACTCTACAAAAGCCCAACCCAGCTCCAAGCTGTCCTTTATTTTACCTGGGAGAGTGAGCCCTCCCTCTGTGAGTACGAGGCGTGTGCTGGTGCTGTGTTTAACAGCCACCTTTAAACACAGCTCTGCAACAGGCGAATTAGGACTCAAAAAGTGACTGAAAATTTGGTGTGCCTTCCTATAAAGGGCACTCATTTTGTTCTATCATATCTAACTTACTTACAGCCAGAACGAATCTATAGTCACAGAAGATCAGATCTCCCTTTCCACACAGTATTTAACAGCAGCAAATTCTTGGGAAAAAACTTCCACTTTATGATTGTGGGGTTGCACTGACTTGTGTCAGGTGAACTTTTGTGATGGGGTAGAATAAGGTCAGAAACAGGTGTCTTTAATGTTCATTCACCGAACTCATTTTGTCTATTCAGGAAAATAGAAAAGGGTCATGAAAATCCTAATCCCAAGGTTTAGCAATCAATAAGGACAGAGTTGGTGCTGGCTCCTGCAGTGGGCAAGGCATCCAGCTCAACACACAACTCCCACCAACTCTAAGAGACCTGCAGAAGGATCCTTACAGGAGGTGATTTGGGAATACCCAGTTTATTCCCAAAGAGGGAACAAACTACATACCTAGCTATACTGGTTGTGGTATGTTTTCCCACAGGTTCAACAGTATCAAAGCCAGGGGCTGTACCTCTTCAGTTATCCTAACAAAAAGACAAGTTCCATACTGCTGTACATACACCAAGTGAGGATGCTGCACCCAAACTAAGGAATTGAAAGAGCTGGAGGTGCCAGAATGGGCACACAGAACACTGCCAGCTTCTGCCTAGATGAGTCCCATCCATCTCCTGCCAGTCAGGTCAGGACAAACAGCCTCCAGAAAGCAAACATTTCGTACGCCAAAGAGGTAATAACAATACCTTTCACAGCTCTGGGACAGAGTTTGCAGTTTGTCCTGTATTGCCTGCTCCTAAAATGCAAGAAAAAGTCATTTAAGCAAATGTGTATTGGCAGAGGAAACACACCTTTAAGAAAGGTTTTGCTGTTGATACCAGTAACCCTAAAACCATTCTGTTTAACCAGATTTGGAACTTGGAAATAAAATAAATGTCCCACTTTACCCTCCCAACATCACTTCTGTCCAAAGCCTCAATCACTTTTTCAGACAGTCATCAACCCACCAGCTCCCTTCTGCTGCCTCTACAGCAGATGAGATCGTGAAAGGAACACAACAGTTCTCACCACCATGACAAAATCCGATTGAGGGACAAATTCACATCAGCACCCATTGTCTTTTATTTTTTAATGTATCTGCTAATTTGTTTAACTGCTTTATATAGCTTCCTGAAATATGCTCAGTATTTTCATTGTGTTTGGCTTAGTGGGAAAATTTCTGAGGAACTTACAATTAAAACATGGATATTCATCATTTAATAACACCACCCTCGCATCACGTCCTCTTGTTCTCTACACAAATTTCCCCTCAAAGCCTCACTCTTCACTGGTTGCAGCTCTGGGACAGACATCATAGCACGGCTTTTGCACTAGGTAAACCCATTTCCACATAATTTGTGACGGTGCTACAGGCCCTGCTGTAACAAACTTACACAGTCTGTACACAGACACACACACTCGTGCATGTATATAATTGTGCATATACACACACCCCAAATATATTCATAAATATATATAATTTTATATATATTTATATATATTTACAAACATATGTCTATAAAATCCTTCTACGGATGCACAGCTAGAAACAAACCCCTGGATTGCAACTGCTACACTTAACACTCAAGCAGTGGTGGGCTGGGGTTAAAAGCTCAGCAGTGAACCAGTCAGCCCCACTGGTTCTGTGGCAGCGAACCAGTGAGTCCCACTCCTTGTCTGTAACACCACACACAGGCCATGCCAAGCTTGACTGCAGTTTCCATAAAACTGCAAAATTAATGAACAGTGAGAACACAGACATAATGTATCTACATTTTGGTAATGCACTTGACCAAGTGCCTTACAAAAATCTCATTTGCCTGAGCTGTTCAGGTCGGTTGGGATGCGAGGGCTGCCACGTCTGAACACAACAGGAGAGATAAAAACACTATGGCAGAGTAGCAACAAAATGCAGTGTCTGGATTATATAGACAAGTACGAAACTTCTCTTACACCCAAGAAGACTTTACCAATGTATGTCTGAAAACCAGCATGGAGAGCACATGGATTGATACTGGCTTGATTTCTTAAACTGAACAAGAGAAGGGGGTAAATTACAGATGGACACGAGAATGAGTTTAGCAAACCAGCGGTTAAATGTCCTGAGGGATATGAGACGTGAAGGACAGACGTGCCTTGGTGGCCAGGGGTTTCTAAGGTAGTACAGGATGACTTGTATCCCCCATATCACACTGCACAACAAGGAGGTTTGTTCGTGTTTCCAGAATGTCTAATGGGATTGACCCTGCACTGAAGGCACCAGCACTGACCCTGTCACGAGCTGTGCATTCAGAAAAAAGGCAGCTGGAGAAGGAATACCTTAAGTGATGGACATGCCTGACCCAGCCAGGCTTTTCTGGGGAGCCTGTGAGTGAAGTACTACAGACAGGCTCTACCATTCCTGCTCCATCTAAGATATAGAATACAGACATTCACGAGGAAACGTCCTACATTACAGCAGGAATGTTGATTTGATAAGAATTAATCTGCCACTGATGAACAGGAAAAATGGGGAACTAGAATCCAGCTTTAGTGTCAGCATAATCCTTCCTGAGTATCTTCTGGAGGCAGTGTTGAGTTGTGTCTCCAAGGGAATTCCAGGCTGCACTGTGGAGTCAAGGCATCTGATAAGCCATGGAAGAACAGGCAGAACCAAGAGATTCAGTTTGAAAAGATGAAACACATACTTTGGGAGGAAAGGTAGCTCAGAACAGAGCCTCAAGAGGAACAACTCTGAATGCAGAATCACAGGGGGACATTTCCATCCACAAGTGGAGAACAAATCAGACTTATTTCCTGAAATTAGGTAGAAATGTCAAGGCTTTTGTTTTGCTTTGCTAACAGGGAGGTGAAGAGAAGGAAATGTCCTGTGACATTCTGTCAAGACTGAAGATTAAGTAATTATGGGAGTGGAAAGAAAAGTCAAAATAGCAGACAGGAGAAGCTGACAGTTCTATAAAGGAAATCACTAACATGTGTCCTGCTTATATGACCACTGAGAATTAGGAATGCCTGTGAATATCTGAAGAAACAAAAATCCCAGGGCTAGAGTAGACTTCAGGCAATACAGGAGGATACAATGCTAAATGAAATGGGAATAGTGCTCAAGCTGAGGAACATGAAAGGTTTTCGCATAACGAAGGCTTAGATAATGGAGCAGTTTCTTAAGGCAAATGATGGTTGGTTGCACAAGTGCTTGAGACATTTAAAACAGGACTGGACAAAACACAGGTGAAACTCTACAGAACAAATTCTCACTGACCCACAGTGAGAATTTCTAAATCTCTTAAATGTCTATCTCTGTGCTCGTGCTCAGCTACGGACAAGCGCTGCTGCCTCAAGGAGACATTTCCCAAGGTACAACATGAGGTTTCCAGCTTCACTTCGAATTGCCAATTATTTGCTGACCCAGAGTTGCCGGCACCCAGGACAAGCGGCTCAACAGGGTGAGGGGATAACCTCCCTGGTGCAATAAGCTCACTGTCTCACAAAGGAGGAAGTACAAAGTTAAGGTTGAGGCCCATGAGTTACTTCAGAGGAAGGGCTCTACCTCTTGAGATGTCTCTGCACCTGCTGGGACAGCCGAGCAGGGGGCTGGGAGCTGCTGGCCCAGTGGCTGGGAAAGATCAGGCTGGAGCTGCAGCACAGCAGAGGGCTGGACAGGCAGGCTGGGGTCTATAGGTACGGGCGGGCTGGCTGTGGCCAGGCTGCCATGGACCTGGGGAGCGCCTTCGGGAGCGACGCAGGGTGGCACCAGTTCAGGCTGCAGCTGCAACGGCGGTGACATGACTATCGAAGGTTGCACCGGCAGCACGGGCACCTGGGCTCCAGCTTCCAAAGCAAACTGAGTGTGTCCAGGCATGGGCTGCAACACAATGAGAGCTGTTAGCACACACCTCTGCTCAGAGGGCTCGGGACTTACGTGACAAGGCATCAAAGTCACCCGCATCCATGGAGAAAGGACCCCAGCTCTGCAGTGAGACTGGGTTTGGGTGAGCTCAGTAACTACTAAAGAGACTAAACTTCCTTTGAAATGACTAAATAAAAAAACTAAAGATTCTCTCTATGTGATTATGACACCGTGTGCATTGCTCAGGCACCAGTTAATTTGTAGGGACAAAGCCATATTTTGCTAAGTAATGAAAAATCACAGAATTCCAGAATGGAATTCCAAGCCCCGTCCAACCTGGCCTTCAACACTTCCAGGGATGGGGCAGACACAGCTTCTCTGGGAAATCTGTGCCAGGGCCTCCCCACCCTTACAGGGAAGAATTCCTTCCCAATATCCAATCTAACCCTGCCCTCTGGCAGTTTGAAGCCATTTTCCCTTCTCCTGTCCCTCCAGGTCCTTGTTCCAAGTTCCTCTCCAGCTCTCTTGGAGCCCTTTCAGACACTGGAAGAGGCTCTAAGGTCTCCCTGGAGCCTTCTCTTCTCCAGGTTGAACATCCCCAGCTCTCCCAGGCTGGCTCCAGAGCAGAGGGGCTCCAGCCCTTGGAGCATCTCCGTGGCCTCCTCTGGACTCACTTCAAAATCTCTGGTGATGAATTCATTCTCCTGAATACTTTGCTCTGCTTTCAGTAGCCTACCACACTGTCCAAGCAGAGAAAAATACACTCTACCCATAACCTAACTTCAGATATTTTAAGGAATCTGCCATATATGCAGAATCAGTAGCTGGGTTAAATGACACAATTAACTTTTTCACTGGATATGCACCAGTGTCCTACTTTAGTTTAGTGTAGTTTACACACTGAAGTCACAACTTAACCCTTGACATGCCAAGCCCAAAGGCCCCAATCCTGCCAACACTCCCCTGTGGACAGAGGGATTTTCATTTATCTCATTGGATTTCTCCAGTGCATTAAAATAACTCGTGTGCGTAAGCACTTGGTGGGAACTGGACTGAGGCGACAGGATTCCAACTACCTTAGAGACTGGGTTGTTATTCTGCATAACAGTCCTTTTGAGTTGTATATTTAAAACCAGAACATTCTCCTTTTAGGTACATCATGTATTTTTCCAAAGGGACTGAGCTTGTGGGAAGAGAAAGAAGGAAAGAAAGGAGCATATGGAAGAAAAAAGACTTTTAGTACTAGGAGAACTGTGCCTAATTTGTACTTTTTTTAAAGTATCATCACCTAGAGATTAAGGCTATTGGAAAATACATTAAAAAAAGTCAAGACTCAGATGGGAACTAGGCCACACTGTTTCATTGCTGCATGCTCTCTGCAGGTTCTGGGTGTGAGCTGAAAACTATTATCCCAGGTTTTATTGTGGGTAAAAATAAAGACAGGATGTGCTTCACAGCATGTCACAGTTACACGGCTGCCCAAGGGGAGGTATTTAGACTGACAACTGTGGTGTAACACCACAGAAGGGTGGTGACATTCTATTTTAAATCTTATATAACTAGAATAATTCACAAAATATTTCAATGTCTAATTTACCTGGGCGAAACAAAACTCAGAGGTGCTAAACATCAACTGCAACAACAGCACTGCATTATGTACAGAAATACCTCTGTAGCAAAAATGCTTCACATCAGAACAATGTATTTTAAAATATTCCTCTGCACTTTGTAATAGCTATTTTTTATTCTAAATTCTTCCATATGCAACTCTTCCACACATATTTGATAAGTGATGACTGTGTCAAGATGGTTTGGGAACATCAGCTCTCCAGTTCTGGTGTTTGCCATGCTCCCTGTGCCTAATGGGCTTGATTCCACCCCCTCTAAAGCCACTGGGAATACTGGGTAACATTCCCAGGCTCCATGCTACTGAAATTCTCACAGACAGTATTTCTGTACCAAATATACCGCCGAAGAGAGAAATTTAAAAATGATGTAGTGCTCTGAAGATGCCGGGCTATGGCAGGTTGGGATGGGATGTTATGAATTTTAATCAGTGTGTTATGGCGAAGGGATGTGGCAGAACACAGATTTTCCAAATGCCACTAATTAACAGATTTGAGTGCCCTCTCCTGCTCGGGTCAGACTGTGTTTCACGTTGTCGTATCACAGATGTGGTGAGGGAAGTATTTACAGACTCTGTCAACAAGTCCTGAGCCAGTTTCCTCGTAAATACAGCTACTATTCGAGCTCCATTTATGCTTAATTTCTCTTAAGGGGGAAAGGGTCTGCAGTTCGAATCCATTCCTGCCCTGCAGGCCTGACAGTGCTCTTCCACGCAGTTTTCCGGAGCTGTTACCAGATGGACACTTCCCTTTGCTGTTTTAAAGATGTTCTGCATCAAAACATTTCTTCTACTCCTGCCAGCTCCCCCATGTGTATCCTCTGCATGCGACACGGACTAGGGTATGGACACCAGCAAGGCTCGGCGTGCCCTCCTGCCCCAGGAGAACCACAGTTCACACCTCCTCAAATTTGAGATGGAGAAGGAAGAGGGAATTCAGAAAGTGCTCCGTCCTCTCACTGTCTAAAGCCTGTTGGGTTACGCCCATGACACCCTGGTCCCTGGGTGAAGGCACCACCTGCTCCCCCCTGACCTCACAGCTCCAGCCACCATCTCCAGGACCGAGGTCGAGAAGCCAACAAAACGTCTCAAGAGCAAAGAACAAGCCTCCCCACCGAGTGTTCGTGAGGGAGAGAGCCCCAGGAACGCCTGTGCCCAGAGACCACCCCACGGCCCAGCACGGTCGGCGCGGCCCCAGCCCGGCAGTTACCTGGTGAGCAGCGCCCGGAGCGGCCAGAGCCGGCTCGGGAGGGTGGATTACGCTCGGCTGCAGCGCCGGAGGAGGAGGAGGAGGCGGCTGCTGCGGCTGGGACACGGCCTGGGTGCTCTGCGTGTGGTGGGGAGAGGGCGCGTCGCTCGGCAGGATCTGCTGGAAGGTGGGCTGGAACATCGGCTGCTGGGGCAGCGGGGGCACCCCGGGGTGCGGCGGCAGCGCTGGCACTCCCGGCGGGGCCACGGCGAGCAGCGGGATCGTGGCAGCCGACATGTTTGGCACTATGGTTTGGCAGGGCAGGACCAGGGAAGCCACGGTGGTGTGAGGCAGGTTGACGGCCTGCATGGGCAGGGCGGGGGAGTTGGGGGCCATGGGCAGGGTGGGGTTCATGGGCAGGCTGGGCAGGATCACGGCCGGAGCAAAGTACTGGGAAGGAGCAGGAATGGGGGGCACGTTTGCAGCAGGGATGTCAGAGAGGTTTGGAGGAAGGCTGTCAAGGCCTGCCAGAGGAGTAATTGCAGGAATGACAGGAAACTGAGGAATCTGAAAAAAACACAATATCGCATAAATTGCCGGTGTTTCCACTGATGGAACAAAACAGTTTCATTTGCCATGCAAGTCCCTAAAAACCACCTGTGCCATGAGGATAATTATGTCTGCTCGTTAATCACTTCCATTCATTTCCTGAGGTTTACAAACAGTAATAAAAACTGATTTATGCTTAAATCATTACTAAAAGAAAAAAAAAATTTGGGGACGCATTTTTATACCTTAGAAGCTTAAAACTACTTCTAACACCAGCTTGAAGCCTTCAAGCAACATCCTAATTAAAAGCTGCTTTTATTTTAACAGAAGTTAAAAGGAATTAGACCAGACATAACATGAAACTCTTTCATGCAAAATTCAGTAAGACTATTTAAACCCTTGTTTTTAAATGAGCTGCGACTCAAGCAGCGTGGAAGAGCGCAGAAAAAAGGGTTTTTACAATCGAAACCTCACGGTGATGGAACAAACCCTGGCATCATGGTGCCAGCTTGCTCCTGCCCTTTGACACAAGCTGCTTCACATCACAGTGGTTGTCACCAGCAAACACAGTGACAGCACCAACCACCTCCCAGGCCAAGGGAAGGGTACATCTCTGCTTCGGAGACCAGAACCGGGGCAGAGAAAGAGACAGAGGTGGCAGGTGTAGGGGAAAGTGGTGAAGTCGGGAAATAGAAAAAAAAAGGGCAACTTCTCATGCTGTCAAGCCTGGGATGGGGAAGAGAGTGTTCCAGAGGGGACAGTGCAAAAAACTCAAACCAAAACAACATCAAAAAGCAGTTATTGCCAGTTTGGAACTGCCATTAACTGGATGCCACAGGGTTGGGTACAAGAGATTTCTGCTTCACCAAGCAAATAATAAATAATAAAGGAATACACAGGAATTGGGAAAAAGCAAATATTCTCATGGCCTAATTAAACTGGCATGCAGTCAAAACAGCCACACAAAAACCGGAAATCACGTTAATTATTAGCTGGAGAGCTGTCCCCGAATGGATGTGTTCACACGCCGTTACCTGGGAGGGGGCCACGGGCGGGAGCTGCGGCACAGTGGAGATCTGCAGGGGCTTCAGGGGGGCACTGCTGGCTGCCACCGGCGAGCCCTGCGCCGGGAACTGGGGCAGCAGGTGTGGCGCGGGCTGGAGCGGGCACACGGGCTGGCTGGCCAGGACCTGCTGCAGGGGGGCCGCCTGGGACATGGGCTGCTGCTGCTGCGGGAGACAACAGGGGAAAAGGTTTACTGGCTTGTGGGCCACAGAAGAACCAGGTGGCGGAACACACACTGCCTGTTTCTGTCCAGCTCGCTGCCAGGACAGACCCGCCGGTTGGACTGTGCAATCACAGAACCATTAAGGTTGGAAAAGACCTTTAAGATCCCCGAGTCCATTCGCCAACCCAGCACTGCCAGGTCCACCACTAAACCGCGTCTCCATGTGCCACATCTACATGTTTTCTGGACAGTGGCAGTGAGCCCACCACTTCCAGTGACCCCACCATTGCCCTAGGTAGCTCCCTCCAATGCCTGACCACCTTTTCCATGAAGAAAATTTCCCTAATATCCAACCTGAACCTCCCCTGATGCAACTTGAGGCAGTTTCCCCTTGTCCTGTCACTTGTTCTCTGGGAGTAAAGCCCAACCTGCCCCCCCTCCCCCCGCCCCCCCCCCCTGTCAGGGAGTTGGAAAGAGCAAAAAGGTCCTCCCTGAGCCTCCTTTTCTCCAGGCTGAGCCACCCCCAGCTCCCTCAGCTGCTCCTCATCAGACTTGTGCTCCAAACCCTTCCCCAGCCCTGTTGTCCTTCTCTGGACACGCTCCAGCTCCTCAGGAGACGCTCCAGCCCCTCAGGACATGCACCCAGCAGGGACAGCTTACAGAAGAGATGGACACTCCTAATTCAAACACTGCACAGCAGCCCGCGTTTCAAGCATATTTAAATATAAGACACATTACCTAAAAAGACAAGTTCTAACTATCTTGGAGAGGTTATTTGCAATGACTCAGACTCTTTAAATCCCAGAGATTGTTCCAGTTGGCACTGTGAAATCCCACCCACTAACTTTCAAGATGCAGATAATACCCAGCTCATCCTGGCGTGCAGAAGCTGCTACCTAAAGAAGCAGGCACAGGAACCACAACACTTCTTATCTGAGACAAAATAAACCACAATAATTACAGTAAAAGCTGGGTCCCAGTTATTTCTGAGGTGCTGTAGTGACAATGTGGCAGCGAAAAAAGCAGTTTTACTCTTCCAGGGAAAGCAGGCTTTGGGCAGCAGAATAGTGAGAAAATGTTGCATTAAAGCTGGAAATAACAGAAACAAACTTCCACATTTTGTGTGCTACCAGTATCTCCTCCTTCAGTTCCTCTAATTAGTTTTGGAAAGACTTTAAAAACCCCTCTGGTCCAGAAGGATGGCACTGGAGACACAGGTTGGCTCATGGTGACCTATTTGGGACCGCAGGGCTGATGGCTCCACCGGGCTCTGCAGCACACAGCACCTCACACCGTGCCTGTGGTCAGAAGGTAAACTTTAAAAGGGATAGCCAAGTGTTAGAATCCTTCATCTTTGCCACTTCCACCACAAATCTGTATAGGAGTATGTTGCTCAGCACTTTTTTAATAGCAGGACTCCTCAACCAGTTTGGTATTAATGCAACAAAACTGTAGCAGATGTACTATAGAATCACAGAAATGTTTCAATCGGAAGGGACCTCAAAGATCATCTCATTGCACCCCCTGCCACGGGCAGGGACACCTTCCACTAGCCCAGCTTGCTCCAAGCCCTGTCCAACCTGGCCTTGGACACTTCCAGGGATGGGGCAGCCACAGCTCCTCTGGGAAACCTGTGCCAGGGCCTCACCACTCTCACAGGGAAGAATTTGTTTCTCATATCTTAGCTGAACCTACCCTCCTTCAGCTTAAGGCCATTCCCCCTTGTCCTATCTCTCCATCCCTTGTCCGCAGTCCCTCTCCAGCTCTCTTGGAGCCCCTTTAGGTACTGGAAAGGCCTTCCTGGAGCCTTCTCTTCTCCTGGTTGAACACCCCCAGCTCTCTCAGCCTGTCTTTGCATTGACAAAGCAAGATGCCATCCACCCTTAAACAGCTAAAATTCATCCATGACTGGTAAGTTCCCAATACAGGATCGGGGAACAAAAGAGAATTTGGTGCTTGGTGTCACATATCCAGGGCTGACAACACTGAGTGCCACGAGTGAGCACATCACACTGGAGGTGGCACTGAAGAACTCCCTGCAGCCTCAGTGTGGCTCCTGCAGCGTAAGGTGGTCATGCCTGAGCATTACTCTGCCACATGACATCAAAACCCAGCAACATGGATCTGTGCTGCAGTTTCTGCCATCCCAGGTTTTGGGAAAAGAGGTGGTATCTACCCAGTTACAATCCCAAACCCAAGGTAACAGCAGCGTGGGAGCTGGCCTGGCACTGCTGATGGGATGAACTGGCCAAGGTGGAGGCACCTGGGGAGTGCCTGAGGGATTGGGGGGGCCCCACTCACCCCACGGAGGAACTCCTGCCAGACCCAGCCCGAGCTCCAGAGCAGAACAGCCGCACACCCACTGGGCTGGAGCAAATAAAGCTGCCAGTTCCCACAGTTAGCTCAGCTCTCACACCCAGCCGGGTTAATCTGCAGCTCAGACAGCTGCCCACGGGTCACCACGGACAGGGGGCACTGGCACAGGTGGCTCAGCCACCTCCCACTCGAGGAGAGACCGCGTTAGCAGCAGGAAAACAGCGTTCAGGGAACAGAGAGGCTTCCTAAAACCTCCGCTTCAAATTCAGCTCGTGTCTTAAAGTGCTTGTGAATGGGATGAGGCACAGGGAGGGGAAAATATCCAGGTGAATTAGGTAACTTTGCCTCATAACTTTAACAGTATAAATGCACAGACACCCAAATTGGAAAAAAAACCAAAACAATTAGGAGATGCAACATTGATCCCATGTCTGAGCCACCAGTGTATAATGATACAAGAACATTCTGTAGGCAGATGAATTTCTCACCCCCATTTCCTCTTCTGCTGCCCTGCCCTACCCCCCACAGCATGGACATTCCCAAAGTCCCCACACACCTGGGGACTCTGGGACCACTGGACCTACTGCTGTCTCTGAGACACAGGTGCACTCTGGGAAGTTCTGCAGAAAAACTTGACCATTTTACCTATTTTTGTAATAATAATAATAATTTAAAAAACTGTAAAAAGCCAGTTTTTTATTAGGTTTCCTGGTAAGATTAGGAAGCAAAGACAGACCAGTAATTAGATCCTTCTGCTGTCAGGGATAGAACTATTCCAAGAGACAGCAATGCTGTGAGGAAAGGGCATGATAAAGAAATTAAGTTGGGCAAATATCCTATTCCAAATCAGAATTTGCTATTGGGGGAAAATAAACAACAGATTTGGAACTGTCAGCATAAAGCTCCAGAGGCCACCAGCCAGACCTGTGCAAATGGTGAGGTCCTAAACCTGCCTGAGTATAAAATTTTTGTCTGAGACAACCACGAGAATATCTCTACCCATTAGAAAAAAAACTGTTATGTGACAAAACCTTGCACAAAGGGTATGTTTTTCAAGGAGACCAAACGACACGTCTCCATTATTGATGCTTTGAGAAGAACAGGGCATGTTAAAAAAAACCCTAAATGGCAACCAGTGAGATAAATGTTGATAATTCAAAAGGTTTGGAGAGGTATGATTCATGCCAGTCACAAAGTATAGACACTCTCCAGCAACAGCAACAGTTTCTACTGAAGGAAGCCAAGTTTTTTGTATAATCACCGAAATAAGCCATGAATTACCAGATCATACCAGGCTGTGGCTGCATCCCTCACGAGAGCACCCCCTCCACTGCTGGGAAGAGCTGCTTTGGAAATAGCTTTAGGAAATGCAGGGTTTGGAGTGAGATTTGATCCCTGAAAATGCACAAGAGTTACTGTTTGGAGGCAACTCAGAGACAGGCTCTGCTGCTGAAGGTGGACCTCCTGGTTGGGTGCCTGCACTGAACTGTATTAACACTGTATTTGCACATCTCATCAAGCAGCACCACTGAGGATTCAGAGACAAGTGGTACCTGGCTAAGGGGTCTCTTTCTAACCTTTTAGAAAGGAGGTGCTGAATAATAACACAAAATTATTAACAAACTATTGGATTTTTACAGATCAAGACAGCACATTGATATCAATGCAAGGCTTCAGGATGATGCTGTGAAGCCACAATGGAAGACTTAAACTCAACCAAGACATGCCAACGTGTGTTCCATGACTGTCCTCAAGCCTGTTAGGTAAAATACCCACTGTCCCACTCCTAAATCTCTCAAGTTGCAGTTTAACAGTTTCAAACAGCTCAAACTCGCTGCAGGTATCACAGAATCACAGGAGTGGCTTGGGTTCCAAGGGACCTTAAAGCTTATCTTGTTCCACTGCAGCAGGTCGCTCCAAGCCCCGTCCAACCTGGCCTTGGACACTTCCAGGGATGGGGCAGCCACAGTTTCTCTGGGCAACCTACGAGCTGGAGCAGAACACGGGGAAGGGGCGGGATGAGACGAGGGGTTTTAGGCAGAGCCCAGCTCTCACCTGCTGGCCGGCCAGCACCGGCGGCGGGGGCTGCCCCAGCGGGAGGGAGGCGACCGTGGTGGGCTGGACAACCGGGAACGGCATCGCCGGCTCCTGGTAGTGCTGAGGCACCACGGCGGGCGCCGCCGGCACCGCGGGCAGGACAGGCTGTGGAGAGAGAGAGCAGGGCATCAGGGAGGGCACCACCACCTCGGGGGCTCTGCAACTGCTCAGCACGAACACAGCTGTGCACAATTCATCCGCTCGGTACTTGGGTCAAAACAGAGGGGAGAAAACTTCTCTGCAAGGAATGGAAATCTAAAAACGTGGAAAAAAGTCAGCAAACGCCAAATAAATTAACGGAACCACACCGCATTTCTTTCTGGAAGCAAGAGTGCAGACCAGTAAAACCAGTGGAAGCACAGACCACAGCGAGTGGGAACAGACCAGCAACAACAACTGGGTGACGGTTTTATCTTTACAAATTTATCTTCAAATTTATCTTCACAAAGTTTTTTCTAATTTTATAATCTTTATCTTCCAAAAAAGCAGGTAATTTACTGGAAATGGATGCCAGGAAAATAAATGGAGAAAATGAGAAACAAATTAAAACCATAGTTGAAGTGGAAAAAAATTAAAATAGAAATTCAGATCAGGTTTTAACAACATCAGGGCTCTACAACTTCAGCTCAAACAAAACAGATAAATTACAAATAAACAGTATGTCAGACTGAGGCTCATAGGCCTAAAAAACCCCTACTGCAGCTCCAGTTATGTGCTTGTCAACTTGGTCAATAATATCCAGTTAAATACAGCAATTCCTCTTTTTTTTTTTTACCTGGAAAACGAAGGTTTTGCATCAGACTTTGTTTCCTGTGTTTTTTGAGATTTACCAGACTCAGAACTCTTAACCTAAATTATCACAGGAAGAAAAAAACCATGGCAGACCCATCAGAAAATAAAAAGTTAGAAGAAATATTTTTCTTGTGAATGAAGGATGTTGTCTTTTCAAACCCTCAATCAACAAGTTTAGGTAAAAATTACTGGAACCCATCAACAGAAAGAATGACAGAATGCTCTAAGGGTGCTGCACAGCTTGACTCGATAATAAATTCTGCTCAAGGTGTGCCTTTGGAGAGTTACATTTAGAAGGGTTCATTTGGTGCTTCAGGTGAAGAAGAAATGAGGAAGGATTCATCCTATCCATTCCAGGAGATGTGTGCCCATAGGAAAAGTGCTTTCCACAGTAGAGGGAGCTGGCTACAGATGTCAAGGATGAATTTTTTACCTTCAGGTGAACAGAGTTGATGCATTTCTAAAATACAGTTCGGAATTTCTTGGCAACGTTTTGGAAAAACATACGGTAAAATCAGGGGAAATGCGGCACTTCCCAAGTGTGTAGGGTAAATCTGGAAAAAACCACTGTTCCTAGATTTAATTTTTTCTTCTCTTGATTTTTTAGATTTTTAGCTTTTTGTAGATTTTAGAAGTAGTTGTGTAATGAATGTAGGTTTTAATGTACCTGTATAATTTGTCACCCTTTAGCACAGTAGTTTACACAACCCTATTACCACATTTCATATCAAACTTTCTAAATTCCTTTAGTTTGTTTAGACTTCTCTCAAGACAGGCCTTCGTTCTGTTTAAGAATGTTGCACCCCAGGCCTCTACAACAAGATACAACATAGTCAAAGCAACCTTCAAATCCTTAACCTTGGAGGAGCTCCAAGAGACTGTCCATGCTGTGATGAAGAGGAAGATGAGGAAGAAGGGGTCCTGAGGGACCCCTGACTCAAGTTCCGGAGGGGTATGCCGGGGGCAGAACTGGGGAGGATCGGGGGGGCGGATAGATCCGGGATTGGATGGACAACACCATAAATTGTGGAACCCCTGGACACATGGGACACATGTCTCTGTACTCCTGGTGGTTGAAGGCCTTCATTAAAGAACAGCTCTATATCTTATCTCTAATAATTGCCTGGGGAGTCTATTTTTTTGCTCCCGTGATCTTTAAGGCATCACTCTTCAGACCAAGAGGATGCAACCAACAAAAAAACGAAGTACCACGTCATCACTGTCATTTTTACTGCTTGGGGTGCTCCAGTCCCCAGCGTGCTCTGCCAGCTGGGATGGGACCATGGAGGCTTCTCACAGAGGAGTCACAGGATGGTTCAGGTTGGTAGGGACCACTGAGGTCATCCAGTCCAACCTCCCTGCTCAAGCAGGTTTCCCATGAGCATGTTACTCAGGATTCTGCTCAGACAGGCTTTGAGTATCTCCAGGGAAGGAGACTCCACCACCTCCCTGGGCAGCCGGCGCCAGTGCTCCTTGCTTCCTGGCCATCGGAGGATTCAGAAGGCAGAATGTTTTCTGCAACCCTTGCAGGTCTCATGGGGGAAGAACTAATCTTTTGGCCGATTCTGACTTGTGAAGGTTCCCATTACAGAGCAGGTCTGAACACCTGCCACAGGGCCCCCTGCTGCAGGGAAGGGGATGGAACACAGCATTTTCTGGGAGTCAGTTAGCTGGGGAGTGAGAACTTCCAGCAGGCACTGAGACTTCTGACGTGTTCTGGTCTTGGCCAGTCCAAAATGAGCAGGCTGGGCATGCCTGAGGAGACTGGTGAGGACACATGAGCTCTGTAGAGCCTGCAGGACCCCAGTGCCACTGGAGGCCACGCGCCCGCTTCCTCTTCTCTCCCCCGCAGATCCGTGTCTTCCTCTCCCGGATCCCGGGGAAGGGATGTGGCACTGGGAGCCACAGCCACGACGGGGTCACTGCGGCAGCAAAACACAGTGTAAGGGTGGCCTGTCACATGTGATAGGCACAGAGGCTGGATTGGGACACAGCCCTCCACAGCTCCTCAGGGACATAACGCGCTGGCCGGGAGCCTCTCGCTGGAAGCACTCGGAGATCTCTGTTCACTTGCGTATGTTTGTCCTTGCACCAGCAATTCCATGAAGCACTTTTGGTCGAGGTCATAATGGCAGCAAGTGGGAACATCTGACAGGGCTGCCAGTGCCTGGTGTTGGAGCCCCAGTAAGGGACATACATCGCTGACTCCACGTGAGGTCAAACCCACACCAAGAGCCCCAAAGGCAGGGACTGGATGACCCTGTAACCCTTGTCAGAGCTGGAAGGAACACCAGAGTCAGGGGGCTCTTGGAGCAGAAACACGGGGCTGCACCAACAGTGAGCAAAACAAAACAGTTTGCAACCACGTGCAGCAGATTAAAAGTAAACACAGAATCATGGAATCACCGGAGTGTTTGGTTTGGAAGGGACCTTACAAACAACCTCATCCCGCCCCCTGCCATGGGCAGGGACACCTTCCACTAGCCCAGGTTGCTCCAAGCCCTGTCCAGCCTGGCCTTGGACACTTCCAAGGATGGGGCAGACACAGCTTCTCTGGGTAATCTGTGCTAGGGCCTCATCACCCTCACAGAGAAGAATTTCTTCCCAATATCCAATCTAACCCTGCCCTCTGGCAGTTTAAAGCCATTTTCCCTTGTCCTGTCATTACAGGCCCTTGTCCAAAGTCCCTCTACAGCTCTCCTGGAGCCCCTTAAGGCACCGGAAGGGGCTCTAGGGCTTCCCCAGAGCCTTCTCTCCTCCAGGCTGAACACCTCCAGTCCTCCCAGCCTGTCTCCAGAGCAGAGGGGCGCCAGCCCTTGGAGCATCTTCATGGCCTCCTCTGGAACTGCTCCAACAGGTCCATGTCCTTCTTGTGCTTTGTGGCAAAGCCCCTAACGGATTTCAGCATCAAGAGATTGATAAGGAACTTTTTTACTGAAAGCATGACAGCTGCCAGTGAAGCAGGATGGCAAATACCACGACTCAGGCACCATCACCCATTTCACATCCACCAGGAACGTATCACTGAGCAGGTCACCACCCACAGAGACGAGCGAGGAACACGTAAAGAGAGTCCCGGAATCCACACCCCCCAGAAACAAGAATACAAATGGTAATACTAAATATGACCCGGGATACAAAACGATCTGAAAAAAAAAAAAGCTTTAGACTTACTGCTGAGGGCTGCTGGTAGTGCCCGAGCTGGGGCAGGCTGTGGGGCACGGGCTGGCTCTCGCTCAGGGGGGGGCTGTACACCCGCTGGATGGCCGGGGGCACTGCATCGGGCAGGGACGAGTAGATGACACTTTGCTGGCTGCTCTGGGAGTCAGAATAAACAGTGGAGCCCTGGCCGCTGTCAAACGTGCTGTCAGCTGAAAGAACAGTTAATTTTTATTAAAAGCCCAACAACTCCAAACGCTCAAGTGACGACTTTAGAGCAAGGTCACCGTGGTTTATGCAATTAGCGTTTTTACTACCCTGGCCCTTTTGTTATATAAATAAATTATACAACACAAATGTTATTTTCTGCAAAAGGCACATACTGCTTCTCTTAAGCCAAAAGGCATCCCCATGGATTTCTGTGCACAGTGATATTTTAGGCACATTAATATTTCCTTTAAAGGGCATAAGGTTGACATTAAGAATTGCAGACGTCTATAGATTCTGTAGGATGAAAGGAGAGGAAATCCCAATTGTCATGTTCAGAGCAGATCACAGGGTCTTTTAGAGTTCCATCTCCCAGGGATGCACTGACTTTAACACCTTTTTTTATTAGCAACACTGAAAATCACAAAATTCTTTATGCCGTATGACTTATTAGTCCAGCAAGTCATGCCCTGTTTGTGTGTAGAGCAATACCTCAAGCTGAAGGTCAGACACAAAACCATATGCAGGTTTCAGTGAGTTAAGAGCACACTCTGTGGGAGTTTCTCATGGAGCATTTGCCCCGTGAACCTGTGGAATTGCACAGCTATGGGCACTGGGAGAGCACCAGGTCCTTTGTCCAGGGGAAATATTGGTATTACCGATTTAAAAATGTTTCTTCACGACTTTTAAAGCCTGTAAATTACAGGTGCCCAGCTCTTCTTGAGCATAAGCTACTGCTTTCTTCACTTGAGAAAGGAAATGAGATAATCAGACTGCAGCTGGATGTATCCTAAGGACAAACAGCTTCTAAGAGATTAAAAATTCAAAAATGAAAGAAAACTGCAACGCAGTTTAAAAAAATGGCTTAAGTTACAGCTAAGCTTAAACACCATTTCTTTTTCCAACACTTTCCATCGTCTCTTTTTTCCATATTCTAAATGAGGTTTTACTTATTTGGCTTTAAATAAAAAATTATTTTTTAATAGCACCAGAGATGACATTTCTCTTCAGTACTTACAAACTATTCTCCCAACTGTTTGGGTTTTTTTCCAAAATTAAACTCCCCTCTCTATTTATTCAGTTCATTTCTGAAGAGCCAACACAGCCCTTTTCTCACGATGGGAATTCTGCTGCATAAACACTTCCATTTTATTACAAACAATTATTCAGGACCTCAAAGGGGAAAAAAAAAAGTATGATAGTCAAGTGCTAAGGTAAAAGCTGTGAGTCAGCCTCAGGATTTTACAGAACAACACACATTGCACACATTAAGTTATTAATTTCCATTTTTACATTTGACCTCAGATTACATGAACAGGTGGCACTCTAATTTATAGAGGTCTTATGCTAAGAAAATGTTCAAATACTCTTATAGCAAATTGTCAAATAATACCAAGTGTTGGTTAAAAGTTGAGGAGGAATAGGAAATAAATTGGGGGGGTTATATTTAGTATAAAATTCTGCCAACTCATGTCCAGCAGAATCATGGGAAGCACAAATTGCCTTGTTGCACCACTGGAAACAAAAAGAGTCATAATTGCAGTGTTCCTCAAAGGAATTAGCATGAAATAAATATATGATCCAAAAAAATGAAATGAGCTCAATTTAGATTCATATAAAAAGCTTTGTGAATACAGTAATATTGTGAGTGTTATGCAAATGTGGCCAAATATCTTGTAAAGACATTTTTCCTGTACAGGCATGCATGGATATTTCAGAATTCAAAGCAGACCTCTGTGTAGCCCTTTATACAATACCTGAATTAAAGCAGCAGCTGTGTCTTTGCTAAAGATAATGCATCTTTAACTCAAATGTGCTTAAATACAAGCCCAGAACAGTAAAACAGAAACATTATGATAATTGTTTAGTAGGAAAATATGCATATCGGATTTTATCAGAAAAATTGGCTAGGAAAAAGGAAAAGAACTCTCATAAAATTTCAACTCTTCCAAGCGAAAAAATCACAGAATCACAGAATGGTTTGGGTTGGAAGGGACCTTAAAGCTCATCTTGTTCCCCCTGCCATGGGCAGGGACACCTTCCACTAGACCAGGGTGCTCCAAGCCCCGTCCAACCTGGCCTTGGACACTTCCAGGGATGGGGCAAAAATATCTGGCAATGTTTCCTTCAAGATGGTTAAAAGTACAAACAGATTTAGATTTCAGTACCAGAGCTCGAGTCAGTAACAAAGGTTAATTTTAGCGGTCAGAGTCAGGGCAGAGTTACTTTAGGAAAATAAAAGCACTCCCCCTTCCTTGTGCTGTGCTGCTTGCTGGGGGTCTGACACTCAGAATCCAAACGAAGAAACAACAAGCTCTGCAAGCCAAACCAGGGAGTTTCTTAGCCAGAGATAGACCAAAATCAGTGCTTGGAATTAAACCAGGAGGCGTCCTTGAAATAGCCCTGGGATCAGCCCCAGCTGAATGTCAAGGGCTGGCAGACCAGTGACCCCCTACTCTGACCTGCCACAGGGGAGCTCAAACAGGCCCTGGCTTCAGGGCCATGAGCTCAGGGCAAAAGAGAGCATGGGGGAACAGAGTTAACCTCTGACCATGATCCAAGGATCCAACAGCAATTACAATGTCAGCCCACAGCTCTGGTGCTCCCAAGACCCCTGACCAAAACACAGCTGGTATTTCTCACAAAACAGGGAAATCTTAAATTACATCACATTACATCCAGAGATGGATTTTTCTTCCTACCACAGGCCTTTGCACAGCATCACAAAAAACTGCAAGACATCATGAGTCACTTTGAAACACAAGAGCTTGCCGCGCCTTGGTTTCAGTAAGGTCTGGTTTGCAATGAACATCTCCACAAGGCCAACACCATTTGAAAGAGCCACCAGTTGCTCTGGCCAGTTTGAATTATACAGATTCATAGAATCCCAAGTTGGAAGGAACCCACAAGGATCAGCAATCAGTTTGGTGCCAATTCAACTTCTGCAGGCTCTGAAATCGTGTTTTGCATGAACTTGATCCCACCACCTGGCACAGAAAACACGTAGCTTTTGTGTCAAGCAGCAGGTTTCCTTGCCTTTCCATTTACAAATACGTTATGGTTTTGGCATTTATTGCTACTGAAGGAATGTTATATAGAGAGATCTGTATTATGTAATTTTCTTGAAACTTTAACAGAATATGCTGAGTTGGAAGGAACCCACAAGGATCATCCAGTCCAGCTCCTGGCCCTGCACAGGCCCATCCCCAAGAGCCACACCACGTGCCTGAGAGGATCACCCAAACGCTCCTTGAGCTCTGGCAGCCTTGGGGCTGTGCCCACTGCCCTGGGGAGCCTCTTTCAAAATTGTGATGTGTCTGTCCGGGACTCTTGCGTTTTTTGAGCTACTGTTCAAACCCACACACATCAGTTCCTCTCTCCCCCGAGCTGGGATCACTGTGGCTTTTTCCCTTGGAGATTCATCACCGTGTGCCCACAAACCACGAGACTTACATGCGACGGAGGTGACACTGGTGGGCAGGTTCTGCTGGAAGGGGTGCTGGTCTGCCTCTGGCTCCTCCGGCTCCGACAGGATGTGGTGCCCTGTGTGGGACAGGTACGTGACCTGCACCTGCTGCGCCTGCGGCGCCTTCAGCTTCTCCAGGCACTCCGAGTCCCGCCGCTCCTCCGACTGCATCCTCGGCCAGATCCGCTCTCTCCTCCAGAGGATCAGTGCTACTCTGTCCCGTATGGACTTGGCAACTATCTTGAGATCGTTTTCATGGAAAAATCCCGAGTCAATCTACAGAGGAGGCACAGACTTAGCAAGGTCACACGTGCATGGGGCGTGCACACGCGCGTCACACACGTGTGTCACTGAAATCTCTTCCTAACAGAGAAAACATCAGTTTGAAACAATATGAATTTAAATAAATTTATTTCTCACAAGAACAGGAACTCAAGAGCTTGATGGGGTCTTTTTTTAATAAAACTTCTATCCCGAATGCAAAAAACCCAGTATGTAATTTCTAAGATCTGAATAGGTATTGGCTCAATTTATTCACCACTTAACATCCATTGTGGAGAGCAAGTTTAATGGCAGATGGGTTGCCCTCTTTTTTTCTTGTTAACACTTAAAAGAATAGTCAAAACAGGAAAAAGAATCTTTGAACAATGCAACTGGAGTGAATCAAACTACCCCTAAATCTGAATTTATTGCCTTAACCTTTCCAGCACACACACAGTTTCCCAAATTACTCTGCCTGGCAGCGCAGCAATCTCTGAGGGACAAGATGTTAACAGAATTATGTCTCAAATTAACTTCTCTTAAATAGTGAAGTCAGTCAGTATTGATTGACTTTTATAAACAAAAAGCCCATCAGTGAGTCCGATGCAGACTGTTCCTATTCGATGGAAAAGGGGACGAGGCTTCTCAGAACTCAACTGCTTGACAGATGAAATGGAAATTCATCTTTGTGCTATTTGTTTGCATAATCTCCTCCAGCACAGGGTATGAATTTTCATTCAATATTAACCTACCAGATCTTTGTCTGCTCTCCCTACATTCTTAACATACATATTCAATGGATTTGGAAGCATCTGTATCCATGGGGGAGATCTAGAGGCTTTCCTGCTTTGCTCTTGCCCAAACATGAGGCAGTTTCACAGCTTAAATTTTCACTGTTTAAAATTAATGGGGGTAAAGTAGCCTAAAACACAGGTTCATTTTGATGAAGATGTGCCACTTTACAGTCCCCACCGATTAGGAGAGCTGACTTCAGGTTCCAAACCCACCAGAACACTTCAAGTTCCTTTTAGCCACACCCTTTGGACAGGTGGGATCATCCAACTACCAAAACCACATCAGTAACGATAAATAATTGCCTGTACTCAGGAGGTCTCCTGCATTCTTCTCTTCCACAGCACATAGAACAACAAACTGATGAAAGCACATGGCTTTGGTGTTCCACAACTGATAAGGACTGGAAAAAGACATTTAGGAATAAATGTCCCTCTTTTCTGACCCTGCAACAGCCTCAAGTTTGAAAGCATTTCAGGACAGTCACTTAGGTAACTATTAATGCAGAACACAGGTTTTAAAATTATTTGGGAAAGGGTATAGTGTCACTGTAGTTTGGGCATGATCCTTGTAAATATACTTTTTACGAGAATCATTTCCTCTTCAAAACAAAACATCCCAACTATGGACCAAGCAACCTACAGAACTTCAAAATGCCAGATATTTCCACCAATATTTAAATGCAAAATATAACAGTAGGTAACTGTACCAGAGCCACTTCTAAACTAAATAGTTCTGTAACAATACACTGCTGGAAAAATACTGGACCTACTGCAAACTAATGACAAGAAGACAGAGGAGCCTGAATTCCTCCCACTAAATTTGGAGCAGAAGGTGACGATTCCCAGCAGAGCAAGGCAGCATTACCAAAAAGAGTGCCTCCTGAGCAGAGCAGGAGTGGTGATGACAACGCCGTTAAATGGGAACCCTTGGGATTTGGATTATAATAGCATTTCTGCAAGCACAGGAAAGTTCAGACCTCAGCTCAGAGCTTACTGACTCTGAGCCTCCATGACGCTAGAACGGTGCAGTAAAGGCACCATGAAAATATGAGTTCAAGAACAATGTAGTGAAATTGGAATACAGATTCTCTAACAAAACTCCACAAGTTACGAAGACACAGAAACTCACCAAGTTAAACTTATCTGTTAAAAAATCCAAAGCTTATTCCTAACTGGGTGAATCTAGTTTCCTATCAATGTTTGGCGGTAGAGTGGCTGACCACAGACCTTCCTCATCTACATTCCTCCTAAGGAACACCATAGAAAAGATGGGAAAAGGAGTTTTGGAGAATTCAGTGCAGAAAGTTTTGTGACTGAACTTCTGAGCTCTTCTAATTTGTTTCAAGCTGCTGCCTGGAACTAAACAGATTCCAAACACATTCGAAGACATTCAACAGCCTACAGAAACTGGCAAAAGAGTTTGCAAAACATAAAAGTGGACCAGACCTTTATGGTCCCTAAGCTATTTGAAATGTTATTTCAGGCATCTGCTTTCATACATGGCAAACAATATGTTTCAGTTATTAGTTCTTCCCCGTTTACCCCTTTCTTGCAGCATTCACTCCAAAATCAATGTGAAGTGCCTAAACTGGACACCTGGAATGGTTCAAGTGGAGTTACTTTACCAGACTTGTTCCTGCTGTCTTTTGAGACTTATGCACTACTTTATATATACACATTTTTGTCAGGAGAAGTTTATTTTACCATTTCTTGTGCAACATCATCAGGAGTTTCCTTCTCCAGATCAAAAGTAAACTCAATGGCTCCATTATCTTTGGGTTTTCCTTTCAGTTTCTTAGGATCTTCTACCCAGAGTCTTAAGGCAATAGAGGATTTCCTACCATGGTCTTCTTCTGCAAGTTCCACTCTTACCCCAGTATCTTCAGCAAAAAAGGCATGGCTTAATAAATCTTTAATTTCATATCTGCAAAGAATATAAAGAAGATTCAAATACTGCAAGTCAAGCAATTTTAGAAAGGTTTGTGACAAGAAATTGCTGTTGAAGGTGGAAACATTTACAGTATGTTTGGTGTTCACCCAGGACTTCCCATGTTACTGAAAACGAAAGTGAAAAAATGACATTTCCATTCCTCAGAGCTTTAGCAACATTCATACACCACAAGCACATACAGAAATGCAGACTATAGCTTTGCTCAACTTTTCTTGAGTACCTGAGCCTAAGGAGTACTAAAGAAGAGGTTCCCTCTAGGGAGTCAGTTGAGGTCCCTAAAAACTGTATTTAGGAAAGGCAGGAAGCACTGAGCACTAGAGAAACTGGCAGAGACCAGCGAAAGATCAGGTTTTAAACCTGAAGCCTGAAACAATGCACAACACGTCACCACATACAGAGGCCACTGAGGCCAATGGGATCTGCTCCAACAGCTTGTGATGAATCTGCATCGACCGTCACCACACTGGGTGCTCCACGCAGAACCTTCCAAGGGAAATGTTATGGACTGCAGAGCCAGAAACTGCTACTGGAACACCCAGCTCAGGTCCACAGCAATGCTTCCTGACCTTATCCTTCGGAGCTGAGAGGCTGAGAGACACCACAGCACTTGTCCTGACACTGTGTGTCAGGGAAGCAGGAAATCATTCATTTTGCATTCCCATTCTGTGCTTTCTCCTGCCCCAGAGAAAATCCACAAAGAACACAACTCCACAGAGGGTTCTGAAATCCCTGCACACACATTACTTAATACAAAACTTGATCACTTGAAACAAACCTTTCTTCCTTATTTTTGCAGATGCACTCCCCAATTATCTCTTTAATTTCAGGATCAGTAACTTTCTCAAAGCTCGCTGGCTTTATACCCTAAAAGGATAGAGAAAAACAATTTAGTTTGAAAAAGAATTGCATTATATCTCTTAATTAAGCATATTTTTCCTACATTGTACAGTTAATTCAACCCTTGGAGTAACTAATGCTTTAAAGCTGTTAGTCTTAATGCAAAACTGAGTTTAAGATTTAGGGCTACCATATTTTGAAGTACCACTACACTTCAAAAGTAGTACACTAGTTTGCATGAGCTCAGTCACACACAGAGCAAGTATCCCTTTTTCTTTACCATCTTTTGCAAATTTTACCTTTATATCCTGTGGACTCTGAAGTGAATATTCAAGAAACAGCCAGTTTTAAATTTCAAAAATAACCATTTTCTGAAATTATTCCTTTTATGTTTTTGCCTTAACTCTTAAAACACTAAATGAAAAAAGACAAATAATCATGTTTTTTCTTCAGTTAACCAGTGCTGAGAATTAATCAAAATACCTTGGAACAGTCCATATTCCTGTTTCCCACAAACCTTTTGCTTTTCTATGACCCAAACACTCTCCAACACCCCAGTTCCCATAAAAAATTAAAAATCAACCCTAATAACAAAGCTGGAAAGCAGGAGAATATACCCAACAGCTCTGTGATGCTCTTGAATTTCCCAGTATATTGTTAGAATCCCATTGGGAATGTGTGGTAGAGCAGGTGCAGCCTATAAATCAAGTTAAATCTCTGCCAAATGTTAACATTTTTCTGGGAATAGCTCTAGATTTGGAACAGCAACCTATGAGCGTGGCCTTTCAAGGAGAAAACCCAACTGCTCATTGCAAAAGTAAACCTGGAGAGGCAGAATCCATGCCCCCACACTGGGAGCTCGGCTCTGTAGGTGCAACAGGGGTACTTTGCATTTCTTTAAGGTTAGCTGGGATTGTGTTAAGAAGATGGAGAGGATTTAAAAGGGACACACAAACACATTCCTAGGACAGCCACAGGTCAGCTCTCCCCACTGTCTATTGCAGGACCAAGATCTTAACTCAGCATGATCCACCTCAGGGTACAGAGCCTGGATAAAATAAGATATAATATAAAAATAACGTATATCTTACCAACATAAGGACAGACTGTAGGAGAAGAGGTATGTGAGCTCTCAGCTAACTAACAGTTATGTCTAGATATCCAAATATACCAAAAAAACACCAGTGGGGAACACCTGGGCAGTCAGCACAGATGTGGGGCTGTGTGTTCTCAGAACCCAGTGAGTTTCTTCTGATTGCAGGCTGTGGACAGGGAGGAAGGGATGTTCCCATAGGAACTGCCGTGGTTTCCAGCCATGCCACCTCAGCACTCTCCTGTCAAAGGATGTCAGAGCAGCTACCAGCCCCCCAGCTGGGACACTGGTAACTCCTCCCATCCACAGAAAGCTTCCTGTGGATGCCTTCCACATTTATATTCAGCTATAGATGACACAGGGCAACACAAGAAGTTATCCTTTATTTGTGACACCCAGCTTTAAATCACAAGAGAATTGATTCCCTTTTAAAAACACATTAACATCTCCAGCTACTAAACCAAGATGCAAAATCTGACAAAATTAGTTTGAGAAGAGATTATGCAGTTAGACCCTATCACTTAAGGACCCAAGTATTTCCAATAAAGTCAATAAGCAGAACAAAAAGGAAACACAGTTTCCTTTATCTAAAAAACCCAGAATGTGATTAAGCACATAACTGAATGGGAATTGGACATTTAACTCCATTCAAATCCTTTTTAAGTTTCACCCTGAAATAACAGTAAATAATAGCTCATGCAGTGGCAGATAAGGAGCCCTGCAGAGTTGATTTTTGGCTCATCCAATGCTGCCCTGAATCTAAAAAAAAAAAAAAAAGAGTATTTCAAAGATTGTCTGCAAGTAATTCACTGAATTAAGTCTTGAATAAAATTTATGGGTGAATTTCAGTGAGGGGCTGGCAGTTCTCTGAGAATTTCTGAATATTCCAGCATCAGATTATACTTTTATGTTTTTATGAACATTCTGTTGCCATTCAAACCTCAGATTCTACTCCAAACTTTATTTAATTAATTAATTTCAGGTCAACCACCACTCCCTTTTTGTCTTAAAACTCTAGAGTGAAATATGTAGTTCAGAAAGTTGTGGGGAACCAAAAACCCCCATTCTTGTGGGAACAAACCAAACTAATCTGTACACATGGCTGGCTGCCTGTGACCCACTAAAAAGAATTATTTGCTTAAGCAAACCTAAGTCTTACTTATGAGATGAGGGCTCAAATTTTGTGTATTAGAAAAACCTGTCAAAAGGCATGGGAGTGCCCAGCCTGCAAAACCAAGACTGACTCCAGTGTGCCAAGGGGAGCACTTAAGAGAGCTCTGATACCCGAGTTAGAAATAAAAAAAAACAAAGCACCACCAAAAGTCAGTTCTAGCAGGACTCCTCTGTGTCCTAATTCACCCCAAAGCTACAGGAGCATAGTGTGTTCTCCAAGGAGGAGCTGGAAGAAGTTTTTGGTAATTCCAAACAGAAAGCAGGATAAATCTCTACTTGCAGCTACCTAGACAAATATATTGCTCTCATGTTTACAGACTCAAGGGAACCTGCCAGCTGCTTTTTACAATTTTTATAAGCACTTCATGGGTATCTCAACACAAAGTGAGAGGCACAAATGCCATGAGGCATATCACAGTTTCTCCCAATTGAATTTTCTTTTGCAGAGTTCACAAGCAATCTCCAGGTACGTGGTTCAGCTTGAACTTGGACATGACTGGGATGGAGCAGGGAGGGAGGGACACGCTGGGCATCTAGAAATTAGGTTTGCCTGAAAACAGCCCTTTTAGCAAACCCCTAATGACTGATTTCCAATATTGACCTTACAAATTGCTTTCACAAAAAAAACAAACAAAAAAAAACCCAAACCAACCAACCAAACAAACAAACAAAAAACCAACAAAAAAAACAAGACTGATTTCCAATATTGACCTTACAAATTGCTTTCACAAAAAAAACAACAAAAAAACCCAAAACAACAGCAACAAAAAAAAAACAAACCAAAAAAACCCCCAAAAACCCCAAAACAAAAAAAACAAAACAAAAAAACCAACCAACCAACCAAAAAACAAAACAAAAAAACAAACAAAAAACAACAACAATAACAACAAAAACAAAACAAAACAAAACAAAAAAACCCCAACTCTTCCAACAACACTTTACTTTCACCATCTTTTGAAGGAACACCGACTCCTCCTCAAACATCCATTGTGTCCATGTGCCGAACAGCTAAGCTATGAATAGATGAGTAAAACAAACAAGGAGAGTGAAGTACTGAAAAAAGCTGCTTTGCCCAAGTGTTTTCACCCTGCCCATATGGTTTAGGATGTTTTTGTTCCTTACTCTTCATTAAACTCTCCAAGGCCATCTCACTGGGATGCTGCAAACCCTCCCCGCGGCACGGTGCCTCCCAGCAATGAAGGGGGCTTCTATTTGCCATCAAAGGACTCATCTCATTCATTTAAACAAAAGCCATCTGTCTTCTCCGAGCATTCCCAAGGAATAATGGCACCAAAACTCAAAGTATATTAGCTAAGAAATTATCCATGACAGTTTGAAAGCTGTACAGCCTCTTGTAAACTAAAGTAAACTTAACACCACCACACGTGAAACGCAGGGCTGGCTGGGGGGCACAAGGGGAATAAAAATAACGTCATACAAATTCTTTAAATGTTAAAATATACATATACAGAGTAAAATGAGAGATCAAATAATTTCCCTTTTTAGAATTTCTCTGTCTCAAACAGGATAACTTATTCTGAATCCCTCACCATCACTTATTCCTGTCCCCTTCTTTCTGAAGCAGTTGGATTTGCAATCCATTGCCCCCCAGTATAAGGTAGCTGAGTCTACAGCCAGGCACATATAGGACACTAAAGTTGCAACCTCCATGCTGGGGGAAAAAATGTGCTGCTTGTTTTGCAGAGGTCTAAAAACAGCCATGTGCCATCTTCCATCAGCAGAGCACACTTTGGAACAGCAACACATGATGCTTTGCAAGGTACACAGCAAACGCCAGCCAAGTCAATGGCACGACTGACCCACGTCAGTCAGGAATTTCTCCAGGGGCTTTCCTGTCCCCCAGAAGGTCCCCTTTCACCCTAGAGACAGCCTGCTCTGGGCTAACACTCCACCTTCTACCCGAAGGGAAATCTCTAGTCTCATGTCATTCCTAAAAAAAGGAAAAAAACCTTCTACCAAAAAGGCTGAAGACACGTTTCCAACTGAAACTGCACCCTGAAGTCACTGAAATGAAGGTAAAGCTCTTAATTTTACCAGGATTTTGTTCCATGACGTTGACTGTGTGCAATTATAAACTCATCTGTTTCACTCCAGAATCGTGCTCCATCTTAATGTGAATCTAAGAGGATTACCTGCAGACCTAAGGAGATCTCCAAACCCCACAAGAAGTCCATGCAGTGACACTCACAGCATTATTTGCCTGTTGTTGCTGTGCCACAGCCACAGCATTTATTCTGTCTGTGTGAACAATATGGCATTACAGTCTGTGAGTGCTGAGAGAACCTCCAGTACATGGACAAAATCAAACAACATGAAACCTTTACATGCAAAGCAGAACACTATAACCGTGTGGGTTGTTTTGAAGCACAGGTTTGTGCTGCTAAATCCAAGGAGGTGGCCGGAAACTCGTGGGAGATGCAGCTGCTCTGCTGTGCATTCTGCAGCACATCCCTAAGAAAACACTGGGCTGGGAAGGTCACGGACGCTGATGTTTCATCACTGTTGTCTACATCAGAATCACTTGGCAGAATGATTAAACACAAAAAAAACCTGAGTAATAAAAACCATCAAGTTATGCATGAAAAATGAGATTATGGCATCAGAATGAAGGGCGCTGCAAATATGCTGACCAGGAAATCACTTCAAAGTGAACTGTGGTAAATGTGGCTTGGCCCTGCTGCTTGAGAAAGATGTATTTTCTATTTATGGTACATATCCATTTTTTGTAATGTTTATACTCCATCATTCAGGCTGAAAGGGCACAGGGAGGTGACAAGTCAGAACAAGCATGTCTTGTCTGGCAGAGAAAGAAGCCCCTCTACACATTTCCAAACATGACCACCACTGCTGTGGACATTTACATACATACAGCCACACATATGGGAAAACAGGAGTGCAAAACTTAAAACAGCAATTAAGCCACGACAATATGGTCAGGCAGAAGAGGTCACTGAAATAAATTAAGTATAATAATTTTATGCTACAGACGTGAATGTGGCGTATCCTGAAATAACAATGTCTCAGAAAGGTATTGTTGGTATTTGCTACACCAATAAGGACTACCAACATGCGTGACTTGGACAGCCAGGACTTCAGGTGTATCTTACACGCCAGTAGCAGGTAAGGGTTTGGTAGAGTGTTAGGACACAGAGCAGGAACTATTAAAAAAATATTATAGTGGTAAAAACCCAAATCATCCCTGGCCTGTGCTGGGCAGTGGAGGGAACAGCCCAGTGGGACACAACAGGAGGCTGGAGGTAGTCTAAAGATTCTGTTGGTTATTGCTCCTTGATACAAACTCTAGCCAGCAATTCCAACCCCTTTGGATTCTATCAGCACCTCCAGGGGCTGGCACTGCCACGCTGAGCCCAAGGCAGGAAAGGAGAGTTATTTTATTTTATACTTTTTTAAAAAAAGCATCACGCAGCCAGACACAGCAATCAAATTTTGACAATGCATTAACCCTCAATTTAAAACACTAAAAACAGTGTTTACATTTCTGGTACAAAAAAAAACCCCAGCGTCATAAAAAAGTAAGGAAATTTCTCCCTGAGAAGCTGCAGCGCTCAGGGGTCTCTGCATCCTCTCCATCCAAGAAGGTCGGAGCCACCTTCTGCTCCAGTGAGAGCCCCAAACCTAATCTAATACTGGAAGAAAACAGTCTAATTCAGCCTCTTGGGTTTAGTCTACACTCCTTTTCTAGACTATATTTCAGCCTATAAACCCCAGGGCTCACACAAGCTGCTGCGCGACCAACCCTAACTCTTCATCCAAGTGATTTTAGAATTATTGTCTGTATATGGGCACTGCCCCCACTCAGGGCAGACCCCACTGCATGGTGCTAGCTCAAGACCCCACACCCCGCACTTCTACACCTCCTCCTCCTCCTCCACGTCCCTCGTCCCTCAGCCCCTGCGGCGCCGCGGGGCGACTCACGCGGGTTGAAGCAGGGTCCCTTGCTGTCACCAGCTCTCCTGCGGATGCAGCTCCTCTAGAGAAGCTGTTGAGCCCACCAGAAGGTTCCTCCTGGGACAGAGGATCTCCCCCAGGACACGAGGCTCCTCCTGCACCCTCACCCCAGAGGTCCACCCCCTGCTCCTCCTTCCCGGCTGACAGTTTGTGCAGCTCATGGCATTTGACAGGGCTTTCTCCACTCCACAGGGAGCTGGTTAACCCTTTCCTTGGAACACCAGTCATGCCAATTTTGCCATCTAAGGAATCCTAGTGCCTTCGCTCCCACTGCTACTGCCCCAAATTCAGCTGAAAACCACAGTAAATGCACCCTCCATGCCAGAACCTGACATTTTTGGCTTCAGTGTTTCCTGCCAGACAGTTCTGCTTCAAAGATACCCGCTACAGTGACCTTTCAACAGCTTCTCTGCAATCACTTGTTCTTCAGATAACCATCATCTCCCATCCCTCCAAAGTTGCCATTACAAGGCCAGTTTTTCAAAGTTGTAATAATTTACCATCTAATCCTCAGCTGTGCAAAGGTTATTGCCACAGAAAACGAGCTGGCTCAAGCTTCCATCAGTGTTTAAAAAAAAAGGTTACTTAAGTCTGCAAATTGAAATATAACATCTAATTAGGAATCCTCTGATTAATCATTATTCTTCGCCATCTTGGATATTGTTTTGATAAGTAAGGCTTAGGAGCCTTGCAAAGTCTTAATTACCAATATTCCAGATGCCTAAGAGGTGTATGCACTGCTTCTCTGGGTACATGGAGCAGTGAGAGATTGATGTTCTCCGTGGCTCCAGATGCACAAATACATTCCCAGTAACAACAGCTAAGCATGGCTGATATCAGGTACCAGACTGGTATCACATGCAGGAGACAAGGCTCCAGAGTCTAAAATTAGAAGAGCCTCCTGCAGCCACCCTGTGAAGCTCTAGAGCTCAAGGAGGTGTCCCCTAAGCCGCACACACAGGCGGCATTTAGAGTACATCTGAAGGACCACACACCAAAACAGAGCCAATAACCCTTGTGCCAAAGGCAATAAAGCACCACAATGTGGGACAATTGGCTATAGAATCATGGAATGGTTTGGGTTGGAAGGGACCTTAAAGATCAACTCGTTCCAACCTCCCCGCCATGGGCAGAGACATCTTCCAGTAGAGCAGGTTGCTCCAAGTCCTGTCCAACCTGGCCTTGGACACTTCCAGGGCTGGGGCTTCCACAGTTTGTCTGAGGACTTAGGTGATGGCTTCCAACTGGAGGAGGGGAGATTTAGATTAGGTATTAGTAAGAAATGCGTTACTGTGAGGGTAGTGAGGTGCTAGAGCAGATTGCCCACAGAAGCTGTGAATGCCAACTTGATCCAGTCTGAGAAGTCCTCATTTAGAGGGCAAGACTAGAGCGAAGGTTTTTCCCTGCTCATTCTTCCAAGTTTTATGTATTTGTGGCTGCTGGAGATAAAATCAATGACAAAGGTCACTGAAAATATTTGATGCAGCTGCACCACAGTCAAACGCAACAATTCCAACTGTGGAATTACAAGCCAACACATAAACCTGCAACAGGTTTGTGTCCCCCAGACCTCAGATACCTCAACAATACAGCACTCGCATCAAAACAAGCTTTGAAACCTTCAGGTGCCATAATCCAGTAGAAATGAAGGACATGTACTCACACAGGTTACTTTTCGGTAAATTTGAGCAGCATTCTGGCATTCTGAGTAAGGGTATTCTGAGGTAGCCATTTCCAACATGCACATTCCAAACGCATAGACATCCACAGATTCATCGTAGTGTTCCTCATACATTTCTGGGGCCATGAATTCTGGTGTACCTACACACACACACACACAAAAAGAGAATGTCCATTTTTAATAGGAGTCTGAATGGCTTTAACCACGAGCTTTTTCACCTGTAAGAAATGTACCCAGTACAACTGTGCATGGGCGCGTGCCGGGTTATTTCAAAACAGCTCAAGCATCCTCCAGGGAAGAAATCCAAAGTCAACACACAGGTTTACATGCCCGTGGCTTGCTGGTAATAATCAAAAGGGGGAAGGGGAGAGTGAGGGGGAAAGAAAAATTAAGAAAAAATATCAACATTTTAAAAATTAACAAGAAAATGAGCTATGACCTACTGCCTGCCCACACTGCAAGTGATGGAATGGTTCCTGCCTGGGTGGAGAAAGGGATGTGTACAGGCTTGGGGATGTGAAAAGGGGAGAAGGAATGAGAACCTCTGCTCATTTTTATCAATGCAAATTTGCATTTTTTTTGTTTCCTCCAGATATGCAGTGCAACCCCCAGCAGACAGACAGCACTTTGAAAGCCAGTAGTACCACAAATCACCTACAGAGTCATGCACAAAACATCAAACCTAATTCTGTCACTGGTTTAGTGGGACAAATCAATGAGGCTACTCACAGAATAAGGTCCTACTCGAAGAGGGTTAGGATGTCAGAAATCTGATGCAACTGGGTAAATACAAAGTGAGGCTCTGTACTCATGGCTTCCTAACAGGGAGCTGCAGCTTTGGGACAAGCAGCAACTTACAGCACCTGTAGCATTTGCTCAGCAAACTACTCTGAAAAGGGTGAGCTTATAAAGCAAAAAGGGAAACTATTAACACTTGGATCATTTATTCCAAGAATTGTATCTCATACTGCAATTCATGCTTAGGAGTCATGCCTAGTTTATTCCCTTTTTTACATGTAGAAAAGACAAAGGAAGAGAGATCAGTGCAGTTGCGTGCTGTGGGAGAGGAGCAGCAAGCTGTCAGGATGCCAAAAGGAGCGTGAGAGGTCTCAGATCATGAGAAGGACCCAGATAAACTCTGCCTGTCCAACCTCAGCACCCAAACTGCCCCCAGCCCTGGCAGATACCATCAGTAACACCGGTATTGTGAATAATTCCAGTAGTAATGCTTGTTATTACTTTATTATGACATCTCTACATCAGCAGCAAAAGCACAACTGTAATTAAAGTAACATGTAATGAGAAGAAATAGTTCTTGCATATAGAATCACAGAATGTTTTGGATTGGAAGGAACCTTAAAGCCCACCTTGTTTCAAATGCCCTGCCATGGGCAGGGACACCTTCCACTAGCCCAGGTTGCTCCAAGCCCTGTCCAACCTGGCCTTGGACACTTCCAGGGATGGGGCAGCCACAGCTTCTCTGGGCAACCTGTGCCAGGGCCTCCCCACCCTCACAGTAATGTGTTTCTTCCTAATATTTAATCTAAATCTCCCCTCCTCCAGTTGGAAGCCATCATCCAAGACCCCAAACAAGTTGTGGAAGTCCCATCCGTGAAAGTGTCCAAGACCAGGTTGGAGGGGACTTGGGAGGAACCTGGTCTAGTGGAAAGTGTCCCTGCCCATGGAAGAGATTGGAATGAGATGATCTTTAAGGTCCCTTCCAAACCAAAGCATTCTGTGGCTCTAAGACTCCATGACTTGTCCTAAACTTTTTTTATGGCAACATAAAAGATGACTCCCAAAATTAGGGTCTGTCAGTTAAAAACTCTGCTTCTGCAGATTTTCTGAAGGAGACTCAGCCTAACTCACAAAACAAGCCTCAGCAATTTACAGCAAATTGCTGTAAAATTCATTTTGCAAAATGTAGGACTGATCTCTTCCCTTGTTTATGTCCCTTCCACCTAAAAGACACTCGTTCCTCTAGCCTTGGTCAATCAGCTGGACTTGTGTCACAGAAGCTCAGCCTAGTGCCTGCTCCCTGGGTGTTTCTCCCAGCTGTCACCCAGGCAGAGGCTGCTGCTCAGAATGGGTTAACAGCTGCCACAGGGAACGGTTCTGGAGCTGCTGCCTTGTTTTAGAAGGAACACTACTTAGCAGCAGGAGCAAATCTCATGAATTACAGAGCATTTAAAGCAAATCTGAAAATGTGACAGCAATAGTCTAAGAAGCAAATGGAATTCTTGACACCGTTCCAAAACAGCACAAAAATTACATTTCCCCCCATTCCTTGGGGTGGGGAAGGAATACATACAAGTATCCTTCAACAAAACAGAGCACCTAAACGTAAAGCTGTTCAGCATCCCCTCAGCTCCTCTTGGCAGGATGAGGTTTGCCCTGGCTCAGCTTCCACAGAGACACTGCAAGGTCAGGGTAGCACCAGCAACGGCACGGGCACAGCAAGGGAGGAACTGGACCCCAGCCATGCTGACTTCATCCCTCCAAGCCAATGTAAAATTGCAGCTACCAGTATGCCTTTAAAGCTGCTACCTCTGCAGAGCAGGCAGAATTACTCATCACCAGTGTTTCCAAGCCTTCCTAATTCTCTCCCTGGAGCAACACTACTCATGGAAATGATAAGCTCGGTTTTATTGCCAAAATGAATGCAGCCACGTTGCCAGCATCCTGCAGCCCTTTCAGCATCCAATTCCTTTTCAACACCAGTGTATTTTGATGGTGGTGTGTTCA
The DNA here is from genome assembly GCF_003984885.1 of Neopelma chrysocephalum. Lineage (NCBI taxonomy): Eukaryota > Metazoa > Chordata > Aves > Passeriformes > Pipridae > Neopelma > Neopelma chrysocephalum. The sequence continues at coordinate 289,990 of NW_020897856.1, forward strand.
CAACTAATTTTACAAAAACCTGTATTGGTATTACTAATATTCTTCCCAATATTGATATTACTGATATTACTCCTTGTATTGGTGCTACTGATACTATACTTAGTATTGGTATTACTGGAATTATTCACAATACTGGTATTACTGGTCTTATTCCAAATATTGGTATTACTTACATTATTCCCACTACTGCTATTACTGATATTATTCCATTATGTCCAATGGACAACTGTTATCCTGCAAAACAATTATCTGAAGAATTACTGACCTTTAACAGAAAAAAGACCATCAATTATTAGAAGTCAAAAACCAGAGAAACTTAACAAATATAAACCAACATGACTTCACTAAAAACCATGAGGTTAAGCAGACCTAGAGCAGCCAAGCATATATCCAAAATTTCTATCTTTTTGACTTCAATGATATTGGGCTCCCTAAGCATTAAGGACAATATTTTTGTGCAAGTGATTGTAAATAATTATACAAGAATAATAATATCTGAAAATTTGAGGTGCTAAAACAATTATTTAAGCAACTAGTGCCTGAAAGGTAAGGTGCTATTTTCATAGCTAGTCAGGGACCAGTGGCTGTCACTATCAGTTTGCCAACTCTTACTGACTAGAATCTAATTTCCATTTATATTGTAAGCTGAAATACACGCATGGTATCTCCTCTTCCCCTTCCAGCACCATTCCTCAGGAAATTGCAGCTTCCCAGAAACATCACCTGCAGGTCTGAACTAGGGAGATTGGATACAGAAGCTTCTTTGGGTGAAAAAGACAAACTGAGAATTCAGGAAAACATGACATTTGCAACCAAAACACTCACTGTAACTTTTGCAAGGGAATGATGTCCTTCCACAGTCACTCGGAAAATCTTCTCCCAGTTCAAGCAAACCCCAGTTCTAACACTTCTCACATGGGCACCAACCCAGGGCATTGGATACAGCATATCACATGGTTTGGGTGGGAAGGAACCTGAAAGCTCATCCCATTCCACCCCCTGCCATGGGCAGGGACACCTTCCACTATCCCAGGTTGCTCCAAGCTCTGTCCAACCTGGCCTTGGACACTTCCAGGGATGGGGCAGCCACAGCTTCTCTGGTCAACCTGCACCAGGGCCACCCACCCTCACAAGGAAGAATGTCTTCCTAACATCTAATGTAAACCCACCTTCCTTTAGTTTAAGGCCATAACCCCCTGTCCTATCACTGCAGGGTCCTGCAAAATGTCCCTCTCCTGCCTTCTTGTAGGTCCCTTAAGGCACTGAAAGGAATTCAAGTGAAAATTTCTTTACATTTTGTACCTACTGATTATTTTTTTAATAACTTGCAGACTTGGTTTCAGCAGACCCTGCCAGGGTGTGGGCAGGACGAGAGCTGCAGCCTGTCCTGTGGCTGCCCCAGCACTGGGATATGATGTTCCAGCCAGCTCAGCTCCCCACAGTCTCCCTAGAAAGGAGAGAGGCACCACAGCCTCTCCTCTCAGCAGCAGCAACCAACCCCATCCCAGCACCACTGGAGGCAGAGGAATTCCCAGGGCTTTCCCAGGTTTCTGCTGTGCTCCCTTGCTAGGGAGAGCACAGGGTATCCTTCCATCCTTCCTTTTCCCTGTCCTTCTGATTCTCCCTCCAGGCAGGCACGGAGCCTGTTCTCGAAGGAGGACACACACAAGCTGCTGAACGCTTGCTGCTCCTTTTGAGGGAGAGAGAAGGATTTGTGGATCCCAAGTAATACTCCATTTAACAAGCCAAGGAAAAAGTGCTTTACCACTGTGATACAGGAGGAAAGAGAAGAGGAAGTTATGATATCATTATCTACTGACTCCTATTTTTATAGTGGCATAAAGGCAACAGTCCCAAACATACTTTAACTTCTACTATCAACTTAAAGTAAAAAACCAACTAATGCAAAATGGGAAAGAAAGATATTAAATAGACCACCACGATACCAACCGAGGGAAGCCAAGGAGGACAGGAACATTACCTATTACGCTTTTGGCAAAGGAAGCTCTCTTGAGGGTTGCCAGACCCAAGTCTCCTATTTTCACAGATCCAGTTGGTCCAGTAATAAAAATATTGTCACATTTCAAGTCTCTGTGAATTATTGGCGGAGTTCTTGTGTGCAAGAAAAGAAGACCCTTCAGGATTTGCCGGCACCAACTCCGCAGGACTTTTGGTTTCATCACTTTGAATCTCTTCAGATACCTAGAGCACAGATATACACACAAATGGGTATAAAGGAAATGAAAACATTTTATTAGCGATTCCAGGGGCTTTAACAGCTGAAACTCCACTATGGATAAAAGCCCTTTATTAGACGCCATAATAGCAGCACAGAAATATCCCAAAATTGAAAGAAATAGATCTTTTCAAAGCAGGAATTAGAGCATTCAATTTTAGGGAGGAAGATAATAAGCATTTTTGCTGCAAATACAACCAAATATTTGCACGTTTAATAGTTCAGCAATTTATTTCATGCAGAGAACAGCTTTAGAATATGTTCATATACTCAAATCAGAACCACACTGCAGTTTAATTTTAATCACAAGACTTTGACCTCTGTACCATACATCTGCATTTCTTTCCATTTACTTGAGGCGCTGATTGGGAGGGGACTTTTGGGGAAGATGTAGGACCTGCTAATGCACTGGCAGAGGAGCACACTGGCTGAGTACTGCTCCCATTGGGGCTGAAAATCTGTTCCAGAATTCATGCCAACTGCTTTATATCAACCTTAACAAGATTGTCAGTACCAGAAGCTATTAATTAATATTGTTTAGCAGATAACCTAGAGCACCTTCTGCTTCTAAAAGCGATTCTACCATTCAAGTGCTATTCCACTTGAATTTCCTAACAAAACATGCGAATACAAGCACAAAAAGCAGGCACAAAACACACCCTGACAAATCCAAACGTCACAGGCGGAAAATGAAACAAGCCAGAGAATAGCTTCGAGTTGCATAACCAAGACAGAGGAGCAGGAAAGGGAGATGGAGGCCAAAATCCTGCCTGTCAAACCACTGCGGTTCAAATGCAGGGACAAACGACAGACACCAGAGAACAGCTCCATTTTTTGCTTTTATCTGGAGATGGCTTTTTTCAGCACATGAAAGTAGGATTTTGCTATAAATTCCCAGTGCTATTCTTAGCCCCCCTCGCCGGGAGCACAGTACTTACGTCTTCAGCGTTCCAGAGGTCATCAGCTCGGTAACCAGCACGATGCATCTCTTGCCTTTTGCACACGATTCCCAGAAGTCGTAAAACCTCACGATGTTTGGGTGCTGTAGACCTTTCAACATTTCTGCTTCCTCTTTAAATCTCTGCCTCTCCACTTTTGTGAGCTTTCTGTCCTATAAGCCAAAAAGGAGACATTACCAGTAGTGATGGACAAAAATAAAGGCATTGCCTTGCCAGGGTATTCAGAATTTTAGATTTGTTTTATGCTTGTGTCAAGAGCAATTATAAAATCTTTTATGTAAGAGATGAGCAGCATGGATGAACTAGGGCACTTGCCCTAAATCCAGTGTCAAGAAGACAAAGAGATGTCTGTGCTACGCCATGCTCATGACAGCACTAATATTTCAGGCACCATGAACACACCCACGGATTGATGGATCAACCCTCAGCTGTTTCTTCATGTTTGGGTTTTGTGAGGCTCATTATCCAAGGGATTATTACCCACAGGATTTCATTTCCAGGTATGAATGTTCTCCTAGCTGGGATGGCTCCCTCCACCCACAGCTGCTCCTGGATGCTCTGGCAGGGACCACCAGCTGAGGTCCCCGCTCACCACACAGGCTCTACAGCCCAGCCTGTTTATCTTGGGGTAAATTAAAACCATACCACCTTCTAAAAATACTCAAACACATCCATTTTCCTATGTGTTTGCTGTTCTGCCTAATTTTACAGACTTTTCCCTTTTTTTGGCAAAGGAAGTGTTTCTTCAGTCTCTTCCATAGGTTGCTCACACAGGGAAACACTTTAGTTTAGAAATGTGAAAATGTCATGTTCTACTACTCTGGTTTTCCCATAGAATTTCAGGGCATTTCCCATAAGCTCCCGGCTATGACATGACCCTGCCCAGCCCATGCAGAGCCTCTCTCCCCCTCCCACAGCCCAGAAGAAGCTCCTGGGCTGCCTGGACCTCACCAGCACAAGGAGAAATCCAACAGGCAGCTTGGATACTCGCTCTGACCTCTTTAGACAATGAAACAGAGCAAAAGGGGAGCTCCACCCCAGACCCCACCACCACGCCTGCCTGGTTTGCCCCCCGGCCAAGGAACTGCCCTGCCCTGCCCAAGAAATGGGGATTTTGGGGTCTTAAGAAAGCCCAGGCGTGCAACTGCTCTTACTCAGAGAGCCAAAGGCTCACCAATCACCAAGATTAATGAGTTCGTGTTTTAACCTCAGACATCTTTCCTTTCTTGGGTCATTTAGGCATCTCTATGTGAGCTGGACTCTTATACACATGGATTGAATTTAATGGGAACCCAGCTGATCCGTAGCCAAGCTGCAGAGGGATCAGTTCCTGTCCATTTCCACAGCCTGCCCTCACCCACAATCCCAAACAATGCAAGATGGGAACAAGAATTCCCACGGCTACAAACAAGTCAGCTTCAGGCAGAGACTTCCCAAGAGGAAACCCAGGGCTGGAACCACGATTTGGCTCTTCTTGGATGACAGAAACCCTGCCCCTAGTGCTGTGTGCATGGGGGGAGCGTTTCCATTTACACCAGGGCTGCTGAGGGGGTTCTCAGTTCTCCCTACGATTCATGGAGCACTTGAGAGCTGACACTGTCCCGAAGCAGCAGCAGCCATCGGGGTGGGCAGGGCAGGGTGCCTGTGGGTTCCAATGCCTGGGTCCCCCAGAGCAGCCAGGAGCACCCCCTGCCCTCCATGGGGACAGGAGGCAGCAGCAGACAGAGAGCCCACAGCTGAGAGCCAGGCAGCAGCTCTGCTGCTCTGGACCAGCTGACTTTTTTATAAGGTACAAAGAAAGAAAAGAGGGGAAAAAAAAAAAAAAAAGGCAGGCTGTCTAAATGAGCCAGGCCAGAAGAGCCCCGGAATTGCTCTCAAATCCATCACTTCTTCCCTGCTGCTGAGTTTCCTCCTAATTTAAACCCTGTAGAATAAATCACACACTGCTATTAGGGAGGAGAAGGAGCAAGTCCCTGTGAAGGCAAGAAGAGCAGAGTGGGAGCTGGCAGAGAAAGGGAAAGGCAATCACACAGATCCAGCAGATTTGCAAAAACTTTCCAATTAAAAAAAAATAAAAAAAGTAATACCATAGACTTTTACTCTTATTTCCAGATTTCTGAGCACTGTGAGAACTTTTCCACTGCTACTTTAATTGTAACTTTAAAAAATATCCTTCAGTAGACAACCACATTCTGTATATTCTACGTATTATGAGCGCAGATCATTTGGGCAACTGCAACAAAGTGATTGTGGAAGACAAATGTGTGCTTTATCTGTAACTACAACAGAAAGAATCTGGATTTTTTGCATCAGAATGACAGCTAAGCATCGTTCTCTAGCTGGAGAGGCAAGGTGAGGGCCAGGGCAGAGCAGCCACTCCTGCTGGCTGCAGCCTCCACCACGGGAGGGGTCCCTGCTGCCATCAGGGCTCAACCACCCTTCTCTAAATTCCTCCAGGCTGAACCTGACACATGAGTCGCTGGTGAAAGCATAAGCTGACTGACAGGGCTTAACAGTTGAAGTCTTTTCTACTCTGAAGAAGCAAAACCACCTGTTTAACTGCGTGACTCAGGGTTTAATCCAAACCCAAGAAACCTTTACTGAGGTCACAGACACTTATTCCCCACCATACAATCCACACAAGGTGAAATCTCCTCATCCCAAAGCTAAGGGTATAAGCCTGAAACAACCTTCGGGCATTACACATTTAAGATGGAGAACAGGATTCTTTGGAAAAGTCATGCCAAGGAAAGGTAATCAGAGACTCATGGAATGGTTTGCGTTGGAAGCAACTGTAAAGATCATCTGGTTTCAATCCCCCTGCCATGGGCAGGGACACCACCAGGTTGCTCCAAGTCTCATCCAACCTGGCTTAAATCCACTCAACAAGACTTAAGGCATCTTTTGCATAACTCAGACTTATCAAAATTTGGGCGAATAAAGCATGTTTCAGGATTCACCCAAGGAGTCAAAACCTCTGTGCTCTCTGCAGCAGCAGATGTTTCCAACCTCTGGACAGGAAACTCAGGGATGCTGAGATACACACGACAGCCCTGGTCCTCCACGGCTTCCCAAGTGCAACAGCAGCATCCCCCTGAGTGACAAACCAGCTCCACTGCATTCATGGCACTGCTGCTACCCTGGGCTTCCTCAAGGCATGAGCCATGAGACTCAGAACACATTCTTCTCAATGTGACCTAGGTGATATCAGTATCAGTTTGCAGGTATTGACACATCTCCCCCCATTTTAAGGCATTCACACCCCTTGGCTCTTTCCCTCCTTGCTGGGACACAAAGTCCAGGCTCAGGAGGCAACACTGTAATTCCATTTCAAAGAACTGGAAGCTGCCCAAGTCCACTACTCAGCACCAAGGTAAAATAAAATCCAACCCTCCAAAGCCCACAGCAATCACACTGAGCTGGCTCAGCTTTGCCAGACAAACTGGAGATAAACAGAACCGAGCAAGATGCAAGACAGCAGCTCATTTTGAGTTACTGCTAGGAGAGAATCTGTACATTTAACTGGTTTCTTTGTCTTAATAAACTGTGAGGAATAGTCTTGACCCTCTGCTGAGACTTTGACATTTTCTGATCACAGCTCCTGAGCTCCTGTGCCTCTCTGCTTACAGAGCTCTCCTGTGGGCACAGCCCACGTGAGCTGCTGCTCACAGTGCACCTTGGGCACAGCCCCCCTGTCACAGACACTGTCCTGTCACACAGACAGTCCAGAGGGCTTGGGCTCCCTCATTTCACCTTTCCTACAGGTAAATACCATTAATGGGGCTGGGGTTATACAATGGATGCTGCATCATGACATGCAATCTGGCAGGCAGGTGTTAAACCAGTGGTGAGAAGAGGTTCTACATTGTGAGCTGCCTTTTCTTCGTTCCTTCTCCCAGTTTTCCTGTTTCAAATCAGATTATAAATGCCCGCTCAGTCTTAAGCATCAAACCACTCAAAGCTATGCATTTGTTTTTTTCAAAGAATAAACAATTCTGAAGGAGTTGAAGGAGGGTAGATTTAGATTGGATGTGAGGAAGAAATTCTTCCCTGTGAGGGTGGGGAGGCCCTGGCACAGGTTGCCCAGAGAAGCTGTGGCTGCCCCATCCCTGCAAGTGTCCAAGGCCAGGTTGGACAGGGCTTGGAGCAACCTGGGCTAGTGGAAGGTGTCCCTGCCCACGGCAGGGGGTTGGATGAGATGAGCTTTAAGATCCCTTCCAACCCAAACCATTCTGGAATTTCATGAATTCCCAATCAGCACTTTACAGCCTCAGTCTTGGTAAATCCCACACCCGTTCAAACTGGAGTAGCATGATGTTTGCAGCAGGAGGCTACAATAAAGTGAATCCCTAACCAAATTTCTGCTTCTTCCTGCTCATCACGGACAGGGTGAAAAAATGCCTCTGTTAATATAAAATTTATCCCTTCATTCAGTTCCTTAGTAGGGAACAACAGCAGAAAAGGGAATTAGTAAGTAAACGTGTTAACAAAAGGAAAATGGAAAGCTACGAATTAAATTTCTGGAATGGCACCCAAATTAACAGCAGGAGCATGTTCTGTTAGTCATCCCCAAGCATCATTTCCTCCAGGTTGTAACATATGGGTTCTGACTAAGGCTCTGAAAGTTATACAAGCAGGAGACTGGCTTTCACCTGAGCCTTCAGGATATTTCCAAGATCAAAAAAATGAGGTCAAGTTTCTTCCCTAATTCTTTGTGAGGGGCAAACAGACGGGGGAATCAACTCCATCTTCCCATCATGAAAGGGGTTCTTACAAATAAGACCACACAAATTTTTCTCATTCAGTGCCTAGGACCATGCAGGAGCAGGGTCTGGAGCACAGCCGTTGCCAACCAGAAGGTTGTGCTGCTTTGCAGTTTCACAGTTGTTTCTTTCATTTCCTCCTTCTAAAGTCTTGAATTTTCACTAGCAATAAAAAAAAAAGGCAGCTTTAAACACTTGGATATCTTACCTATACTTCTTGACCTAAGGACTAGTGTCCAGCTAGTCTATAAATACTGTTTTCTTCAGAGGAGTTGTGTTTGTTGGGGTTTTTTCCTTTAATGCTTAAATTGACATAGCTGCATTTACTGATGGCTATTTATTTTTGCCTCATTTTGGACAGATCAAGATCTGTCTGGTGAGACAAGTAGGAGCAGTAGGTCAGCAAATGAGGGCAGGGCTCAGCTCTGTCCTGCAGAAGCTGTAACATCCCTGACCCATATTAGTGATGAAGAAAGGAAAACCAAAGAGGTGCTTCTGACCCAGGAACAGAAATCAAATACCTACATCAGCAGAATGAACATCTGCTCAGATCATTAAATTTTCACATCTGTGTGCCAAATATGTCCTTTTGCTCATGTATGCAGCTACTCTTTTAATCAGAGATGGCCTCGAGACATGAAATCAGCCATGGGACCCACTGCCAGCTGTCTCCTCTGGAGCTGCCTGTTGGTTTCCTATGGATTTATGAGCAGGTTCTGGTCTGCCCTACAGTCAGGAGTTGGGTAGTGACAGGCACTGCTCTGGGGGAACAGCCAGCAGACCCCAGACAGTGCACGTACCCAGACAGGGTAAGTCAGGGACTTGCTCTGCTCAACAGTGAACTTCAGACATGTCAGCTGGTACCTGCACCTGACTGTTGTTTCACAGAATCACAGAAGGGTTTGGGCTGGGAGGGACCTTAAAGCCCATCTTGTTCCACCCCCTGCCATGGGCAGGGACACCTTCCACTAGCCCAGGTTGCTCCAACCTGGCCTTCAACACTTCCAGGGATGGGGCAGCCACAGCTTCTCTGGGCAACCTGTGCCAGGGTCTCTCCACCCTCACAGGGAAGAATTTCTTTCTAGCTAAATCTACCCTCGTTCAGCTTAAAGCCATTCCCCTTTGTCCTGTCCCTCTATCCCTTGTCCCAAGTCCCTGTCCAGCTCTCTTGGAGCTCCTTTAGGCACTAGAAGGGGCTCTCAGGTCTCCCCAGAGCCTTCTCTTCTTCAGGCTGATCAGCCCAGCTCCCTCAGCGTGCTCAGTAAATTCTGTATTGTCAGCATTGGCTCTGTAGGGAAATGGCACCACATTACAAAAGTCTCCAAATTTTAAATATTCAAAGGCCTTTAGAAATAAAGATGAATGGTAACACATTTTAAAAGAAAAAAAAAACAAACTATCTTTGTCTTTAAAATGAAAACTTTACTTATTTAGTGCAATCACGTTTTGCATTTCACATTAAGACTTGTCTAATCCACTATCAGAGGAATCAAGGATTTCTCCCAGAGACATAACTGGGAGCCAAAGCAGGCTCAGACAGGCAGCAACTGGGACTGCGAAGGACTCAAGGTATCACTGAAGTGGCTGCTCTCATGTACCAGCTCTGTCTTTAGTATTACCCTGCCTATGCTATAAATTTTTAAAAGCATCCACGACCTTTCATTCCCACACCCTGTGCACTCAGTTATAAGCACATATCCCTTAAAGCAAACCTCAAGGATAAAACCCCCTCTCTGTGAACAAACAGCACATGCCATCAGACAAGTTGCAAATCAGGAAAAAAATTTTACAGCTTCATTCCCTATCAGCATCCAGCCAACATTCTTCTTCACTAAGTCACCCTCGGTGAAGTTACAGCCTGCGATTTGTCAGCAGCGTTAGTGAAGCACAGGGAGGTTTCCCAGGGGGAGCTCGTTTTCCAAAGGCATAAAAAGCAGTCCTTGTCCCCATGGATACTCACAATTCAGTGAACAGGAGCTATGGAACAGGCTGAGGGACTTATTTGCCTGAGTCATTGCTAGAAATCTATAGAAAATTAGGAGTTGAATTTATGGCTAAATTTGGCACGGTAGAAAAGGCTGAGCGTGCTTTTTTGCTGGATGCAATCATAGCTTGCTGCTTTTTAAATTGATTAAGGCACGTGTCAAAGTCTAATGGCAGAGGAAGGATGGGATTCGCATATTCTACTGAACCTTAGAGCTTCAGAGGCTCGTCCTGCAAGGGCAGGAGGAAGGGGAGTCACCTCAAATCACCAGTCTCAACTCAAGAGCCACAAAAACACCCAAGAAACCCAACACCGTGGGCAGAGCCTGTGTTTTCCAGGTGAAAACCTCCCAACATAACTGCACTACGACAACCAATGCTTAAAAAAAAAGTTCTTGTCACAAGCAATTGAATTAATTGCAGGCAGCACCTCATTAACTTCCTTAATTACCAGTGCTTCACAGGCTCCACATAAGCTTTGTGATTGCTGATGAAATACCAAAACAGTTCCGGATTGCCTCGCTAAAGGCCTTTTTCAAAGGAAACTCTGAGATCAATGTGTGAAAAAAGCTGGATAAATCTCACTACACCAGATCCCCTCTGAAAGGAAAAAACCCAAACCACCACAAAACCACTTTAGACATGCCATGAGAAGCTGGTATTTCAGTATTTTCTGGAATCCCTTCTGAGCCCAGCATTCATCAAAGTTTATGCAACAACTGGTAGTGTTTTTAAGAACCATTTTGCTTCACCTACTTCCTGTCACCCGTAAACACCGTGTTTGGGTATGTAAATGATCCTCGTTTTAGTGCTGGATTTGTCAGCACCTCGCACCAGTGGAGCAGGGATGCTCCAGCCATCCCTTGGAGGCTCAGCCGTCGGCTGGCCCTCAGTAGGGGTGGAGAGACAGATTTCAGTGCTGCTGCTGCCTAAAAAATCACCTTCGGAGAGGTGGAATGGGGGGGGTGGGGGTGAGGAGCAGAGAGATGCCACTGCCCTGGCAACCAGTATAGAGGCAGGACACTCAGCATGCTGAGAGAAGCCATCCTGTTTTTCCTTCTTCCAGCTTATCTCCTTACTCTAGGATAGTATTAAAGTTAACTTATTTTATAGGTATGAAAACCCCTTCCATTTTTTGGTCCAGTGGAAGGTCACGGGGGTTGGAACAAGATGACCTCTAAGGTCCCTCCCAACCCAAACCATTCTAGGATTCTGTGATTCTCTTTGCTACGTAGACAGGGTATTTTTCCTAAAGAAGAGGGATGCCGCCCCTTGCCTGCTGGAGAACCTGCCAGAGAAGCCCTACCACCCTCTGCACCCTGCCAAGATGTACCAAAAACATTGCTATTTACCCCATTCAGTGTCCAAATGTTAATGCTCACTTGGCCAATGAGCTTCTCCAGCCAAAATCAACCCAGCACGAAGAATTACCAGAATAAGCAAACTTTAGTTAGCTTTGCTCTGGCAAATTTAATCTGAGGGCAGAATTAAATCCTGCCTTTCAAACAGGCGAACAACATTTTCATTTCCCATCCTATTATAACCTAGCAATTGCATACTCTCAGTCTATAAAATGCTCCTTAAGTGAAATATTCTTACCAGTGAATTAATTATAATCCCCCAGGAACAGAAAGCAGCTCACCCAGGGATGGAGATCGGGTGATTATCTCTGGCTCTGCCCCTTCCTCCTGTTGTGAGGGCCCTGCTTCCCCTTCATCCCTCACTGGGAGAACTGATGTGGTCTTGGATTTCTTCTTCTGTATAGGGGTGACTGCAACCTCCTGGCACAGGTTGTTCCTCTGGTTCAGCTGCAGTTTGAGTGGCCACAGTGCCTGTTGCTCTGCTTTCCTCCTCCTCCCCCAAGGGTGCTGTCTAGTGACCAGCAGTGTCTGATAAATAGTAGCCAGGGCCCAGCACTGCAGTAAGTTGCTCCTCTCTGAACTTGCCACAGCATTCTCCTTGCAATTATTCTGTCATTTTATCAGTGTCCTGTAGTTGATCAGGGGTGAACTTCCAAACCACTGGAGCAGAGAATTTCTCCAAAAGCTGGCTCATTTTCTCCTACACTCCATGCCACTCGTGACAATCCACCTTCGGGGCAGATCTCTGAATAAACTCCCTAAAAATCTCTTTTGTAGCTCACCATGGTGTGGACCACACACTGAGGAGACCTGGCAGGCTTAGCAACAAGAACATGCTTTCCTTTACATCCAAAGGGAATTCAAAATTCTCAAAAGCTGTAGTAACAGGCCTAAAGGAGGAAAAGGGGGTAAAAAGCTGGGAAAAATCTCCCCTCCCATTTCCCCCGCAGGCTGGGTATGATTATAAATGGACTCCCAGAGGTAAGGGCAGGAGAGGAGCACTGACCACACATCCCAAATGACCCTCACTGCCCTTGATGTCATCATGTCATAAACTGACATCCCACGGTACAGCAGCAAAGCAATCCTGATCCCTCTCCCTGCTCTGAGAAAGAGCATCACGAGGAGCACATACAGGAATACCTACAGGGTCAGGAACCACACCCATTTAATTCCAGGTTAGGCAGCCCTCCCAATCCTAGAAGATACCCACCGAGTAGCCCTACAGACTTGTGACAACTCCTCTTAAGGGTGGGTCATCACAGTCTCCAATTACAGACTAAGTTACATTTATTCTAGGAAACTACCTCAAAAAATTTCAAATTAGTAAAAAAATCGCCACAAACCCACAAAACACCTCAAGATTCCCCAACAAAACCAGACAGCCAGAGTAAACTGTAGAAGGAGAGATTTTCAGAGTTCTTCAAATCATAGTTCCTACACAGCAGTGAATACACCTTAAATGTGATTGCTCTTCTCACAAAATCACCTCATGTCATGTAAAAGCAGAGCTAAAAAGCCACTTCACACTTGCTTCTGTCCATCTAATGCATCATAATACTGGAAGACCTTAAAACACACCAGAAAAGCAGAGTGAGCCCAGGAGAGCAGTGAGATCAGGAGATCCCCTCATAGACCCACAGAATCTCCCGAGTTGGAAGGGACCCACAAGGATCACTGGGTCCAACTCCAGCCCCTGCACAATCCCACCCTGTCCCTGCGAGCGTTGTCCAAACCCTCCTGGAGCTCTGGCAGCCTTGGGGCTGTGCCCACTGCCCTGGGGAGCCTGGGCAGTGCCCAACCAGCCTCTGGGGGAAGAACCTTTTGCTGAGATCCAACCTGACCCTGCCCTGACACAGGTTCATGCCATTCCCTCAGGTCCTGTTGTTGGTCACCACAGAGAAGAGATCAGTGCCTGCCCCTCTGCTGTCCTTCACGAGAAAGCTGCAGACCACAATGAGGTCTCTCACCATCATCATCGTCACCATCATCAGTCTCACTAACCAGGCCTGCAGCAGCTGCCTCAAGCTCTCTGTGCATCTTGTACCATCCATCTCCTTTATAATCCCAATGACTGCAGCCTTACTGAGCTGGACATATTTTATCTTGTCCCCACTGAAGAGCTGTCCTAGTATCAGGCAAGCATGGAAAACTTGCCCACGCAGCCTTCAGAGTTAAGTTCAGCATCTCAGAACTTTTCACGTCTTTGTTTTCACCAAACGTGTGAGACTGACCAAGTGCATGTGTGCCTGTGTACAGACATGCTGTGCTTAATTATACTGAGGGAAAGGAATGTCAAATAGCCAGACAACAGAAAAGTGATGGGTCTTTGCACAGACCTTAGTTTAAACTCTAACAGCGGCTCAACAAATCCTGGAGAAAAACTTCCTCGGTTCTTCCCGCCCATTGTAGCCTGCTGAGCTTCCTACACAAAGTCATTTAATGTTTCTGTGCCCACCTTCAGCATTTCTAAGGCACACAGCAAAATGATGTGGAGCTCCTGGGTGCACCCTGGAGATCTCTGGATGAGCAGCACCCTAGCCAGCAGTATGGAGAGCTCTTCTCATCCCAACCTACTCCTGGTTTTAGCTAGGGACCTTCGGGGGAAAAATACAGGAAATATTCCTTTAAGACAACGTGCTCTTTCTGTTTTGAAAAAACCATCCTTCCAGAGGGCCATATAAGTGCAAATAGCAACTTCCCTGGAAGTGTTAAAGGACAGGGTGTCCAGGTTGGACGGGGCTTGGAGCAACCTGGTCTAGTGAAAGGTGTCCCTGCCCATGGCAGGAGGTGGAACGAAATGATCTTTAAGGTGCCTTCCAACCCAAACCATTCTGTGATTCTATGAACTCCTGCACCTGGAAAATCATGAGCCTCAGAGGTCCTGGAGCTGCTCCAGGAATGCTCTGCTCCCATTCCAGCCCTGCTCCACGGCACGCAGCACCCAAGAAAGCACCAACTGCTCGCTGCTGCTGGAAGTAAAATTCAAAAGAAAAGATGTGTGAAAAGAGTACAGTGTGGAGACAAAGGAAAAAGCCAGTAGCCTATTCTTTCTGCTGCAACAACTCAAGAGACTGGACAAGCATCCCCTGTAGCAATGCTTGCAAAGCTCTGAGAAAGTGGGGACAGGGACCTTTCACCACCACAAAAACAGTCTGCAGATTGGGGTATCCCAGCTCCCGAATGCTTAACAGAGTCATTCATCTGGAGTTTGGAAATGTCTTCCTTGGGAACCTTTTTAAGTGCTGAAAGAAGCTGTCACTTCTCATGCATTCCTAACACCACTTGACAACGTGTTAGAAAACACTCCAAGGCAAAGCTGCATTCCCGGACAGGATACATTCATCAAAGTCTTCCATAATGGTTAGGAATTATGCTGAAAGCATCCCATTTGGAACAAAATAGTTCCTTTTCCTTTCTTTTCCCTCCTGCAAAACTTGACATTCTATAGCCCTGACCAAAAGAATAACAGGAGCTTGTCAGCTAAAACATACTAATTGTTAAAAATTGAACTCTCCATCCCTTGAACAGCAAGGCATGAAAGGGTAACATCAGCATGGGTGTGTGAGAAACAGATCTTGGCCACTTTCCAAGGAGATTATATGTTTGGGTTGATAAAGATAATAGCATTGACATAGTAAACTCAGATTGCTGCAATGCATTTGCTTCACATTAAGAATTATAATGAAACACAAAATATCCTTAAACATAACGTAAATTGATTAAAAATTGGGTAAGCAATCAGTCACAACACGTAAGTTACACCTATAAAAATACATGTCCCTGAGGATTTTCATGAGGTTTTGCAGGGCTCAGGTTTTGTTCTATCAAAGTGATTTACATTTTTTACAAAGAACTGGGAAAAAAAGCCCATCGTTACTAACAAATGCTACTTTGGAAAGGATTAGGAGAGTGTTGCAGCAAGAAGGTGACAGGTCACAAACAGGGACTGAGCTGCTTGTGTAAGCTGGGTGTGAGCAGCCCAACAATGCTGTACCCTCCTGCTGAGAAGAGCATGTCCCAGTGCAGAGAGCACCGTGCCCCAGCTTTCAGGATGGGCTGTGAGAACCAGTGAAGAATTGGGCCATACTGGCCCTGCCTGAGGAGTTCAGCTGCACAGTTTATCCGAAACAATGTCAGGTTATCAGATCCATCAAAGAAACCAAGGCACATAGAGAATGCTCAGTTAGACAACCACAGTGGTACTTTGTGACTTGAAGTCTCTTGCACCGTTCTGTTACGGCCACAGTTATAGAACACATGGCCTTGGCTATAGTCCCAAAAATACTGATTCATATGGCCATTATCAAATGCAAACAAGATAGTTCAAATACTGGCTAGACAGGACCTAAGAAAACATGAAGTCAGCATCGCCAAATCTAAACAAATGTGAGTAAGGCTCAGAGATAGGAGTCCCTGCAGCCCATCACGACAAGGGTCTGAAAACTGGATAAGCAAAAAAAACCCAACCTAAACAACCCCCCTGTCTTGCACTGGCACATTCCCAGCTGGTGGGCACAGACACATTCCTTATGAGTCAGTATATTGAGACCCCTTGATCACAGCTGTTTAATAAGTTAAAATGTGTGGCCTACAGCAGCATGGATTTTATAATGTGGTGTAAGAAGCATAAATTATATTTAACAAACAACATCGGACAGACTTGACATTAATCAGAAAACACTACATATGTATATATATGTTAAACACTATATATAATTTTGAAAGATTTCAATAACAGAATCACAGAATGGTTTGGGTCGGAAGGGATCTTTAAGCTCATCAAGTTCCAACCCCTGCCACAGGCAGGGACACCTTCCACTAGCCCAGGTTGCTCCAAGCCCTGTCCAACCTGGCCTTGGACACTTCCAGGGATGGGGCAGCCACAGCTTCTCTGGGCAACCTGTGCCAGGACATCATCACCCTCACACAGAAGAATTTCTTCCCAATATCCCATCTAACCCTGCTCTCTGGCAGTGGGAAGCCATTCCCCCTTGTCCTGTCCCTCCATCCCTTGTCCCAAGTCTCTCTCCAGCTCTCTTGGAGCCCCTTTAGGCACTGCAAGGGGCTCTCAGGTCTCCCTGGAGCCTTCTCTTCTCCAGGTGAACACTCCCAGCTCTCCCAGCCTGGCTCCAGAGCAGAGGGGCTCCATCCCTGGGAGCATCTTCGTGTCCTCCTCCAACAGTTCCCCATCCTTCTGATGGTGGGGGCCCCAGAGGTGGGTGCAGTGCTCCAGATGTGGTCTCACCAGAGCAGAATAGAGGAAGAGCATCCTCTCCCTCAACCTGCTGGTGATGTAGCCCAGGATCCAGATGGTTTGAGAACACTTAGAAGACTTTAAAATGGGAAAACTGTGTTTTAGAAAGAATGACCTGGTAGTTCGAGCTTCATACTCAGATTTCATGGAGTAGTGCAAGGAGACAGTGTTCACAGAGATTACTTGCCAAAAAAGGCTTGTTGTATTTTTAATCACATATTGTTTCCTACATTCGTAAAACCCAATACTAGTTCGAAAAACATACAGCAACCTTGCTCTCTCTGTTCTCTCTCCCTCCCACAAAACACTCAGCTGAGAGAAAAAAAAAAGCAAAAGTCAACTTTACTTGACAAAGTCCCTTAAGGAGGAGGATATATAAAGACATAAGCATGACACTGCTCTTGGCTACCTTGATGTGTACCTACGAAAGCAAACAAAAATTCCTTTCAGTTTGGCTGGGGTTTGACTTCAGGCACACTAACAAGTTACTATGGAACTGAAGAACCCGCTCCCAAAGAAGCAACCCAACAGAACAGTTTGCCCTTCTCTCAATTTCAGTGAATAAAAAAGAGTAAAATATCTTCAAATTAAACATCTAAACAAAAAAAAAACAGTAGTGCATACACATATCATATTAATTGGTGTGACTACTTCGTTTGACTGCTTGGGTTTGTTTGTTTTTTAAAGACAAATCGCGTTGCCTGCAAAACGTAGGATTGAAGAACCACTCAGTTCATTGCACCTTAAACAAAACAGTTCCGTATTCAATTGATAAATAACATTACTACTAAACACTTTCATTAAGCAGTTTTAAAAAATGAGTATTTTCTCTCTGACAATGGACCTCTTTGCTCAGTTTAACTTTTAAAACACAAAATACAGCATCGTGAAAAACGTGACAAGAAGTTAGGAAAAAAGACCTGGGAACAATGCCTAGTTTTCATATGATTTTAAAAGGCTTTGTAATTATTGTTTTAACTTTCCAAAACCCAGGTATTTCATCTCTCCTTAGAGGTTTTTCTATTAATAAAGACCAATCAATATGCCCATTTAAGAAAGCAAAGGCTGGTCTCTCTGAGGTCCCCATGATTGCACAGCATGAAAGCTTTTTCCTACTAGGAAACAACAGCTTAATCACTAGTGAAAGAGAACCAGCAATTCGAGTAAGACTTTTTTAATCACCAGCAGTAATGGACGCTCACTGAATGGAATGCAAATCCTGGGACTGTGTTTCCCACAGTCCCCAGGATAAGTGACAGGTGAGCACACAGAAGGGCTTCATCGGTCAACAAACTATTGTGCAGTCGTGGGGAAAACGGGACTCGTACAGAAAAATGAAAGCACAGGTGTCTGCAGAGCAGACTGAAAAAAAAGAATGCAGTGCATTAGCTGCCCTACCCCAAGACAAAGAAATGTTGTAGGATAGACCCTTGCCAGAAAATGTTAAAGACCATTACTGAAATTAAAACAGATACCCTCAAATGATCCCATTTACTCGGTTCTCAATAAAACCGTTGCTTCTGTGTAGCACCTCTCTAGCCCTGATTCAGCTTTGCCCTTCCCCACCACCCAGCCTCAGCCCCCCCTCCGTGACTGCAGCATCACATCCCGGCGCCTCCACCCCGGGGCGTCCGCACTCGGGTGGAAGGGCAGGTCCTCACGGGCCACAGATGCAATATCATGAGGTGTAGTCTGAGGATTGTCAGACCTGATTTCCTTCTATGACAAGGTGACCTACCTGACTGATCAGGGAAAGCCAGTTGATGTGACCTTTTTGGATTTCAGTAAGCTTAAGTAAGATCCTCTCCCAGGATCCTTCTGGGCAAACTGTCCAGCCCACAGCTGGATAAACACATCATGGAGTGGGTGAGCAACTGGCTCACGGGGCAAACACAGAGGGTGACAGTGACTGGGGTGACATTAGACTGGGGAGCTGTTACTAGGGCGGTTCCACAGAGCTCCATCTTGGGCCCTGTGCTCTTCAACATCTTCATCCACGACTTGGATGCAGCACTGGAAGAGGCACTGAGCAAGTCTGCAGATGACACAGAACTGGGAGGAGCTGTTGAGTCCCTGGAAGGCAGGGAGGCCCTGCAGAGAAACCTCACAGATCAGAAGGCTGGGAATCACCAACCATGGGAAGGAAGTTGAACAAGGGACAGTGCTGGATTCTGCCCCTGGGATGGGGCAATCCCGGATGTATGGACAGACTGGGAATGAGAGGCTGGAAAGCAGTGCTGGGAAAGGGCCCTGGGGGTCCTGGTGGGTGGTCAGTTGTCCCTGAGTCAGCAGTGCCCTGGCAGCCAGGAGGGACATCCCTGTCCTGGGGCATCAGGGAGGGGATTGTCCCACTCTGCTCTGCCCTGGGGTGGCCTCACCTCAACATTGGGGCAGTTTGGGGGGACACAATGGAAGGAAGGGATTGAACCATCAGAGAGTGTCCAAAGAAGGCAACGGAGATGGGGAAGGGCCTTGATTTGAAGCCGTGGGAGGACACTGAGGGCACTTGGTGTGTTCAGCTGGAGCAGAGGAGACTGAGGGGAGACCTCAGTGCAGTTCCAATGCCTGGGCAGGGGCAGAGGAGGGGCAGGGACTGAGCTCTGCTCTGGGGGGACCAGGGACAGCAGCCAGGGAATGGCTGGAGCTGTGTCAGGGCAGGCTCAGGGTGGATCTCAGCAAAAGGTTCTTCCCCCAGAGGCTGGTTGGGCACTGCCCAGGCTCCCCAGGGCAGTGGGCACAGCCCCAAGGCTGCCAGAGCTCCAGGAGGGTTTGGACAACGCTCTCAAGGATAAGGTGGGATTGTTGGGGCTGTGCTGTGAAAGGCCAAAAGCTGGATTTTGATGCTCCTGAGGGGTCTGTTCCAACTCAGAATATTTTGTGATTCTGTGATGGCAAACGGTCACCAGGAATAATTGCAAAAGCTTCCTGGGGAAATCAGAGAAGGTGGTGAGGTGTGTGTTTTGCATAAAATTCTTTTGTTCAGAATTTCTCAAGGGACACTGTCTGTCCCCTGCGAAACAGCACTATGAAGAGATTTCAGCATCTCTGCATAAGCATTTTTGGCTCTCATTTTTAATATTTTCAGGCCTTTAAATGATGTATTAAAAATCCCACCTGGTCTTTGACTTAATTTTTTATAGTTTATTTCTTTACACATTTTCTATAGAGATTTCAGCAAGACCTGGATTAATGCAAGGTACAGCAGACAAGGAGGATGAATTAATTTAAGTCTTTGAGTCTAATTCAACTCATCAGTAGAGAGATCAGAAGTGTCTTGCCATCAGTTCTTCCCCAATAACTTGCCCAATGCCGTCCAAACTCTCACAATATATCCTTTTCGTGTAATTGCAGAGGAAATGTAGGTAAAACACCATGATAAATAGCACAAATAAGGTATGAAAATGCCTTAAAAGCTTACATAAGAGGGCAGGGCTGCCTTTAAAACTCATCAGCACATGAAAACCCAAGGCCACACTCTAACTTGCCATGGACTGTACCCCAGTTCAAAGCATACACCTCAGTTTCAGTCCACCTGAAAGTCCAACTGAAGCCAGGAACAGCAGTCTGTGCTTTTCTTTTCCACTCACACTGATGTGTAGCTGGCAAGGAGGTACTGAAAATTTCAGAAAACACATTAAAAAAAAAAATCACTGTGCAACTTGGCAGTTGTTTATCCTCTTGTGCACGCACTCTATCAATGGGCTTTACTTCATGAAAGCTGTCAGGGACTTCTGGGCCTTCATACAAAAGCTTTATTACAGATACTGTGCACTGTCTTAGTATTCACTTCTCAGCCGCACCAGGACCACAAAGGGTTTTGCAGATGCTAATTTTGCCAGGTCACAATTTTGCAGGAGGAGACAGATGCAGAGAGAAATGACCACCAGCCTCAACTCATTTGGGCTGTCCCCTTCATGGCTTCCCTACAGGACCATCCCCACACAGGCAGTGATGTCCCCCAGAACATGTTGAACTTACTGTGCGTGTACAGTGAATTAACACACCCATACTTGAGAGCTGGTCTGAGCACAGCCTGCCCACTCACCTCAGATCCCTGCCCATCATGCAGGGAGCCCTCAATTTCCTAAGCAAAACCGTACAGACGCATCAAGGGGAGATGCCCATGGAAATCAGGGTACTCGACAGCTCTACTCGCTTGGCAGGAAACGGACAGGAGCCCTGTTTTCTTCCTCCTGGAGGCAACCATACCTCCAAGCTCTCCATCCTACAAATCACCCCCCTGTTAGTAAGCCAGGCAGCACCAGATTGGACATACAACACTTCTCTGACTCGTTTAACACCATCTGCCTTCATGTGGCACAGAACAATTCCAATCCCATTGAGGCAGCACTTCTCTCCAGAAGAGCACCAGTGGAAGTGATTCATGCCGTTATTAAATAATACTCTTCATGTTCTGCTAGCAGAAGCACAAAGACCCATTTTTGGTTAAGAAAACCAGTCAAGGTCCACTGGTTTAATTTTATCCTGAAATGGGAGCATATGGAAAATGATGCCCTAGGGATCGGTGGTATTCTCCTCAACAGATGTTCTTGCCAAAGGAAACATTTGGAAGGAAAGCAGGTGTGATTGATGAGATGGCTCACAACTGTAAACCTTGGCCACAACAGGAATACCATTTCCATTTCATTTTGGGCTCTATCAAGGCTTTAGAAGAAAGAAAAGCAAACATATCACTGTGACAGAAAGACAGGAAGGGAGAAGGGCAAACTCACACTCATTCTGTGTCCTTATAGAAACCATACTGTGTGTTAAAATAATGCCTAGTAAAAACAGTAATAATCTAATAATCTTTCCAATGAAGTGTTATTATTTCACCAAAAACCCCCGTTCAACATAAGGATACTACGGTAACCAATTTAGAGCTGATTTACCACTACAACAAATCAGATTAGTTTCTCCTTCATTATTACCACTGTCTCTCTTTACCAGCCTTAAGTTAATAACCAACGATTTCTTCTAGTCTATTTACTTGGTTGCTTCGCTAAATACGCACCGAGGCAGGAACAGACCCAGTCTCCAGAGATGAGGTTTTGCAGAAAAACAACACATTAATGCTTCATTGCTTTGGAAATTTAAGCATCACATTTTAAGTCTCCTACAACCAAAACCCACCAAGGATGTTCTGAGTGTCAGCTCTACATTTTCAGATTACGCTGAGCAGAAGGAGCAAAGACACTCGATACACCATCCTCGGGAAGACCACGTCCTTAAAAACAGCGACCTTGGCGAATGCTCCCAGATAGGGCATTTCTAGAAAGTATCAAGAAGAGGCTCCTCCTTCATTCTGCAGGATTCTGCATGATGTGCAGTTACTCCTGCAAATTAAGTCACAGAAACACTGACTAAAAACGTTGTTTCAACTCGGTCATGAAAAAAAAAGGAAAAAACCACAAAGTAAGCTACCTAGAACAGGATCAGAAAGACAGCAGGAAACATCAGCATCTACAGGGAACACTCTGCAATCACCTCCACAGCCATAACGATGAAGCTTGATAAAGTAAGGATGACAAAATCAGTTTGTGTATGACCTCATCAGTTTGGGCTGGAAGGTGAACCCCAGGGGAACAGCAGGACCATGCCCTGGTGCTGCCCCTCCTCCTCGTGCTGGCTCTACGCTCTGAGGCTGCCAAAGCACCGTGATCATCTCTGCTTGCTGAGCAAGGCAGACACTTTACCTGCACAGAACAACATTTTGCTTAAAAACAGTTCAGACATTCAGTGCTGGATAAACCACCATCAGGTCACATCAGTTTATCTCTGCTCTCAAGCTCAAGGCTCCCCTGGCATCAGACGCTTGGGTGAGTTTTCTGACTCTGAGCCTCCAGCCAATAACTACAACAAAAATCAAACCTATAAAAAAAAGTGTAAATGCACAACCTGAGAGGCACCAAGGCTCATGAGCAGAATAAGAGCCTTTCACCTTGTTGTTTTTTTTTAATAGGAAGCACTGTCTGGAAAGCACAAATCTTTATTTTTACAGGTATGGGCAGCACTCAAGGATTCATGCAGTTGCAAACCTGACCCAACTTCAGGATACTACATATCTTAAAAAAAAAAAAGGGGGGGGGGCAAAAACTTGCAATTCAGAAGCAATATGAGCAATTAAAATAAACAAGATCTACAAATTAAAGTGGTGTTTTTTTAATGTTTCTCTCTCTGAAGTTTCCACCTAGCAGGTGTTGGATAAAACCTGAAAATTTTGACAATATACTCCTGACTTCTGAGAAAAGAGACAAGCAAGAAGAGTTCTTCTTGTGAAAGCCTCCTACGTGAGAACATCCAAGGTCAAGTGCAGGACACGCCAGATAATCAATCTTGTTCATAAACTGAGCAACCTTCTTCTTAAAACAATTAGAATTCTTGCCATGTAACTCCTAAAGCAAAGCTGTGCTAAACCTTTATTCCTCCTCCTTGTTTAGTTTGCTCAAAGCCAGTTGAGACACATTCCTTGATGAGCCAACTTCATCCTCTAGCCTTCACAGCTCTCTTCCTTAGAGTGACTTTTCCCTCCCTTTGCCTTTCTACAGTTATTACATCCCTCTTGGCTTGCCAGGCTAACCGAGCTGAGGTCCAGCCTTGCTTTATAAGCAAGGTTCTCCATTCCCTTACTCATTCTGGCGGCCCTTCATGACACGTTCTTCCTTCTTGAAGACAACTGCCAGGGCAGTCCTTGCACCCAGACAAGTCCCTGCTGCTCTTGGGTGCTTGATTCCTCTGCAGCAGAACGGGGATGATTTTTATTGGCTGGGCTGTTATTTGAACTTAACATGATCTGAAACCAGTTCAACACACTGTCAATGAAATAAAGGCAAACAGAATTTTCCAACAGCTCAATTTAAAGATGGGATGACTATCCAGTTTAGGTTGGCTCCTTACCAAACTAAACCAAACTTATATAAACCATGTGCTGGTTGAAACAACAGTGCTCACAGGACTGGCCATATCCATGTCAATGCAAACCTTGTGACGCTGAGTATGTGGCCAATGCCATGGCACAGAGTAAGAGAATTGCAGCAAGTGGGTCTGGAAATCACCAGAAGGAAATATCACCACTCTGCACCCTTGCTCCAAGATAGGAGCAGTGATTTCTAAATTATTCCTGAAAGACCTGCACACAGCTCCAGTGAGCCTGCCCAAGGAATATTTGTCAATGCCTAACTGCTCTTAGCTGGACAGGTCTCCCTGTTCTCTAACCTGCATGCCTCTAGTTTCATTTTGAGCCCACTAATTATTTGCCTGTACATGGTGGCCATGAAGAACCATTTATTCAGCTCCTCCTTTAAGTGTTTAGGGTTTTTTTTCAGATATTATTGAGATCTCTGCATGCTGTTGTAACTAGATGCTGGAATCTGAAGGACTAGTCCTTCTCACATCTTCCTTGAAGTGAGGTGCATGCAGTGGTTTGCACCAGATAACATGTGGTCAGTTATCCAAGGGAATTGCTCAACATTTTGTAGGCCCAACATTAAGGTTCAGGAACATCAGTTGAGAGCAGGGCTCTTGGTTCACAATTCCTGACTGATACATATACATGCTTTTGGGAAGAGCAGAGACTCAGCAGTTGTTCCACAGGTTCTTATTTAAAATTAATCTGAAAAGCATTGCAATGCTCACCACCAGCTGAACTTAACGTGGCTGTTCAAACTTTGAGCTGAAGGTTTAGTTTACCTGTGGGACCTGGAACACAATACTGCTCTAATCCACTTTCTGGAAAAACTTCCAGTTCTCTTGGCACACTTGCTTTGCCTTAGAACCACAGGGCAAGGCACCCCAATTAGAAGGAAAATCCAGGAAAGGCCATAGGCACTGCAGCATTTGGGATATTAATCTTTCAACAGAAAAAGCTTCTCAGAAAGGACTGAAGAGGCTCGTACATCCCAATTAGATACATCCCTTCTAAAGCAACACCTCAGAGGAGGTTATGCATCCTCCTTTCCCGACAGCCGTGTTCACATCCGTGCCCCGTGCATTTCCCTCCCAGCCCCACTGCTCTGTGCATGTGCTGCCTGCTGACCCTGCCCACCCCAGCCAGGCAGGTGGCCAGGCAGACACGAAAGGTGCTGCCCAGAGCAGCAGCTGAAGGGCAGAACCGATCCTGCATCCCACACAAAAGGCAGAGAAAGGGCTCAGACCTTCTCCAGGATTCACTGCCAACATAACACAAAAGGAGAGAGAGTAATTCTGGCAAAATCCTACCCAGAGGAAGAAATCCTCCAAGCCACATCTCACACAGAAGACTCAGGCCAGCTCCAGCTTAGGTGAAGGAGCCAGGACAGGACTCAGGAGGGGACAGAAAGGCATCCCTGCTCTGACTGCATGTTGCTCAAAGCTCCCAACCTGCGGGCTTGTCCCTCTCCACAACCATCCACCCTGACACATCCCAACCCCTCCTTCCTCTCCTCCCTCCATGGCCTCCTGAGGCCCCAAGTCACTCTTCTTGAGAGCATCCATTCATACACTTTATCTTCCCAGGGAAAACATTTGGAGTGCCTCTCAATTTTCTGCTGCACTGACATTACCTTATTCCTTACCTCCCAGAAAAAAACCCCACAAACAAACAAAAACCAAAACAAACAAAAACCCAAAACAAAACAAAAAAAAACCCATCAAACCAAACAGCTGATCATTGAAACTTTGCAGCAGTGGCCAAATTCAACCTGACACCAGCTGGGTGTGTGTCAGGTTCCAGGCTACTGCAGCGCCCTCAGGATAACCCGCAACCCGCCCATGGGCGAAGCAGCCGGGCAGAAAGCCCTGGTGTGCCTGACGCTCATCTGAACACCTTGATTAACTCCTTCCTGAACTGCATTTTCCCTCTGCTGTGCCCAAAGAGTATTGAATATTATGCAAACATTTGGGGATCAAACAAACAAAGGGCGTCTGGGATAATCCCGTTCCCTTTGCTCTGTGTGTTGGTGTGGAATGCCGAGCTGGCTGTTCCCAACCACTTGGTTTCACTGTCCTACAATTCACTGCAGACAACAGCACTTGTTGTCCTTCATGCCCAGGTTATGTAACTGTGCCTGTGTGTAGAGAGAGCTCTCCAAGATCAGCTTTAACCGCATTTCCCCAAGTACATTCGCGTCAGTTTTGAGAGGAAGGAACATTCGGAACTCTGTCCTGTGAATCATCCTCTTACCTCAATAGCACAGGGACCGAGGAACAGCCTCTGCAGGAACAACCCATGCAGGCATGGAAAGGCCCCAGTGGCAGCCTGACCTGCAGCTGTGCTTTCACAGAGGCTCTGTTACAGTCCCCTGCTTCCAAACAGCCCAAGTTATTCCGGTAACAAGTTATTCAGGTAACAAACCAAGCAACAAGTGAGACAGGACAAGAGGAACTTCACGGGAAGTATTGTTCAGCCCTGGCACAGGCTGCCCAGGGCAGTGGTGGAGTCACCATCCCTGGAACTGTTCAAAAAACATGTGGATGTGGCATTTGAGGACATGGTTTAGTGGTGAACACGGTGTGAGTGCTGGGTTGATGGTTGGACGTGATGACCTTAAAGATCTTTTCCAACCTTAATGTTTCTGTAGTTCTATTTGCCTGAACAGTAAAGGAGAGCAGTGCCCACAGGGCTACCCAGAGCCTTTTTCATATCTTTAACTTCATACAGAAGACTTTTCATTAACTACAGAGTATTATATAGCACAGCCAAGCCTTATGATGCACCTTGCATTCTTTATAATAACAGTTTGATTTGAGACACAATAGTTTGTTTCAATTATTATGCAAAGCGAGGAAAAGATTTCCTCACCCAATTAAATTTGCAGGTTCCTGAGAAAGAACATTCAGGAATGCTTCAACCTAAAAAAATATGCAAAACAGATGGAGATAATATACATGATCTCTTTAAAAAATAGGTGCGCACTTAAATCCAGAACAAAAAAACATATTTTAATTTGAGACAACTCAGCAGAGCTTAACTAGCTTGAAATAGAACTTGGAAGAAATTATAGGAATAGGTCTTTTCAGAATAAATAAACATTTTCTGTGGCATTAGTAATGGAAATCCCTTACAATGGGGACACCCATTGTAAGAACAACTATCTGGAAATAAACAGATGAAGCCAGTGAGTTATCATGGTAAGCCAAGGCAGCCTCTCATTATTTACTAGAAACTTAGAGAAAAAACCAAACCACATTGAAAGGAAGCCACCACAGGCCCACCTGGGTTAGTTTAGAGGACGTTCTGTTGGACTGAGAAGAGGATGTAACAAATAATTTTCTTATTGTGGCTTTTAATGTTGGCTGCTGTTCCAGGGAAGGATGGATTAAATACCACGGCTGCTTGGTTGGACGTCAGATTAAAAGCTCTGTGATGACCTTTCATTCCCAGTGGGGTGTTTTAGTTGGGTTTTCTTTTTTTTTAAAAAGCTTATTAACTACATTAGGTCCTTCAGAACATTACCCTGAATAAAAATGGTTTCAAATGTAAGAGAAAAAAAATAGGATAGGAAACAAATATGTCAACAGAAGTTTGGGCTACAAATTCAATTGACAAATCTCCCAGATGTGAACCCTATGGACAACCAAGGGGAGTCCTCAGTCCTGCTGTGACAGACCTGGCGCCCCTAAAAGAACCAAACACCAAGTCCATGCACCACAATATTAAGACATTTCACATGAAAATAAGATTCTGCAACTTAATGAATACACACAACCAATTTTTTCTCAAAACCTCATGGGCTCTGGAATACGATTCAGTATTTCCAACTTTCAACTAAGGAGGTGACCAAGGGAAAAGACCAGTCCTGATCTGCAGCTTCTAAAAGGAATCAGGAAATACAGGGTGGGAAATGAATGCCCTTACCTACTGAAATTTAAAAGAAAAAAAAAACAAACCAACCCTAGGGTAGTTTCTTTTTTGTGTTAAATTCCCATCACCTTCCCTAGAGCAGGAGAAGTTCAAGTGTGAGAGTCTAGGAGTTTTCTCCCATAAAACTGAGACAAGGCTGGCTAAAAAGATTTTTCTTATCACAGTCCTCTCTCCCAAGACATTTCCATGGGAAAAAAACGCCACATTAATTCTCACTGTAATAATATACATGTAAAAAATATATTATTAAAGGAGATTCCAGGCACTGGTTCCCAGCGTTGCACCCCCAGCTGCTGGTCACTGAGACACAGCACGGGCCACATCAGCCCTTCACACTCTTCCCCTCAACTATAAATGCAGTAAATTTCTCCTTATCCCTTTCTGCTCTTTCAATTAACCTGATTATAGAATTAATCTGTGGCATTTCTCTGCTGCAGTGCAAAGAACTCGAGCTGTGGGCAGCCTCCCTGGGGATCCATCACCAGCAGCACACTCTGCCGAGCCTTTTATCTGGACAAAAGCTTAGTTTTCATCAAGCTCTAGGTGAGAAAGTTCTTGAAGATCACTCAGTTTGTGTTAGCACTCTTGAAACAAATAGAACATGATTTACTGCAAACAGCATTCTTTTTCTAAAAGATGTATTTTTAGTCTGCAAGACTAAACTTCAGGTAAGATCCTGTAAATACTGTCTGTGACATCACTAAATTAGGATTCCTTTACAATAGGGATACCCACTTGGTATCCCTATTATAGTCTACAAGACTCAAAATACACTAAATATTCCAACACTTGTAGATTATTTTAGCCTACGAGATTAAAACAGTACCAGTTGGAGTCCCAAAAGGTTTCAAGTAGTTGGAGTTAAATTGTAGATCTCAGAAAAGGATGCTCAGAAGGATTCAGCAAAGCACTTCTTGCAGCAGGAGGCTGGATTAGTCTTGCCAGCAGGTTCAGCCTATTTCCATGAAACTCAATGGTTTGAATATCACAAAAGTAATAATAATAAAACATCAACATCTAGATGTGGAATATCACCCCATACAAAACACCAGACACTTTGAAGAGGGAAGAAAAACTTTGCAGTCACAAAGTGATTTACTTAAAATATTTTAAAGCTTTGTTTTCAGGAGCTTTCAAAATTAGAACTTCCACTGTAAAGTTCATGGACTGCAATGAAACAAAAGCTTTAGCACAGCCTTCCTTGGGGCTGCAATTTCATTTTAAACCCCAAATTTCTTAACTTTCCAGCATCTTAGAGTATGACAGCCAGTGATCACCATCTCATACAAAGTACTTAAGGGAAAGTTGATATACCAGCTGCAGTGTAAAGACACCAAGGCTTAGGTAGAACTCCACCTAACAAGTTCACAATCCACCTGAATGACTCCAGGTATTTTTTAAAGAAAGCACTTGAGAACTCACAAACTAAAGAAGATTGAATCTTCTTTTTAAATCATTCATCCTACCAGAGGTACATTACCTGTTCCACTCCCCTACAATTACGAGTGCCACATGCTGCAATTAATTTTCAAACCCCACCTACTTCAAAAGGCCTTTTAACAAAGAATAATACTCACTGCCATAATCTCATTTACGAGTTCCTAATTTTAGGAGGACACTGACAATTTTAGACTCTTGTATTTACCTCACCTGTACAAACATTTTATCTGTATTATGATAACTACTGCACACATGTGGCTTTTTAAAGGAACTCTCCCATCCATCTTATGGACATGCCCTAAGCAAAGCCCAAGAAAACAAAGGGCAAACACTTGCCATGAAAATGGCAACTCAAGGGGTAAGACCACAGCAACCTAAATCAAATCACCCCACAGCCATTCCTTCAAGAAATCCCCCTCCACTCCCAGTGCTGTTCCCAGATTTATCCCATGCCAGCTGTCGAACAAGGCAGAACACCACAAAATGAAGCCAGAGAGCAGGTAGAACATTCCTTGAATCGATTTCAAAAAGAAAAGTGGAATTACTGGAATATTCTCTGAAAAGCAAGGGAAGCATGTGAACTTCTATTTTCACTTCCCTACCTAAGGTTAAGGAGAAGTCCATCCCCTGAACCACCAGCTCTCTGGCTATGTTGTAAAAATACACATGCTTGCAAATATGCTGATTTTGCACTGTGTTTTCCTCTGTGGGGATTCCAGCTCCCATCCAGGCTCACACACTCCCGTATCGTCTCCACAGTTAGAGTGTTGCTTTTGACATCTCTCATCAATTAAAAAAAATTGTGTGCTCACTTTAACCATGCAAGATTCTCTCAAGACCTGCCACCATCCACATCACTCCACTACCAGCAGTGCTTTTTAAAGCAGGTAAATTTGCATGGTAATTTAGGGCAATCTAAGAATAAAAGCTGCTGCTCTGGGAATGTTATTACATTTCAAAATATGCTGCATGTTTAAAACAGACCAGATAAAGTGCTTATTGAAACATGCATAAATCTGGCTCAGGGGGGTTAAAACTTTGGGACACAAGCACCTTACAAACAGTATGCTGCCTTTTCAATTTCTTTTTTAAACTGAGCACCTTAAAACAGGCGAATAGGCTTTCATGACCAATTATTCCTCTGGCTGTCTTAGACCTCTGTGAGTAATCAACATTTCAGCACGTGGAAGATCTTCCAGTTAAACCAGTCCATCTGTTTTTCCACTAACACAATTAAACATTCTGCTGTGTCACAGACTACATATTATTCTGACCCTGAAATGTGTATCCTCTGAGAAAAATACACACAAAACTACTGGGAGATTGGTATCTTGCATCGACTTAATGAACTCACGAAGAGCAAGACTTCTTTTACAGGATAAATTTTTCCCTGTGAGAGTGGGGAGGCCCTGGCACAGGTTGCCCAGAGAAGCTGTGGTTGCCCCATCCCTGGAAGTGTCCAAGGCCAGGCTGAAGCAAGTTGGTGTAGTGGAAGGTGTCCCTGCCCATGGCAGGGGGTGGAATGAGATGAGCTTTAAGGTCCCTTCCAACCCAAACCACTGTGTAATTTTAATAGTAGGAAATCTCATCCCCTCCTGTTATTTCTAGCAGTTGTGAAAAACATATTCAAAGGTTAATTTTCAGCCTTTGTTCCTTCAGGAAAATAAGTTCCACAATACATTTAGTGAGTAAATCACAGTAGCAGCACACAGAAACAAAGCACCTTTCAATATTCAGGAAATTTGATATAAAAGGGAAAGAGAAATTCTCTAGTTGGCCCCACTGAACACAAAACTGCAGCAAAAGCCTGATCCTGGTAAAACTCACAGAAGAGCATTTTCAGAAATAACCAAACTGTCAGAGCAGTCTTACAGGGACTTCACAACCTTTTAGGCACCAAGGGCTCAAACTGCAAGAGGATTTCATTAGTTACCCTGCTGACAGAAATCCATTTGGAAACGTACCCTATACATTTTTTAAGGCACAAAGGTCACAGTTCATAAGACATTACATCATTCTCTCTTTTTGCACACAAAAATTAGCTTTGTGGAAAGGTTTTAATGGCTTTAATGACAGAAATCACAAACTACAATTTCACCTCTAAAAAGCAGAGATGATATTGAGATAAAGCATGCATAAAATGCACAATATATAAGCTTTATCAAAGCTTGTTTTTAAAAAAGGCATTTACAGCATGTGGGACTGTTAAGTCCATAAGTGCAGCATCAGAACTGGGGCACCAAAGCATCAACAAGGTGGTCAGAAAGTCCACAGGCATCAGTCATTACTAAAAATCAGAAACAACTATTGCTCAAAGGTTATAAACTGCTTTTGCATCTTGTCTCACTAGGTGCCACCCCATTTTCCTTTGTTTCTCTGCAAATTCTGATTTCCATCTCAGGCTCATCAGGATGATGTTCAGAGAGACCAGATGCTGTCCCAGCTGTCACTGACTGATGGTCTCAGGGCTGCACAAAGCAGCTGCCCAAGGAAACACCCTGCACGACTGGAAGGTTGTCAGGTGAAATGGCATCTCATCAGATTAATCATAGGAGATGATTTCATGTGATTATGAAGATGATCCTCCAAAGAAAAATAAGGGATGCGAAAAAAGGACAAGTGTATTTGTATATATCCTGTGGCAGTGCAGAAGGTGTTAAGAGCAGGACCATGTCCTTGTAACTTTTAGGGGAGTGGTGGAGGACAGGGAAGAAGAAGAATGAGAAGGAAAAAAGAATTTAAACTGCTTTTTAAAAGCCTATTGGGAAGTTTCATGAAGTAGCATCCATTTTTTTAATAAAGCCTCCCTAAAAAGGCAGTGAGGGTGGTGAGACCCTGGCACAGGTTGCCCAGAGAAGCTGTGGCTGCTCCATCCCTGGAAGTGTTCAAGAACAGGTTGGATGGGGCTTGGAGCAACCTGGTCCAGTGGAAGGTGTCCCTGCCCATGGCAGGGGATTGGAATGAGATGGTCTTTAAGGTTCTTTACAACCCAAACCCTTCTGCGATTCTAAAAATGCCAAAGGAACACAGAAAGGGGCTGATGAAGCACCCTGTAACCCTTCAGGTCCTGAGTTAGGAATGTGTGTATTTTCTGTGGTGTTCTGCTCAGGCAAAGCCAACTGCCCCAGACACAGACCCTGCAGTTTCCATCGTTCTCCATCAACATCTCCATGCTGGGAATTTCCCTCCCAACATGGAATGCACCCCCCCCAGCAACAGTTGTTATAAACAGGGTTGTTGTTCAGCAACATCCTCCCCTCAAAAAAAGGAAAGAAAATCCAGATAGTATTTGTGTGGCTAAAGTCAAACATCTTCCGTCCCCCGACTTGTGACAGTTGCTTTTGAACGCTCAGGCTCCATCATACCAAATATTCCATTTCACACAGAAAAGCCCCAAAACAATGCTGTATAGTGAAGCTTTCTTTGAAGCCCACAGGTGAGTGAACATGAGCTTGTTACCTTCTCGCTCAGATAACTCTAAATAAGTATACCCATACTTCAGTAAATGAAGCTATATTTAATGCTTCAGTGTTACTTAAGGGAAGAATTACTGTTTCTAATAGTTTTGCAGCTTCAGTGGTTAAAAACCTGTCATGTTGGATCCATCTACATGAACAGATACACATCCTGCTCACACACTTCTGAACTATTAACTGTTTCTCACGGTAAGGGATGTCAGCCTCTCACCCAAGCCTCCCATGTCAGCAGCCCCAGTGGGGATATAGTGTATTTATTTCATGGCAATGGAATAAATGGGAATGGGCTCTGGTACAGTGGTCAAGAGTGGGGACAGGAATTCAAGCAGTCAAGTCACAAAACCAAAACCCTCACAAAATAGCTGTCATCATTCCAGCGAATTAAAAAGATGCTTCACTTCCCTCTCCCAACCACAGATATTTGCTACGAGGTTTTTCTTTCTATACTTTGAAAAGAAGGCTTAATCCTCTTCCACAGACAGGGATTCAGAGGGTTGTCTATGGCCTAGAGGAAACCACAGCATGCCTTCATAGGAGTATCCTGTATCACGTGGGAATCTATCCAGTTGGCTTAATTTAACACGAGACTGTAAAAATAAGGCATAAAATTGACGTGGGTCCAAACGCACTCTCCTGACAGCCAGTTCTGTCAGCATAATGAAGGCTCCGTGCCTTTCCTCAAGGTGAGGCCTCAGCCTCTTGCACGCACCCCAAATGCCTCAGCTATGTGGCCCCCCTTGTGTATGAACACAGCTGGGACCCAGAAATGAACTCTTCAGCCACTCCTCAAAGAGCCACACCTACCACACCGAGAAAGAGCTGGGTGATGGCACCTACTCTCCTCTCACATGACACCTAGAAGAGGTATTGCCCATCTCCCCTCCCATGATGGTCATGCTGAGACTAAAGATCTGGCACAGGGGAGGTTCATTCCAAGCTCCCCTCACATCTGCAGGAATCACTGGAGCCTTTACCAAAGCCTCCAAACTACTGCAGCTGAGAGAACAGTGAGGAGCACACCTCCCACAGCTTCATGCCTCCAAGACAGGAAGGTCTTCCATTCTCTGGTAAGTGAATCCCAAGAGGAAACACTGGAGCCTGCTAGACAGACAGCAGTTTCACCACAGGTCTCACCTCCCTCCCAGGCATTCCTGTGGCTGAAGATGGAGCTGTTGGATGGAGCCTCCCCCACCAGCCCCTGCTCACTTGGCTCCCTGCTCTGAGCCAATACAGCCCTGTGCCTACCAGAAGGGTAAAGGGGGCACTGCCCTAGATGCCCAAGTTTATCTCTCACTGCCTGATGTTGGTCTAAGACCAGCCTTAAGGTCTTAAATGGAGACCCCAAAGTGAACTTTCTGTTTAAAGACCAAGGGATCACTGCTACTTGACACCCATGGGGCTCAGAGCTCCCAGCAGCCTAAAAGAATTCATAGTTCGAACTTGCTTTCCATAACTTTCATCCAATTCAGGAGACTGCCACACATCCAGGGATGAGCAGACTATCAGCAGAAGCTTTCCTCTTATTGTTTCTAAAGGTAAGTTACACAAAAATCCCCATTTGTTTCCTGGGAATGGTGCTACAAGAGCTTCCAACAGGACTCTTACAATACAAACAACTCCCAAATATCACATTATATTCCCCCTCTCACTCACCCCCCTCTGCCTGTGCTGGATGTTCCTGCAGATCACAGGCTTCAATTGGGCTGAACTGCCACAATGACTTTTTAAACTCATTAAGGCCAGTGAAAGATGTTACACAAGTTATCACAACTCATGCAAGAAAAAAAATAAAATGTTAGAAGCCTGGAGGGCACTGGGACTGCTGCTGCATCCCCAGAAGCACATGCAAAAACCCCAGAGAGGGAGAACACAACCCAAGAGAAAGGATCCCAGAAGGGATGTGAGCAGTCATTCTAGGTCACTCTTCCCAATTCCTTTGGTCCTGTATCTTGAGGCTTAACACAGGTGGTTGTGTATTTTTGCTATTTTTCTCTATGCACAGACAACATTAAGCACATGCAAACCATTCCATATTGGTCACGAGTGTGTTTGCCCAGGATGGGGCTTGGAGAAACGTGGTCTCATGGAAGGGGTGGAACAAGATGAGCTTTAAGGTCCCTTCCAACCCAAACCACCCTGTGATTCTATATTCTCATCCTCCTTTAGCAATCAAAGGCAATATAAGTGTTATTATAATAGAGAGAAAAGCAAGTCCATTTCATTAGTGTAATACTTGCTTTATTATCTAAACAACTCTCCAAAGATACACTGATATGAAAGAGAAACAAAACAAGTTCAGACGCACACAACCATGGCTGTTTTCCTTAATTAATCAGCAAAGCCTGGAACAAAACAAACCTATTCTGATAATATCTGGTAAATATCTACTCTTGTAAAACCGATTCCAATGTTTCAGCAGAGGCCTGCAGCAACGAGCTACATCCACTGGAAATTTTGAGATCCCCCCCCCCTTCCACAGGGTTCTACTTTACCAGCAGGATTGATTCTGCTCACTGAAGCACCACAGCTGGGTCAGCTCCAGCAGCACAATGGGGCACCTGAAATGCTGCTCTAACTGAAAAAAAAATCCACACAGCATCAGGAAAGGCAACGTGAAAAAGCTGCTTATTGTATAAAAATCTGGAATAAACACCATTTTAATCCTTCAAGCACGTGCTACTGAGAGAAAGGAACATCCATTTCGGAAGCAGACGGAGGCAGTGCCTGATTTATGCTGCTTCTGTAGAATCAATACTCAGCTCTCAATAGATGAGGTGACCAACTGTCATCTGTTCTTTTTAATAAAACCTTATTTTAGGGAATATAGACAAAAATTTTATTTAGCAAAAGAAAAAAAACCTTCTTCCATCTGTTCAGTCTGACTGGGTTTTAGGCAGTTCTAAGCACTTGAAGCACACTGACACTGGTCTTTGGAGAAGCCCTGTTAATTCAGGAATACACAGAACATCACATTACTGTGCTCAGTGCAGAACCACAGTTTACCAAAGCCCACACTTTGCTAAAAAGTTAATAGAAAAAATAAGATAGTTGCCCAAAACCACATAAATAGATAAAAAAAAAAAAAAGAAGGCAGTCAAGACAGCTGGACTACAGCAGGACTTTCAGAATCTAAAAAAGATTAATTTAGTATCCAACTACGGTACATTTTCCTCCCCTCCCCAGAAAAAAAGCATTAAAAAAAGACTCATATGTAACAAAAACATGCCCATTTCCTTTCAGGTTTTCATTGTCTTGGGAAAAAAAACCCTAGGAATCAAAGCCATTAAGTTTACTTATCTAACCAAAAATTACATTAAAACTCAAATTAACTTTAGTAAAGTGGTGCTGAGATTCATGATAGGATCAAATACCATTTCAAGTGTGTTTAACTTTCCTTTAAAAATGTCAAAATGAAGATCAGATTGAATTCATGAAGAATATCCAAGTAAGAACTCCCCAAGTGTTACTTGAGCCTGCCTTCTCCTATCTGTTGTCCTCAGAGTTTGTGAATAAGTGGCTTGTATCCCTCTGTAGCAAACAACTGAAGAACAGGTGGTATTAGGTCTTCAATTACTCCTTCCTTGATGGTTTAAATGAGATGTACATTCCCAGAATGTGGCATTTTATTTTACCCATTACTCCCACTGCATATTTAACCACTATATTACACACTCATGTTGTATTAGCACTATACACCAAAATTATTTTCCAGTGGGTGTAATAATAATTTTTGTTTAAAAAAAAGGTATTTTTGGGATGATGATGAACTGAAAAAACAAGTATGTAAGACCATTGAAGACCAAGAGGGAGCATCATCCAAAAAATAAAATTCAAGGTAAGTACAATTATGGGTTTACTTCAATTTCTTTCACAGAAAGAGTGGAAAGGACATCACCACCCCCCACCACCTGCACATCACACAAGAGTCACTCCAGAAAGTTTTCAAAGCACATTTATTGCCAGCTGATTTAAAACTTGGCCCAAGTTGACCAATCCCTGCAGACAACTGGCTGGGAAATAAGGAGCTTCCTAAGGCTTAGAGGTGTTCAAGTGACATGTGACAACTTGTGTCCACAACACAGGTGATGGCAGGAGACACGGGAGGACAAGCAGAATTGTGATCCTCTCCTTGCCCCAAATTCCCAGCGTCTTTTACATCTGCAAGGAGAGAGTCAGAAGAACCCCTCAGAAGCTATGCAGCTAATTTGGAATGGACAAAATTCCCAACAAGCATGCTGTTTGGGATAAGCATCGTGCTAGAAGGAGGTATGGACCTGATTCCTTTGGAGGACAATGAAATTTTAACTGGGGATATGGGAAGCTGCTTATGGTTTGCAGATTAGTCCACTCCAGAGCAGGGGACCAATCTAACACATGAAAGGGGCTCTATTTTGTAGTTTACATAGAAACTGGATTTATAAAGAGCTCTGAGTACTCTTGTACTGGCCCAGGCTCCTGGCAGAAGCAGCTGCAGCCAGGCAGTGCTGTGGAGAACAGGGCTGTGAGCTCTCCTGGCAGGAAGGCTGACTTCAAGTGTCTGAGAAGGCAGGAGGGCAGCAGGAAAGCAGGAAGTTGATTCCCCCCTTTCAGAGCTACATAGGAATAGAAAGGACCTGGATGAAGGTTGTGTTTACCTGACTTCTCAACCCCATGAGGAAAAACCCCCAAGCTGCCCTTCCTGGCCAAGCTGGGTTTCAGGCACATCAAAAATCAATCCTGGGATAAGCACCCACATTGTCTAACAGGCCAATGTCACTCCAGGGAAAGAGATACACTTCTAAACATAACTTCAATTTCACACACACGAACTTAAACATGAGGAAAACCAGTTCTGCCTCCATATGACCCTTTCAGATACTCTCCAGCTGCTATTTGCAACCCCCTGCTGTTCCAGTGCAATGCAGAGGTCTCTCCCAGCCCAGTGCCAAGTGTCACAGCTCGCGTGACACGCCTTTGGCTGCCCTTTCCTTATGCCTTCAGCCTGATCACACATCAGCACTTAGCTTATATTTATGTCTTCTGGCCAGGCAGACCCAGCCTAGAGCCTACTGCATGCACAGGTGAGTGTCCTGCTGCTGGCCATCAACAGCCATATCAGGGCAACTCTAAAAAAAAATTAACAAAAATCAAACTTCTCAGCACTCAAACCCACAGGTACCACTGCAGCAGGTTCTTGAGGCAACAGAGGTTTATCCCTACCTCCCTCCTCAACAATCCCTTCTCACCTGACCCTTACAGTAGGGCTTCTACCCTCCACCCACCCAGGAGCCACCCTTTCCAACCTCTGCAGCATCTCTAATCATTCAGATCATCAAAACCCCGATAAATCCAGTAGTCAACAACTGAATCGCTATTGCCACCCTTCTTTTAGGACATTGTTACCACTGCCTCTGAACTGCGAAATCCCTGTTACACCCTGACACAGGACAATTCCACCAGTGTAAACATGTTACACAGGTCAGGCTGCCTATCAAGTGCAAGTATCACCAAGGTGACAGCTTGCAACATCAACTTGTTCCACACCCCCATCAGCTGTGGATAAGAGATGACCAAAGGGACCAGAAATATCCTTTACACTGAAGTTCTGATTTTAAGTCATTTCCTCTTATGGTAAATGGACCCACACATTCAGTGTGAAGAACTTTGCCAGAATTAACAGAGCACACAACCTCCCTGTAGGCACAGTGTGCTCAAAGGCAAAAGAAAGGAGTCTTCTGCAATTCATAAGCAGAATGTGAAGCTTGACCCAGCTCTATTTCATTTACTGAATTTGAGAAGGAGTCTATTAATAGTTCACTCCCATATCCCTGTTCTGCTTCTCCATGCCAGGGCAGCAGCTCTGCTGACAAACAGCAGCGATACAGGCACACACTTCCACACTGACACTGTAAAGCACAGCTAAACCAATTGTTTCCATTTAGATAGAAGTCACAATCTCAAAAATTAACTGGAAACAGACAAAATTAGTCTCAGAGTTCACTGAATATGAGCAGACAGTAATATCAGATTCAAGCTTTCAGACACAGTCTCCTTCCCTCCTTTCTTCTCCCAAAACAATATTCTAAATTATTCTGTTAATTTACACTACAAAGTTTACCCAGCCAATAAATTACCAGCACAGATAGTAACTAGTTACTATTTCGACATCGGATGAATGCTGCCAGCCAGCAAGGACATTAACAAAAGACCAAATCCTAAAGTTCCTACCTTTTTCAGGAAGAAATCCCCTGGAATTTTGATACAGGGCAATAGGACATCCTCCCTCTTCCACATCATTAATCTTTCCAGCAGTGACCTGCCAGCTAAAGCAAAGTGCTGTCCATTTTACTGGCTCGCACTTTTAACCACGCTAACGTATCTGCTTACACAAAAACAGTGTAAGCCACAGTCCTTGGTCTCTTTAAATAACCATTTCACATCTTCTAAGTGAGCATAAGATGCAAGACACTGCATAAAAATTTAAGGAAAAAGTTATAGAGGGATCATAGCCTTCCCTCACAGCACACTTCGAAATAAATAGCTTTACCTCCCTTCCCCCACTCAAACTTGAAATCTTGCTTCAAGGAAATATTATCAGCCTTAGAAAGAAAAATTAGCAAATTCACTTAGGTCTAGAATCAATTATTTTAAATGCCCTTTTTATTCACCTTGCATTAAATCCAAGTCTAATCTCATCTTGTAATTCTAGACCATTCATGCCACATTAAAATCTGGCAGCTATCAGCCAACCTGGGTGAGCTTCTTGTGTAAGGGATAAAAACTGAGATCAAGAAAATTCATGTGATTCATATGCAGTAATAATATGGGAATAGATAATATAAGACATGTCCAGAAACACATCCACATTTAGGACTTAATTTTCAGTTAAGATACATGCCCTCCAAAAACCTGAAGCTCCTGAATAACTGAGTGACTCCAAACATACAACATACTTCCATGTTTTTTCCTTTAGTTCAGGCAGTTCGGAGAGACTGGCAGTGACATAAAAGGGAAGAAGTGCTATGAAACTATTAATTAAAACACTTATCTTTTAAAGTTAATTACGTTTTTTCCTACAAAACTATACCAGAACTACCAGAAGCCCACAGAAAAGCTGGGGGGGATGGTGGGAAGCAGGGGCTGGACATTGCCACCTCAGAGCAGCATGGCTATTCTTGAGGGTTTTACCATTATAGACCCTTGGTTTGGTGGCCACTGGAAAATGCTGGCAGAGCTATTCCAATATTCTGGATTTCTAATTTCAGCTATCTGGGTGGGGAAGGAGAACTGACCCCTGCTCATCTTTCATTCCTACACAGCTGCCCAAACACCTCCAACAGCCAACACATGAACTGAGCTCAGGCCCAGGGAGCACCGAAGGACCCCACACCTTGTCTCATGGAGCACCTGAACATAAAGTATCCTGAAGAAACCAGCATCCATCCAAGCATCCTATACCCTACCGATGTGTAGGGTGGAGAACAAGCCTAGGGCAACCAGTGAAAAAAGCCTGGCTTCCCTGTGGTGATCACCAGCAGGCATTTCCCACTTTCCTGCAACAGCAAGATGAGACAGCCCATCCTTTCCACAGTTTTCAACAAAGAAAATTAAAATTAAATACAGTCTCAGTATTCACAGTCCACGCAAGAACCATAAAGTAGAATGAGGTCTCTGCCTTTGATAGCACCAGGTCTGACTCTTTGCAGTTTCCCTACATATTCCCAAAGGGAAATAGGATGGGCATTTTGAAACCATTCATCTAACTAAAAGGAATATTTGGCTTGCCAGCAGCCGACTGGCAAAGCTTGTATTCCTTATTCATGACCCAACATTTTACTTAGGAGTGCAACACTGCAACACTGTTATGCTGAAGCCTCACCGCACAGCAATTGTACGCCACCAATTAAAATTAATTATAGCTGCTGAAAACCTTAGAATGCAAACCCTTCCAAAATGCAAGGGCACACTAATCCTGCTCTGGCACTTGAGCTTCAGGAAGGAACAATAACCTTCTTTTCTAGCTAGAATTCAGCTACAGTTTTCACCTCTTCAGACAGGTCTAAAGCCCAGATCGTTTGGTTAGCGCTTGGATCCTGCCCTAATCAGAGTCATGATTTCAGTTCTGAAGCCTAAAGCCACGTTTTCAATGAAATAAAGCCACTGAACAAGAATGGCTCACGAGGCCTTTGTACAGACGGACAAAGACAGACACACAGGCAACAGCACAACTGGGCTGAAAAACCGCTGAGCC
This sequence comes from Neopelma chrysocephalum, assembly GCF_003984885.1. Lineage (NCBI taxonomy): Eukaryota > Metazoa > Chordata > Aves > Passeriformes > Pipridae > Neopelma > Neopelma chrysocephalum. The sequence continues at coordinate 330,535 of NW_020897856.1, forward strand.
AGGACAGGGGATTAATGCCTGTGTGGAACCTCAACACCGCTCGCTGTAACTCCCCAGCTCGATCCTAGCAAGCACAAGCGCATCTCCAGATGAAAAACGAAGTACAGGTTGTTGCAATTTTTCCACAAAAACGCTCTGGGCTGGGTTCTGACGGTGTGAGGCTGCAGAGGAAGGCATTTTGTCTCCAACAGCACAGTGCTGATATGATGGCTTCCACTCAGTCTTCTGCTACCTATAGCTGAACTTCTAATTTGTGCAGAGGAAGAGACAAACCGGGGCGTATCTGACTGGCACAGCTCACAAAAAAAAAGTTTAAAATGCCGTGAATAAAGGGAATTACTTGACAGCACCCTCTGAATGTTTTCCCTAAAATTCCCCTGCTGAATTGAGAGAGTATTCTACAAGTCAAAAAGCCGGAGACAACACAGCCATTCACAGCTTTGCCTCCTCCATGCAAACCCAGCCCAGAGGCACAGGCTTTAATCTCGTGGTCGTTAAAGGCTTTTGTCATTCAATGAGGCTTTCCCAACCCAGTGGCTTCAACACTCGCATACTATCTCACATTACCTGGCCTCTGGCATCTCCCCCAAACCTGCACACAGCACTGCTTAAGGAGACCCAGCAGCCCCCGCCTTCCTCTAAGGATTCACACCAATTTCTCTAAAGGAGTCAAACGACAGTTTTCTTTCCATAATTAGGGGCCTAAAATAAATCCTGTATTAAACTGAAAATATCTAGCACCTATCTGATTTAAGCTGAAGCACATATCATGGAGACTAATTGACATTGGAGAATTATACAGATTTCTTCTCATGCAGTCAGCTCAAGAATTCCTAAACAAGTGTAAATAGGAACAAGAAAGCCAATCACCAGGTGAGTAAGCTTCACAGTGCAGTTTTCCCTTTCCAGGCTCTTCCTTAGGTGTACATGACCCAGACACTGGCCTTTCCATGCAGTGTTCCCCAATACATTTGGCAGGCTTTGGCCGTTAAAGCTGTTCTGTTACAGAAAATATGTTGAAAATACACCTATGTCAATGCCCCCGCCAGAGCATCCTAAGATAGCCTGGCACCGTGCTGAATTCCGGATCCCTGCGATGGCTCTGCAGTGATGGGGCTGGGCTGGAGGGACTGACAGAGGAGCAGCACTGGACTCTTCCTACGGGTAACCTGCCCTCTGATAGCATCCCAGTCACCATCCCTCATGGATTTCAGGCTGCTGAAGTAGAAGCCTCACACACTCAGAATTCAGTTCCCAGCAAAGCCAGACAAAGCCCAGGCCTGCCCCAAGGCTCCCCTCCAGCAGCTCTCTTTTAAACCCCCTTGGCAATCCCTCAGGCTCTCCCCTTTCCCCACAAACCCTGCAGTGCCAGCCAGCCTGGGGGAGAGACGGGTTCAGCCCCTCTCACCAGCCCACCATACTTAGCCCGGCAATTGTCTCCCATTTTGCATCCCTGTCTAATAAAAGCCGGGAATGCACGGTTATGAAGACCGAGAAGTGTTCCCCATAATTCTTATTAAGGGAGCGGTGCTGCAGTGAATTATGATTATGTTGTGTAATGAAATCATCAGGGAACGTGGCTGCACATCTATCCCCAGCTATCCTAGGCAGCCAGGAGTGATTTACAAACAGATTGGGCCAACATTAAAAAATAAACAAACAATCGTGAGCTCAGACTTATTATATCACCTTATTTCCACGTTACTCTCAAACTCTTGTAGGCCATAAAGCTCAGTCACCCAGTGAGAATTTAAAGACCCCAAATTGTAACTATGATTTAAGCCTAGTTCCACCTAAATTACAAGGTAATTCAGACTGAAAATAAAAAAAAAATAAAAGTCTGTCCTAGGTTTTTCTCTTAAATCGGTCTCACTCAAATAGATGCCAATGAAAGTGAGGTAACAGACGCTAAAAGCTTCACAAGGAAAAAATTAAGCATTGTGCTGTGGTCATTTTTACAGAAGTAAGGATACAAAAATCACCAAAAATGGGGTAGCAGCAAAAGGCAAAAACCAGCAAGAGACAGTATCTAAGCCTTCATTCTCTTTAGATATTACAGGATGACTTTAAATATTACTGGATGATACAACTTCAATCTGAAGATCTAGAACTTTTATATAAAAAAATCTTCCTTTCTAGAGGTATTTGGACAGGTCTTCAACCTAACCAAAGCACTAGGCACATGATGCCTAAAAAAAGGCAAGCACTGGGGCCCTTTGGAAGGTTTGATTCACCAGAAGCTGCCAACACCGACAATTTCACGGCAGAGAAGAGGGCAGGTCGGGGCGGGGGGGGGAGCAGCTTCTCACCCTTTATGAAACCATAATGCATTTATATTTGTAGCAAAAGGGAATTTTGCTCATGAAAATGCACTGACGGCCGTTGTCATTTTAATGCAGAGCTGCTGCCCCGCGAAGGGGCAGGGGCAGGGGCCGGGCCGGGTAGCCCCGCTCCGTTCGGCCGCTTCCCACGGCCGGGGCCGCCACGCGTGACCTTCGCTGCGCCAGGCCGGGTCCAGCGCGGCATCCTCGGCGGCAGCAGCGCCGGGCCGAGCGGGTTAAGCGTGGGAGGAGTGTACATAAGGTGGTAGATCCCGAGCCAATAGGGATATGCGCTATAGTTAGACACTGGATCCTAAGCGATGGTGACCATAAAGGCTGCGCAGGGCTGAGCCGCTCTGGATGATACCGGCACGGTGCCCTTAGTTCCCGGCTTATAAGGCAGAAAAAAAAGCACAGGAGGATCAGCTGGGCTTACCTGCAGTTCACACCAAGCGACTTCCACCCACGTCTCCGTGTCCAGACCTTTATAGACCGTTTTGAAGGATCCCCGCCCGAGTTCAATATCAAACTTTAGGAACCTGCCATCCAGCGAGGTGGCAACGGCTTTCATGTCAGCCTCTTCCTCGGGCTCCTCTTTCTTAGCCTTGCCCTGGTCCTTGGCAGCATCCTGCGCCTCTCTCCGCTCCGCATCCTTGCCGGGCTCCTTCTGCTCCTCGGCGCTCGCGGCGCTGCCCGGGGCCGGCGCTGCCCGCGGCTCCCCGGGGGGCTCGGCCTCCCGGCCGGCCGCCTCCGCCGCCCCCTGCCCCGCCTTCGCCCGCTCCGCGATTATCCTTCTGGTTTTGGGGAGCAGGATGATTCTCCGCTGGTGCTCCGCCTCGGGCAGGTCGAACGCGGGCTCCTCCTGGTCCGAGTCCACCACGCTCCGCCGCAGGAACCGCTGGTGGACCAGCTTGGGGTCCCTGGAGCCGGGGCCGCGGGGCGGCGGGGTGGGGGCCCCGGGGGCTCCAAGGGCTCCCGGCACTGCAGAAGCGTCCGTGCCCGCGGCCGCCCCGCTCCCCCCGCCGCCGGGCCCATCCATGTTCACGCCGGTCTCCGCAGCCGGGGGAGCGCCGGGCTCGGCAGTCGCTGGAACCCCGCCACGGCCGCCGCCTCTGCCGCCCCGCCGAGGTGCCGCTCTGGCATCGCCCCCAGTTTCCATCCGGCCCGAGGTCTCAGCGCCCGCCGCCGCCCTGGCCCGGGGGAGTCACCGCGAGCCGCGCCCGCGCCGCCACCTGCGCGGGGGCGAGCGCAGCCCCGCGGCCCAGCCCGGCCCCCCCCC
>NW_020897856.1:334534-345796 GCF_003984885.1 Neopelma chrysocephalum
CCGCGGCTCGGCGCGCTCTGCCTGCGGGCGGCCCCGCCGCCGCCGCCGCTTTTGTCAATGGGGAGCGTTCCCGGGCGGCGCCCATTTAAGGCACCGGCGCTCGGCGGCCGCCAATGAGGCTGCGGAGGGCGGGCGGCCCCCGTCGTGTCCACAGCCTCCCAGACCCCCCCAGCCCGGCCCCGCCGCAGACAATGGGAGGGTCCCGAGTCCCGCCGCCGCCTCGCCCCGCGCCCGGCAGGTGCCCGCGCGGCCCGGAGAGCATCCAAGGAGAGCATCCACCGAGAGCACCCTCCCCGAGGGCATCCCCCCCGCAAGCATCGCCCCGAGAGCGTCCCCTCCAGAGCATCCCCCTAGAGCATCCCACACACACACGCACACACACACATCTCCCTCGGAGCATGTCCCCGAGAGCGTCCCCCCCCGCGAGGGTGCGGGTGTGAGTGAGCAGCGCGGTCCCGCAGTTCCATTCGATCTCTGGATCCAGGAGACGGCTACGCCAAGCAGCCGGTTATCTCCGGGAAGGTGACTTAGAGGGAACCAGATACTCTTCCCACTCGGCACCTTTCAGCATCCCTCAAATAGAAAACACAACCAGGGTCCGACCAGCCATGCTTGGCCACTGCAAACACCACACAGCCCCTGTGCTAGAGTGTTGCAGGTCAGAACACATGACCGGTCTCACAGGGCTCACAGAGGTTGTCTTTTGGGATTTCTTCCTTCATTCTAGGCAGTTCATAAATCACTCTATGAATATTGACCATATGGTTCAGTGTGATTGACACTTGGAATTAGGCTGGACAAAGGGAACTCAGATCCGGAGACCGAGCTGTGCTTCCAGAACCTGGAGCAGTGCATCCAGCTCTGGGGGCCTCAGCACAAGAAGGACACAGACCTGTTGGAGCAGGTCCAGGGGAGGCCACAAAAATAATCAGAGGGCTGGAGCCCTTCTACTCTGGAGCCAGGCTGGGAGAGCTGGGGCTGTTCAGCCTGGAGAAGAGAACGCTCCAGGGAGACCTTAGAGCCCCTTCCAGTGCCTAAAGAGGCTCCAAGAGAGCTGGAGAGGGACTTTGAGCAAGAACCTGGAATGACGGGACAAGAGGGAATGGTTTCCCACTGCCAGAGTGGGGTGGAATGGGTTAGATGGGATATTGGGGAGGAATTCTTCTCTTTGAGGGTGGTAAGGCCCTGGCACAGGTTCCCCGGAGAAGCTGTGGCTGCCTCATCCTTGGAAGTGTCCAAGACCAGGGTGGACAGTGCTTGGAGCAACCTGAGATAGTGGAAGGTGTCCCTGCCATGGCAGGGGGTTGGAATGAGATGAGCTTAAAGATCCCTTCCAGCCCAAGCCGTTCACCCCTAGGTGAGGTCGGAGATGCGGGACACGAGCTTTGCCCAAGGCTGCGCCCGGTGACAGCTGTGACATTTCTGCTCTGTAAAATCACAAAAGGACTCTGGTCACCACTGCTGCCAAGCTGCTTTCTCAAGTATTAGGTTCATACAAACGTACCATATGTTTTAGTAATTAAAATTTAAGTAAATAGAAAAGTATAAAAAGAGAAGGCTTAGCAAGTAATTATTCCCTGAGACTTCTGAAGGAAACGAAGCTGACTGCCAGGCAACCATAATTAGTTCTTCTTTTAATTAATCCATTTTTAGTTAAGAATTGTTTTTTTTAAAAAAAACCCTTTTAAAATAAAACAGGTAGTTATTGTCAATGGAAATTCTGGCGCTTTATTTTTATAAATCACAGTTGACTTATAATTCAGCACCATGGATGCATTTGATCTTTCAGTGGTTTGCTTTTTGAAGTGTTCATATATCAATGATAGTTCTAGGACTTGCAATTGCGGTGTAAAACACAGATTTGTGCGATGTATACAAACTCAGAATTCCCAAACAATTGTCCTGTAAGTTGGGCTTTGCTCCTCTCCCCAGATGGCAGTTCCACACACAGAGAGCCCTCTGCAGTTATCAGGAGAAAAGCAGGGAAGGTGAAGAGCTCTGACACCTTCTCCCTCTTATTACATAAATTGACCTAGAACTCTCTTCCCAGCAAGGGATATTCCCACCACCATGTAGAAAAAAGGACAAGATTCAGGCTAATGAGAGGGCTAAAAGTAGCTGGCAGTGCTTCACTCTGCAGGTGGACAGCAGAAAAGGGGAATATTCTAGGGCTGACCAAATACCAACCCCCAAACCCACAATCAAGAAAAATATGGGGAAAAAAAAAAGAGACTGGATTCCCCCCTCTGCCTGCCATGGCCAGGCCTTCTCAGTGGAAAGCAGGGGTCTGCACACTCTCAGGTAAGGGGAGTATCCCAAACCAGCCTCAGGAGGACACACAGGCATTGCCAGGCTGCAGTGATGTCCCCTGACCCATTCCCAGGGCTCTGCAAGCAAAACAAGACCTGTTCTCACACCAGTTTTCTCACAGCTGAGCTTTCTCCAGTGTTTGTTGTGCTGTCCGGTGCCAGATGGTGCCCAGAGCTCTTCCTGTATCCATTTGTCTACTGAAAAATTAGCACAATTTGCATGTCACAAACTTAATCATGATCCACTATCAAGTGCTCTGAATCTGCTACATGGAGGATCTTTAGTACTGAAATGGAAAGAAAAAGCTTCTCCCCACTGCTGGTGTTTAACCTTCTCCATGCTGCCTTATGTTTGCTCCTCATCCCCAGCTGAGTGGCTCCGGGCAGCAGTGTGACAGCACGTGGCAGTGTGTGGCACGAGGGGACCAGGGACCAGCACCAGGCTCCAGCAGTGTCACACATGCAGAGTGGAGTGGCAGCTCTGGGACTGGTCCATTGTCTGATCCAGCACTCCACAGCAATGGCCCTTCCCAGCAGTGGGATGTTCCCCAGGAGACAGAGAACTGTCAGGAGCTGCCATTCCAGGCTTCCCAGGTGTCGGTGACCACAATGGACACACAGCCAGCACTGGTTCTGCCGTGTCCTCTGCCCTCTGTCCCACAGCCAGCCCAGCGTCCCACGCTTGGGGAGGAGAGGTCAGCCAGCACACAGCCCACCCTAAGGACAGAGTGGTTGGACACTCTCTTGTTTCTACCATCAATCCAAAGCCCCTCGGCCATCGGGAACAGACATCTACAATGTTTCCTTACATTTCCATAAGTAAAAGCTTCTTTCCTGTGCAGTGACCACACACTGGAACAGGCTGCCCAGAGCAGGTGTGGAGTCTCCCTCACTGCAGATACTCCAGAACCAGCTGTGGACACAATCCTGTGCCATGTGCTCTGGGATGACCCTGCTTGAGCAGGGGGGTTGGACCAGATGACCCACTGTGGTCCCCCCCAACCTTACCCATCCTGTGATTAGCTATTTTATTAGGGTCCCTCTACCTTCCTTGCTTTACCCAGAACAGAAACGTGTTATTGACTCTCCTGCTGTCCTGTTTCAGCCCTGTGCAAGCCAGCAGACAGACAGACATAAGGACACTATGTCACCAAACGCAGCAGACTACATCAGTATGCTTTATTGACAAAGGGCATGGAAAAAGAGGAACAGTTACAGTCTTCCCAATTGTTAAAGCATCAACAATCACCAGAGCAAGCTGGAAGCACCTTCACCCTTGAGAGCTCACTGGTATGCAGATGGCACTGGAAATTATAGCACATTTCAACTAATAGGTAGTGAAGGTGCTACCTCAGAGAGTGACCTTAATCAAGCCTTTGACTTGGAGAACTGCTCTTTGCAGGTATGAAAGCCAAGCTGGTCATCCCCTGGGTGAAATTCCCTCTCCATGCAGGAGGCTGAGTGAGCCACACATTGTCCCAGAGCACAGATGGGCATTTCCACTTGACAAGCAGATTAACACTGGTCTGTCTGTGACTCCCCTCACTGCTGGCAGGAACAGTCAGCAGCTCATCGACACGGAGCAGGACAGCTTGTCCCAGTTAATAGCTAGTGGTAGTTTTAAAAGGGAGAAAAATAACCATTTTCCCTTAATAATAGCCATTATTCTCTTCCCAAATTTGTTAGTTGTGAGTGAGGAAGTTCAGCCCAGTTTGACCAGCTTGACTTTCAGGTTCTCAGATACAGAGAAATTTTTATTTGTTTAAAATAAATGTTTGCAGGGGACTGTGAAAGCATTTATATTGGCCTTCACTTTCCTATTAACTTGCTTTTTTATATAATTTACAGCTTGATTGAAAACAGGGCAAGTACCTATTGAGAGCTAATTTCAGTTGCACCCAGGATGTACACCTGCACATGCTACTGACCCTAATGTAGTGTTATATAGTAATTGTGTTTTCTTTAAAAGAACAATAACAACCATTTAAAAACCCAGTTTCCCAATATATTCTTCACTAGGTCATCTGTGTTCTGTTCTAGCTATTAGTTTATAGACACAACATAGACACAACAGTTCAAGTAACATAGAATAATAGATTCCTAGAAGGATTCAAGGTCATCTCATTCCATCCCCATGCCATGGGCAGGGACACCTTCCACTAGCCCAGGTTGCTCCAAGCCCCGTCCAACCTGGCCTTGGACACTTCCAGGGATGGGGCAGCCACAGCTTCTCTGGGCAACCCATGCCAGGGCCTTATCTCCTTCATAGTAAAGAACTTCTTCCTAAGTATCAGTTGGTCTCAAATTAATGTTTGGACTTGATGTTAAGGGCCTTTTCCAACATTAACGATTTGGATTCTATGATTCTAAGTCACTGAGTTAATACAAACTTATCTCAAAGGTGTCAAAAAGGATCTCTGTGTGTCCAAATGACGGATGCTGTTGGCAAACTCACCTGGCAAGTGCAGGGAGCCAGGCAGAGAGGGGTGGGAAGGTGTGCATCACTCACTCCGGGAGGGGCTGAGCTCCATTTATCTTTGTTTGCCCTCCAGTATGACACTGGTACAACACATTGTTATAACATGCATGGCAAGCTTAGACTGAAAAAATGTTCCGTGTTTTTAATTCCTACAGATTTTAATAGGCATAACAATATGCCTTCACATTACCTCTCAGGTTCCTTAAATAAACAAGCTTAATGATGCTGCACAGAAGTAATGGGCATTAGTGTCTTCATTGCTGTAGGGATTTATGAGGTGTGCTCACTGGTCCCCGGCCCAGGAGGCAGCTGTGCCCAGGGATCTGTGCTCAGGCCTCCCTGAAGGGCAGCTGAGTCAGCAAAATGACAGTTATTTTACAATTCCATACAATTTTCATGGAGCATCATCTCTCCATGCTACTTCATGAAGGTGTGGTTTATTTTTCCGACAGGCAGGCTGTCACCTTTCCCACCCCAAATCTGACCGAGGATGAATAGTTGTTTTAAAATAACTGCATAATTCCAAAGTTTGTATTGAATTATTTATCTGCTTTTATTTGCCAGGAAATGATGGCTTTGAGCCTGCCATAAACCCAAATGAATGACCCAATTAATTTCCCAATGCTCCTGTGTGGCCACGGGGATTGCAAGAGTTCAAACAGCATGTTGGGTTTTTTGAAAACCTCTCCCCCTTTTTGTGCCATTTCCTGCTACGATCCCTGAGGTACCTTTATAATGAAAACAAAATAGATGGAAAGAGCAACGTAAGGATTAGATCAAAACAAGGAACAGAGCAAAATAGACCAAATCAAGGAGTTGAATGTGACACTTCGTAGCACGGTTAGGACTCTCCAAAATGGTAATGTTGAAGTTGAGCAAGTGAATAGCCTTTACTTTTTATTTTTAGCATGGAGCTGTATTTTATCAAAGAGCCCATCTAACACATTGTGTTGCAAAATAGGCCAATTTAAGACATGATGACAGTGCCATTATTCCTCCTGACATAAAAGATGGGGCATAAGTTCTTCTAAGTTTAATAAGAACATCTGCTGATCTCGTCTCTACGCAACGCTGCTCGTTACACTGAGCTCTTTGATCCTGGCTTTTCTATGAACTGAAGGAGTGGTGAGAGCACAAAACCTCAGCACGAACCCTCCCTTGGTGCCATGGGCATTTAGTGATTGGGCTCGTGTCATCAACGAGTCAGAACCGGTGCCAGGTTTGAGATTTCTGTTTGCCTGACTAGTTCCAGTGACTCTGAACGCACCACTCAGAGGAACAGTCAAAGGTCACAAATACCTGAAGTAAAAACAATATTTACAAAGGTAAACCACATAAGTAATATAGAGACTGTGTCACACACAAACAAAAGACCTGAGGAATCAACGCCTGTGCTCCAAACAACCTTCCTCCTCCACCTTCCTGTCCAGCACACTGACACTTCATTCTGAAGTGTTCTTAGGTAAGCAGCACTCACCACTGGCTTCCTGAGGGGTGTCACCACATGGACACACAGAACTCCAAGCCCATTTTGGGGGTCACAAGAAGGACAAGGAACTTTTCGCAGTCCCAAGGTGATTGACGTGCACAGCACCTGGCCTTTCAGTCCTGACTGCCCTTCTGGAATGCTAAGGGATCATTGGAAAACAGGCAAAACAATCAGGATAAAGAGATCCATCGATTGAATCAATGCAGGACACGGAATGTGGGCTGTACAGGAGGGGTGGCCTCGTGTCACCAAGTACAGTCGTATGTAATTGCTCAGTATAATCTTGCTCTTCTCTCTGCCTGCTCCCCTGAAAACATCTGAAAAAGTCATGGAATCACTAAGGTTGGAAAAGCCCTCTAAGATCATTGAGTCCAAATACTAAACCAGCACTGTCGTGTTCACCACTAAACCACATCCTCAAGTCCACATCTACACATCTGTTAAATCCCTCTTGGGATGGTGACTCCACCACTGCCCTGGGCAGCCCATGCAAGAACTGGACATCTCTTTTGGGGAAGAAATTTTCCCTAATATCCACTCTAAACCTCTCCTGGGCAACTTGAGGCTGTTTCCTCTTGTCCTGTCACTTATTACTTTGGAGAAGAGACCAAACCCCACCTGGCTACGCGTTCCTTTCATGTAGTTTCTGAGAGCAAAAAGGTCCCCCCTGAGCCTCATTTTCTCCAGGCTAAATCACTTTAAGCTGCATCATCCTTTTGGGCAGAAGTACATGTGTGACTTTTTTCCTTCTAATAAGTATTAGTGGAGACACAGTGAACACCAGCCACTGGTGCAGGTTTCAGAGAGTCACAGCCAATTCTGAATTGCTTTTAGAGCTCCTGGCAGAGTTTTGTCCTTACTCTTACGCTTTGTAAAATGCTGCTCCAGAGGAATGTTGATACCAGTTCTCAGTATTTGATAAATACATACGGCACATTGCTGTGTCAAAAAATTGCTTCTCATCTGTCAGTCCAACACAACAAAAGAGATACTGAGCAATACCACGGTATAAAGAAGCTGCAATTACTGTTTCCACTTCCCAAAAGGAAGCCAGAAAATCCATTGAAAATACCTCAGACTGCATACAATAGATTCCAGGACTGAATTCTCTCTTCTTTTTCCTGCTCTTCCCTGACAACAGCAGAAGGCTGCACATGAAACCTTGATCTCTCAAGACTCTGCTCAGGCAGTCGGCATCCTGCATGAGAAAGGGCTTAGGAGGAGCCGTTGAGACCTCTTAGTTACAACATACCTACAACAATAAAAGCAACAGATCTCACTTTGGGTACCAAACACCAAGGTCTGGAGTTCAGGTTCAGGTGTTAAAAATTCAGAATCCCCAAAACACCAGACAGCACTCATTGGACAGTATTGTTTGTCTGATGATTTAGAATAAGGAAAGTATTAGGCAAACATACAAAATTAGGACTCATTAAGATTTGTAGAGCAACTAATTTATATTTAACAACAGATAGTTTAGATGATAACAGAGCCAAATCACTGTAATATCCTGAATTTCTGGTAGGCTTTAAGCACAAGTGTTTTGTCTGAGCACATAATTAGCCAAGGTCCCAGTTCTGGTATAGTTGAACTGACTGGCCATTGATTTAAATGAAGGCAGAAATGGTGTACAATGTAATAATTTCCCTGTTTAACTATGGATCATTGTCCCTGTCTTTGTTGAGTAAAAACATGGTTTCAAACAAAGGTGAGCTCTCCCACCCAGATACATCTACACATTCCCAAAATTCTGTCAGGGAAAATAAAACTATTCTAAATCTGAAAAATAAACCAAATGTGACATAACTCTACCCATCCTATATGCCAGAAATTCCAAGATCCTAAGCTCATATTTTAACTCCTTCTTTGAAATTAAAACACTAGGTATTTTACTGATTTCAAGAGAAGGGATGATCACCAAAGTCATTACCAGCTGGGTACCAGGATCTCATTCGTTTAGAACTCATGGTACACTTTTGGGTTTGCTTCCTTGGTAAGGATTTGGCCCATTTTCAAGACCCAGTGACAACTGATTGTGTAATCAAAGACTAAGTTTGCAGAACAATGTATGTGATAGCCAAAATCACTAAGCTCCACCAAGTGGCACATGAGAGAAGGTGTTGCCATTAGAATGGTTTCAAAGGTTACTGATCTCCCTCCATTCTGCCATAATTAATTATGTATCTACTTATGTTCTCCTACTTATAGGTGGCGGAGGAGTAGGGCATTGAGAGAAAGAGTCTGCAATGTAGTTATTATCCACATAGTATTCAGCTTGTGATCCTGCAGTACAGATTACTCATCCATCCCACTGGTTACCATGAAATCACAGAATATCCTGAGCTGGAAGGGACCCATAAGGATCATTGAGTCCAGCTCCATGTGTGTCTGTACTTTGAGCTGCAGATACATCATGTCCTTTAAAAGACATATCATTAGATAAATATTTTAAATAAATATATGAATGGAAACATTTTAACAATTCCTTGTTAATAGAGTGCATATTTGGCTACTTATCTCTACTGCCAATATTTCAATGATCTTCTCACTTTGGAACCAGGTACAAAAAACACCTCCATGTTACAGGTACTTTTGGCAAACATGTAGCAAATGTTTTTCCTGCAATGCTGCTACATTGGATTTCATACAAATAGACCAGGAAATTCAAACTGACTATCAATGCCAGCACGGTGGGATACAATTTTGCAAGTTCTTTGCAGATTTTTTTTTTTATGAGGTGAGTTGTGCAAGTGCCACACTCCTGCATAACCCCCTGCAGAATCAGGGCTTCTATGGACATGCACATCTGGTCCACAAACCTCTGCTGTTGCTCATTTCTGTTCTGGGCAGGACACACGTGGGCAAACCAGCACCAAACCCAATGATGGTTCCTGCTCTGGTATGTTTCCAGAGGTTAAATTAACCCATTTCCCTTTTTGGAAACACTAGGAGAAGTATATGGCAGGCAAGAGAAATTCACAAAGACAACAGTGTACTACAAGTGCTGACAGTCTTGATCCCCAAGGCAGGAACACCTTCAGAAGTCCCACCCCATCCCACAGGTTCAGGTTGCCATTTCCACTCTAGTTTCACTAGCCAGGTCTTTATTTATGATTAGGTAAAATCTAAAAAGATGTCTGCTTTTTCCAGCTGTGTCAGCTGATGTGATAAAGGCCATCATTTTCACCCAGAAAAACCCCCCGACAATCTTCATTGCACAGAACTCTAAGGATGTCACATTTAGGTTCACTTAACATGTTTAATCTCAACTCCAGCAGGATGTTTTCCCCTCTCAGTGAATAATTCAGAATTGCAGTGCATCCCCGGAGCAGAGATAGAGGCTGAACACACTATGGGAAAGGTCCCAAAACCCCCATTACAGCTATTCAGAAAACTTCTACCAGTAGTGTTTGGGGGGGGGTCTTTTGCCCTTTGTTTATTTTGAAGGGGACCATTATGTGTCATATAACACATTTTAAATTCTGAATTTAGCATGGGAAATAAGTCAGTTGTGCCCAGAGCATAGAAGGAGAGACCACACTGGCAGAATAAAAGCAGCAACTACTGCACAATTCCCTGACTGAACTGGCATGATGGAGAGTGTGGCAGCAGCGAGAGCGAGGTGCTGAAGTTGCCACTCCAACCATCAGGCACCTCAGGGCTGATAATCAGATCAGTCTGGGATTGTTAGGATGGCAGTACCTCGAGCCAGGGAGGGAAGGAAGGAAAAACAGCCCCCAACAAAGGAAAAAGAGTGAACAAAATGCACACAAGAAAAATATAATATCATCTTACAGTGTTAGGATTAGGAACTACAACAACCAGATTTCCATGTCTCATTTGATCAGGGAAGCCCTTAAGTAGCTCCACTCTTTTCTCCAGATTTCTCTGCTCGGGAAGGAGGTCTTTGCCATCAGCAAATATGTTGGAAAGATGTTAGAAGAGATATTTGATGATTTTCAAAGGAGTGTCTATGACCTATTGAGACTTGTATACAGAACTTGTATGAAATGGGAACACTGAAAGGCAGAAAACCCTTGGGTGGCAATGTGATAACCTGAAGGAATTGGATTCCCTGTCCTCCTCCTCAGACACTTGTTGAATCTTGCCACAAGTCAAAGTTATCTTCTGCATTGGGACAACTAAAACTTTTTGCAGACACATTTCAATTCTTATTACATATAACATCTTATCAAACAAAACATGGCCATTGTGGCATGGAGCTGTGTCAGGGGAGGTTTAAACTGGATATTAGGAAAAGGTTCTTCTCCCAGAGGGTGGAACAGGCTTCCCAGGGCAGTAGTCATGGCCTCAAGTCTAACAGATTTCAGGACAACGCTCTCAGGGACAGGGTGGGATTGTTGGGGTGTCCTGTGCAGGGCCAAGGGTTGGACTGGATGATCCCTGTGGGTCCCTTCCAGCTCAGGAGATTCTATGGCTCTATGGTTCTATGTTTTATCAGTGTCCTACTGGTCAGACAGGAGTGACTAAAGCTCAGTTAAACACTGCAAGCTCTCTAAAAATCATGTTAGATTTTAATCTTGGCCCAAGATAATTCAAGGTATTTTTCTCACATATTACTTGTCTCAGTAACGTCAGGACTGACATTAAAAGAGCTTCCCTAGCACAGAGGAGAAGCTGCTACTATGTTCCCAGGGTTTAAAGATGAATGTCTTTTAATATAAAAGTTTCCTAGCAACATGTGTTCTCAGCCCAGAACGTATTCCAGAGGCAGTGATACTTTCAGTATTGTCTTGATCCCTCTGCGTGAACCCTGTGCTCTGTTGCCATCCCTGCCTTCACAACCCATAATATTCCAGAACAGCAGCCTCCTTTTCCCAGGTTCAGCTTCTCACCGTCTCCCACTTTGATCTTACACACAAAAACCTGTACCCACCCTTGTCTAGTGATGTGGATCTGCTGCCTTTCTCCAGCTCTGCACAAGCATCTGCTTTCTCCTCACTGAATATCAGCCTCCTGAGGAT
>NW_020897856.1:345896-481498 GCF_003984885.1 Neopelma chrysocephalum
CTGGGAAGGGAAGGGAAGGGAAGGGAAGGGAAGGGAAGGGAAGGGAAGGGAAGGGAAGGGAAGGGACACACAGAATTTCTTAGGGTGCAATTTCCTTGTGACCATGAAATGACAGAAAAATAGGTCATGGCCAAGGATGAGCCAAAAAGGAAAGAGATACTGGCTGATTTTTGCTCTTTATCCACACTAAGACACAGCAGGAATATGTAACACAGTCAGGTGTTGTGTGACAGTGTGTCTTTACATGTTATCCTGTAGCTACTTTGAAACATTTTGCCTGGTCACTAAGTTTTGGGGAAAAATCCTTTGGAGCGTGGGTGTGGAGACCCAGGTCTGTGACAAACGGTTCTTCTATCCCAGGAGCAGATCCTGACCTGATCACTGCCCTTTCCATCCAGGACATTCCCCTCTCCTGATCAGGGCTCTCTGAGTGCTGAGAGAAATGACAGGGGAGGGCACAGGTAGGGAGATGGAATGCTGAGGAATTAGAGAAGGTCGAGAGGAAAAAAAACCTCACTCTTGACTATTCCTTGGAGGAATCAGGCCCAAAAGCCAGGATTGTAAAGTGTAAACAGACAACTGTCTCCTTGGCAACCCAAAAAAATACTAGAAAGAACAGTAGCGTGTATTGATCCTCCCCTGTGAGCAGGGGATGCATGAAAGGCATGTTTAGGGATCAAACAGAGAAACTATCCAGCCTCAGACAGAGGGGACAGCTCCTCCCTCACATTGAGGTGCAGCTGATCCTCAGCAGCTGAAGGGTGGATGTCATAGAATTGTGGAATCACAGACTGGTTTGGGTGGGAAGGAACCCCAAAGCTCATCTCATTCCACCCCCTGCCATGGGCAGGGACACCTTCCACTAGCCCAGGTTGCTCCAAGCCCCGTCCAACCTGACCTTGGACACTTCCAGAGGTGGGGCAGCCACAGCTTCTCTGGGCAACCTGTGCCAGGGCCTCCTCACTGAGCTGTCTGGAGCTTGAGACAGGTCCAGCCCCCACTGGCTTTCAGGGCTCTCAGGAATACTTGAGGAATTGGGGCATTAAGTACTGTGCAATGTGCAGAGACCAAACAATCCAGATCCAAAAGGGATATTAGCTTGCTCTAAGCACTCGATTTGTCTCAGAGGAATAGGAGGGCAGTGGGATTTGGGACAGTTCTTTGTCAAACCAGGATTTTCCAGCAGTTGCTTATGTGGGAAGAAATATCAGAAAATTGTGCAATTTGCTCTTTGCTTGGGTTTAAATTTATTTACTAGCTATGAGAAACCCAAAACCAGAAGGCTACCAGGAGGCAGGCTGCTAGTGAACACTCTGCAGAGCAGCATCCAGGAGCAATATTTGAGCTCTTTTGTGATCCCTGTCTCACTTATTTACTGTAAAATCATAGTGCTGAAGAGCAAATACAAGGATATGCAGAAGTAGCTGAGATATCACACTGTTGGTGGCTTTGTGATACAGCATTCGCTTTAATGCCTCCCTCATCAGCAGACCTGAGTTAGAGATGCTTCAAAGAACATTACTCTCAATTTCCTCAGTTCTTGCATTGATAAATTAATCTGTATTGTCACAGAATACATCTCAATTCCTGTGTTTCTCAGAACCACAGTGGCCCATCCCATCAAAAGAAGGTGCCCCAGACCAACTGGGTCAGCTCTGGACCCTGCGAGGTGCCACAGAGAACACAAAGCCAGGAGTTAATCACTGGCACACAGAAGTCTCCACCAAGGGCTGGACAGGCTTTGGAGTTGCCTTAGGACAGGTAGGAAAACTTCTTTGGGTTTGTCTACTACCCAGGTGGTTCTGATGCTAGAGGAGCTACAAACCAGGTGGAATATACTCTGTACATCAACCTGCTCTCATTAGCAGCCACTGCATCATCCTCATTTGTGTGCTACGGTATCTCATGGCTGAGGGGCCAAAATTGCCCAGAAAAATTCTAACACGGAAAGTTCCTTGCAAGAGGAACCACTAACCCACCCCAACTGCTTTGAGAATTCCTGCACCTGCATCAGAGAGTCCTTCCACAGGCTAACAAGGACACGAGTCCCTTTTCTTTGATTAGGGCAAATGTGAAGCAGAAATAGCTTTAGAGAAAGGGTCCTCCTTGTGCAGCAGGGCTGGTGGAGGAGAGAAAGGCTCTTCATTTCCCTTTGGCCCCTGAAATCAGCCCTCAGCCACCTCCAGTCAGGAGCCAGTGCCTTGCTGTGCACAAATTCCTTGATGCTGAACGTTACCAATCCAGCAACATTCTCACAAGAGACAGATTTGGACTTGGCAAAGAGGAGGCATAACTGGGATTCCTCTTCTGAATGTCAGGGGTGTCTCACCCTCTCCCTTCCTCTCCCTGGGGACTGGGCTGCAAACAGACTCCTGGAGAGCCTGTATTTTTCTTGTTTCTGTTGATTCTGGGATAAAAGGAATATTTATGGTTCTTGCTATGGGGGGAAAATATTCAGATAACCTTTACAGTGTTAATTGCAGCACACACAACCCAAGTTTAAGCCATATGTTTTCATTTGGCTCACAGAGCACACTTTTCATGCTCTCCTCTCTCCTTATCAGCTTCTACATCTGATGTACTTTATTTATAGACATCTGCCTTTGCTCATGCAGTAGCTCTGGCCCAAACCAGGCTCCTGCATTGCTCTCCTCCACTTATCAGTCATTGTGGCACCTGCCTATCATCCTTTTTCTCTTGCCAGCGATCCTCAAAGACAACCCCAATGCAACTGCTACTAAATGCATTTATTTTTGCCTTGAAACCAAACGCTACCCAGAGAGGTGTGTGGTCTAAACATTGTGCCTGGGGCAACATGCTGCTCTTTCACCTGTGCCACGAGGGGGTCTGTGAGTTGTTTGGAATACTCTGAGCCATGGTGTTAAATAATTTGGGGAAAGCAAATCTAAAAGCCATTATTTCTAAACGAAAAAATCTCTGTGCGAGGCACTTTCAGTCTGGTGCCGATTTTTAAGCAGCTTTTGCAGAAAGCCAAGGGGTGTGACAGGAGTGGCTGGAACCAGTTAATGCCAACTGTTTCCATAAAATCCAGATAAACACAGAATCACTGATGGAGAACAGTGTTTGCAGGTACTTTATGTGGTGAGATGAAGATGGTAAGAAATTGCTAAAAACACATATAAAATCACGAGATAATGAATTTGTCATGGTTAATTTAGTTCCACCACGCCATGACCATGTTTCTGAAACCCAATTGACTTTCTGACTTTCTTCAGTCCAACAACTGGGGACAATTTGAATCACACTCTTCACAGAGCCCCACAGAAGGAAAAGTCTTTCTTTTCCTAAAAATAACCCTGTCATTTTCATCCTGGACTCGGGTGCTTTGATATTAAGATGACAAGCATCTTATCTAGATTTTATTTCCACATGCAATTTTCACCCAGCAAGAAGCCTTCAGGCTTTAGATTAGATCAGACAACAGTACGATTAGAAATACAGAAGGATATAATCCCTGTCGTTCTGATTGCAGATTTCCCTGCACAAGCTCAGAGCCCCTCTTTGGGCACTGCTTCCCATGCCCTCTGTGTATGATATTGCAAAGTCAATCAACAGCATGGGTCTCTCCTCTCCCATCTTCGTGCTGTGTAGTAATTTTCTTCGTGACAGACAACACACCAAAAGAATTAAGCAGTGGGAGACCGTACTCTTAATCCCAGCCTATGATCCTGTGGGCTCACACACGACCTTTACGAGGACACAAAGCCTGTGGTTGAGCCAATCTAATCTTCTCCCCAAGCACAGACCTGAGAAGGTGCAGAACTCTGCACCCACACATGTGGAGAAATTAGAGACTAAACCTGGTTCAGGCAGCTCATAGTGAAGGGGCATTTTCTCCCTTCAGGCAAAGCTCACGTCTCTCCTCCGTTTGTTACTTTGGGGACGTTTTGGTTTGGAGCACAAATATAAGCAGTGGCTGAGGGAGCTGGGGGGGCTCAGCCTGGAGAAAAGGAGGCTCAGGGGGGACCTGCTCACTCTCTGCAACTCCCTGACAGGAGGGTGGAGCAAGAGGGGTTATCAGTCTGTTCTCCCAGGTAAAAAGCAGTAGAACAAGAGGAAACAGCCTCCAGATACACCAGGGGAGGTTCAGGCTGGATATTAGGAAAAAAAATGTTCACTGAAAGAGTGTTTAAGCATTGGAACAGGCTGCCCAGTGCAGTGGTGGAGTCACCATCCCAGGAAGTGCAAAAAAAGAGCAGACATGGCACTTTGTGGCCATGGTGGGATTTGGTTGAAGGCTTGATGATCTTGGAAGTATTTTCCAGCCTTACTGATTCTATGATTCTTTAAAACTATGAGTGTTACAGCTTCTGTCCTGTGCTAGATGCTGAACAAGCAAATGAAAAACACTCTACAGCCCAGGAGTGCTGCCCTTCACATCTTAAAGCCAGTAATGCAACAGAGAGAAAAACAAAAGGAATCCTACTGTACATTAAGCTCATATTCCTTTTCTGCTTCTTTAAGTGTGCAAGTATCATGGAATCACAGAATGGTTTGGGTTGGAAGGGACCTTAAAGACCAAGTCAGTCACACCCCCTGCCATGGGCAGGGACACCTTCCACCAGCCCAGGTTGCTCCAAGCCCCGTCCAACCTGGCCTTGGACACTTCCAGGGATGGGGCAGCCACAGCTTCTCTGGGCAACCCGTGCCAGGGCCTCACCATCCTCATAGGGAAGAATTTCTTCCCAATATCTAATCCAAATCTCCTCTCTTTTAATCTGAAGCCATTCCCCCTTGTCCTATCACTATCTGTCCATGTAAAAAGTCACTCTCCTTTTTTATAAGTCCCCTCTAAGTACTAGAAGGATATATATCTGCTCTGTATCACTCAGGCAGGTGTAAAAGAACTTCTTCATGAACACAAACTTCATAAATTTGCAATGGCCTGTTATCATACATACTATTAATTCTCTGTGCTAAATCCATTCTTTGGGTTTCATCCAGGTACACAACACTATCAATAACACATCTTCAAAATTCTGCTAACTTCCAGTTCTTTAAAATAAACTTTTGAAAGCAGGACAGATCTCTTATCTCCTGAGTCAGTCTTCCAGAGCAGGGTGAGGTGTCTCCTGGCACTTCCAACCTTTCAGTGCCATAGATTTACTGTGGGTGCTCAGAGGGGACCAGAGGGCAGGACACATGGGCCAGGCACTGAGGGCCAGAGAGACCAAAAGGCTTCTGCCAGTTTTCCTTTCTGTTTGATACTGCTCTCATGCCATAAAATAGTTGTGCTGAAAATCCGAGTGTACCTTTCTGATCTCAATTTTGCTGTCCGGGCATATACATTTAATCTTAATTTCCTGATCCTGATTTTTTTTTTTTACTCTTATTCTTGTTCTTTCTTAGCTTCACATTTTTAAGGCTTCATTTCTTACTGCTTGTGATGAACTTGAGGAGGAAAACCCCACTAAGCCTGTATTTGTAATTCTCATTTTCTTTACAATTTTACATGATCTTGTAAATGTTGTTGGAACAGCTCTTTGGTGCTGTTCCTGCTCTCTGCAAATGAACGAGATGATGGCAAAACACTCAGAAACTTCAGTGGGAATAGAGCTGAGGACTACCATTGTGATGAGTCTGCTCTACATCCTAAACTTCATAAATCCACTGGCTATAGCTGTTGGAGGAACCATTTTGCTCATTCTAGCAGTCTATATTGTCATTAATAGTCAGTGCAGTTATTCCTTCCCTATGGGACTGGAAAACTGTAAATAGCAAAAAGAGTAAGAATAGGCAGCAGTCAAGCAACAGAATATTAAAAAGGTCATATGGAGTGCACAGCACCAAAATGGCATGGTTGGAATCAGAGGGTGGAATTCCAATAATAGCCTCCCAATTTCATGATAACACCAGCATGGAAAACTAGCTCAGAATGTGAATTTGGAAATTAGAACAATTTAAAAGACAGGGGTTTTCCAACACACTAATTCCTCTTCTGGATGTCAGCTAAATTCTGTGAGCATTTTTGCCCTTTCCCTGGAGGTCTTAGTGATGCTGTGCTATATTAGAACGAAGCAGAATGAAGGAAAGCCTCAGTTGTTCCCTTTGACCCTCCACTTCCATTTCCCATGAAATGTGCTTCCCTTCAGTGGCTGACACCCAGGCTCTGTGGAGTAAATTCTGTGCATCCTCCCCAAACATGAAAACACACCCAGCTCCCCACTGGTATGGAATCAATCTGTACTAATCACGGGGGCAACCCCGGGGAAAGAGTGGAAGAGGGAGATGTATAATTGCATATTGGATGAGAGATCAATGGCTCATGAGCCCATCACCCTGGGAGAGGCAGAGCAAGCTGCTGAGTCATCGATTATTTCAAATGGTGCTCGTAGTGTCTGCTGTCCCTGAACACCAGGGGGGCTCCAGGCATTTAAGGCAAAACTCAATTATTTCTTCCATCACCCTCCTGAAAAGCATGCTAGTCTTCAAAGGCTTCAAAATCCCTGCTATTTCCATAACTGTAAGAATTTGTTTACTTCTAGGATTTTCATCTATAAACTATATATAACCTTTCAGGGCTTCTATCAGAACACCAGAGATGGGGAGAAATCTGTGTTGCTACTGGAGACCAAAGCAAGGAAGGGATAATGGTTTCTGGCAGCATGAGCTGACAGTGCACAGAGTCCTCAGCTGGAACAACGGGCATCACCTGAACACCACCCTTTAGCTGGTATCAGACAGGGAAATTGGAATTAGACAGGGAAAAGAAGTGTGTGGCTTTCACAGTTAAATGCCCGAGCCGCAGGTTTTCATGGTTCAGGGAACAGTGAGCACATCACTGGGAATGAATGAGGAGCTGGTGTGTCTCAGTGCACACTGAAAAGGTTAATCTATAATTTTCATTACATTGGTAATGAAAGGGTGTGAGGGTGGGGAGGCCCTGGCACAGGTTGCCAGAGAAGCTGTGGCTGCCCCAGCCCTGGGAGTGTCCAAGGCCAGGTTGGATGGGGTTTGGAGCAACCTGGGCTAGTGGAAGGTGTCCCTGCCCATGGCAGGGGGGTGGAAAGGAATGACCTTTTAAGTCCTTTCCAGCCCAAACCAATCCATGACTCTATGATATGTATTAAACCATAAACAGGGTGATAATTTCTAGAGGGTGAATGTGCCATCCTGTGACAGGAGCTGAAGGTGGCTCAGCACTTCCCTGGGCACAATGTCACCTAAATCTGGCTTCCAACAAGCTGATCCTACCCTTTCCTATTGGTGAAGTCACTTCCTGGCCAACCAGTTAAACAAGTTCACAACATTCAGTAAAATTTAGAATATACAGCCTAAACTTGCAAAAGCACTCAATTCCAGGAGATGGAAGTCAAAGCCAGGCATTTGCCCAATGGTGGAAAACTGTGGCAAGTAATCATGGATTTCAGTAAGGATGCCTATTTTTTTTTTTTTTATCTGGCCTTCCATTTCTTCTTTAACTGGTGCTTTAGAAAGTTTTATAGCTTGGCATTTGTACCAAGAAGGACACCTAATGCTTCTGATGTTCCTAGTTGTGTTTTTTTGTTAATCTATTTGCACTTTATAATGGATCATCGTCATTTCAAACAGTGTCATTTCATATTATCATTGCTTCTTAAATACTGCTGCAATCAAGGGAGTAATGCAAAAATCCCAAAGATCTCAGTAGCTGGAAAAGCAGCTAAAATATGGAGCTTTCAGGTCATGCATCAGAGAGGCACTCTAATTAATTTTTGGCAACTTTTGACAACAAGGCACAGAGCACTCTTTAGTGCACTTCATTTCAAGTTTGGACAAATTGAAGAATGAAAATCTTTTGTGCAAATTTGCTGTTGGACAGATGGATTTACAAAGCTTTTTCAGAGGTTTGCAGAAAATATTTGCTAAAAATTAAATAAAACCAGTTATTAAAATTTTTTCAAATTATTATTTTAAAGGGAAATCTTCAGTTCTCCCCTTTGTGCAATATCCCCTTACAGCTGGATCTTTCTCTATTTCATTTTCTGGGGCAGAATTGCTCTCCAGAAGGCAGTAAGGTAATACCTCAGCAGGGAATTCTTCAAGCTTGCTCTTTTAAGCATTTATATTTTCTAAAGTATTATTCTAGTTTTACCAATAGACTCCAACTTCAATAAGTAGTTGAAACTGTATCTGTGTTCAGTAGATTGGACATCCCTGATCTGAACCACAGGGGAACAAAAATAAACCTTTATCCTTTGCACTGAAGCTCTGACACCTGAAGCGGCTCTTCCCAGGGATTTTGCAGGTTTTACAGCAGAATTAACTATTCAGTGTCAAATTCTGCTATTGGGTTCAGATCCACTTGGTTTAATTACTAAATAATAGAAACACTGGAACAATAAAAGATCAGTTTCAAGTGTGACCTACTTAAATAAGTCTGCTTGTCCTTAAGACTGTTCATATCAAGGATATAAAGGAATTAATGAAGCAGGCAACATCAGGGACTGTGGCACAGCAAGGAAACCACCACTAGCTTGGAAATGCATTTTCCCAATGTGCCAAATATATCTTTCTTGCTAAAAGTGAGAATGTCTGAGTACTCTTTCTCCCTCCCCTTGGCTCTCTCCCATAGGAACCAGTAGCCTGAAACAAAGAGTCTGAGCTGAGCTCAGCTGGGCTGAGCTTGCTGAGTTACTCTGTTCCTCTGATGGACATGGCCTTGCAGCAGGACCCCTCTTCCCATGACCTCTTTGGAACCTGCTACTGCAAAAAAAGCAGGTAAAGCCAACCTGGAAGTATTCCTGAAAGTTTTCTTTCCTACAAGAAACACACAGAGGAGCTGGGTTTTGCCAAACTGGGTGTGAGCTTATCAGAGGAATGTCATGAGCAAACCACTGATGATTTGTAGCACTTCTACCCATCATAAAACCAAAGCCCCAGTGGGTTCTGTCCTGCTGAGCAGAGTACAGGCAGTTAAACCACATAACCCCATCCTTCCCAAACATGGAAGCTTGTGGGGATTCCCAGAGTTGGAAGGAAGCAGAGGTGCTGGGAATGCCACGGAGAAGGACAGTGCCAGCACCAGTAAAACCATAGAATCACAGAATCTCCTGAGTTGGAAGGACCATAGAGTCTAACTCCTGGCCCTGCAGAGAACACTCCAATAATCCCACCCTATCCTTGAGAGTATTGTCCAAACCCTCCTGGAGCTCTGGCAGCCTTGGGGTTGTGCCCACTGCCCTGGGGAGCCTGGGCAGTGCCCAACCACCCTCTGGGGGAAGAACCTTTGGCTGAGATCCAACCTGACCCTGCCCTGACACAGCTCCAGCCATTCCCTGGGTGCTGTCCCTGCTCACACAGAGCAGAGATCAGAGCTGCCCCTCCACTGCCCCTCCCAAGGAAACTGCAGACCCCAGTGAGGTCTGACCTGTCTCCTCTTCTCCAGACTGAACAGACCTAGTGTGCTCAACTGCTCCTTATATGGCCCCTCCAGACCCTTTACCATCTTCACAGCCCTCCTTTGGACACTTTCTAGTGGCTTTATAGAAAATCATCACACGGTGTCTCTCTGACACGGGGCAGGAGATCACAGCGAGGCAGATGTCCTAAAGGCGCTCAGTCTGCTTTTATCAACACTCTCTGAAATGCTTTGCCAGCATTTCTGTAGGTAGCTGTGCACTATCAGCCTTTGTTTTATCAAAGGATGACACAAGCTCTGCAGAGCTGCCTGCCTGGGGCAAGGCTGGGTTGCGACGGCTCTCGCAGCCCAGGACGAGAGACAGCAGCCAAGGCAACAACCTTCTGCAAGTACATGGCTGCATTTAATGCCTCTTCCAACATCTTAAAATAGCTCTGTTTGCTTTTCTTTTGTCGTGACAGTTTCTTCACTCCTAGGCTGGAGCAGAAGAGTATTTTCTCATTTGATTAATGCCCCTCTAGCGGAACACTTATAAATAGATAAGGAGCCAGGAATGTTGCTGAAGTGTCGAGGGCTTGAGCCTTGTCTACCACATTGGGTTTCATAACCATGAACATGCTGCTTTCCAAGATTTAGCCCTCCTCTCTTCCATTCTTCCGACTCAAAAATAAGCCTGTGTTAGGTTCTTTCATAACCACCATATGGTGCCTAGAAAACCTTTGGTACATTTGCAGTTCCCCAGGGTCTGCTCTCGATGTAGGAAATAGATTTCCGAGGCTGGCAATCATTTACGGCAGCTCAGACAATTTTTATAGGTGAAGCTTTTTTACATCTTTTCTAGTCCCTAATACATTTGTCCAGCAAACAGGCAGCGCCTGAAGACAAGTGGCTCCTCAGTGAAACTGTGTATTGCCTTTTCAATACATCAGATTTTATGCCTTTTGATTTAAAACACTTGCTCCTGTGTTAAAAGTACACAGAAGTGCAAGATTTCTCTTCATGTCTCTAAGCACATTCCCTGCATCTCCTCTTACCTGTGCACTCCCTGCCTGCCATTTGTCTGGCTTATCTCTTACCTGCTTCTCTCAGTAGCTGTTATTTTAAAAATCCTTCTGCAAACAGAATTGAATGTTGTGCTGCAGGTGAGGCTGTGATGTGGATCTCCAGTAGGACGTGGTTACATGTGCCATGGCATTTATCTGGATCATTATCTGTCTTCTCACATTTTATGACATGGCCACACTCTGATCAGCTTCCTTTAATTTCATCCTGGCAGGTTTACAGATGCTTCAGGTTTCTTTTCCATTGTGGGTTCTTTTTATCAGCCTTAAATTTTATCTATATTGTGGCTTGGTTGGTTAGGTTCATCTGAAATCTTTAGGTTCTATCTTTTAACTAAATTTCTCCTTGAAAACTGTGATATGAGTCATTCACATTTATTTCCTTGCCCTCTTTGCTTTAATGCCTTCTGTAATTTCTTCTGTTACAGAGATGAGAATAATTAGTAACCAGCCTTAATTTTATAGCTTTGGAGAGTACTATTTTTGTTAGAATGAATATTCCCTTCTTCTGAAAGCATTTTAAGACAGCTGGAGGTAGGTGAATTGATCTGAATAAATTAACAACTAAACTTCCCTGAAGAACAGACCAAGATGTACTCTGAAGTTCAGGGAGTTAATTCATTCTTTCCCATTCTTTCTGGAAGCTGGTTTTGACCCCCTCAATGGAAACAGAAATATTTAACAATAATCACACAGGTCATCTTCCTTAAACTGCTGAAATCTCAAGGACACTGGAGATGGACTACTCTCCCTGGCAGCAGGCACAGCCATCCCCTCGCCCTTACCTGGGGACAAGCCCTCCCCACCAGACACAGAATTCCCTTTGCCCAGGTCCCACCATCCAGGCAACCAGCTGGAATTCAGCAAACGTGCCTTGTCCTTTTGTTAGAGGGTCTTTCTTTACATTTTCCACTTGGGTGGTTCAAACACCTTCTCCGGGGAAAACACATCGCACAGAAGAAGCTCCCAGCAGAACAGCAGAGGCATTTTCCTCATAAAAGCAAATAGTATTTTGAGACACCCAAGACCTTAACAGCTATAATAAAAACAAGTATGATAACCCACACTGTCATACCTGTGCACTTGTGATAAAATTTACAGTCTCTTACCACGAAATGACAGAAAGGAAACGCTACCCAAATTCCTGTGGGTGTATCCTTCACTGATCCAGGCTCACCACAGCAGAGTGCAGGAGATGGCCTGCTTGAACCAGGTTCTCACCCTCGGTGACTAGTTGGTTCCTTTCTCTCATGAACCAGCAGCTATGGGAAGATGTGTCAGGTCTGGCCACCTTTCTGCCAGGTTTAGATATTTTGTAGGGAAACAGGCTAATTCCAGCTGCTCATTCTGGAAGTGAAGTTAATAAACATAACAGCAGTTAAGAACAGTCTCAGATAGAGAAAAACAAGGAAAGACAGCAGGGAAACACTCATGTGGAGTTAAAAAAGCTTAGGTCAAGCTTTTTACTGGGCATTATTTCTGCTGTCAAAGAGGACATACCTTACCAAAGAGAGACAGTTGGAGTGCGACTGCAGAGAGCTGTTGTTTTCTGCTGGATAAGAACTCACACCATCCAAAAACAATTCATGATGCCCAGAACACAAACACAGCACATAGTGCACCACACTTTCAACAGCCTCCTGCTTTCAACAGTTCTCCAGCTTGCCATATGTTTTCATTAGGGCTTCATTGGCAGGCCACTCTCTTCATAACTCATGTTCACTTTCATCTGATCTTCTCTCTGCAGAAAAAGAGATTCTTCCTTCCTTGAACATGGCAACCCAATGGCATAGCTTCATGGACCAGGTTATCAGAGAGCAATCCCTGTCATATATCACGGCTAATCTGTGAGGGAAGCCTGGTTGGAGGATATTTCAGGGAGCTGTGCTTCCTCTTCCTGCATATTCTCTCCAACATGTCCTGAAGGCAAGACATAAAACAGCTGGGTAAGACGTGCCCGTCAGATGAGGGTGCTGCATGTGTGGAGTGGCACATATGTCACATATATGGTTCATATCTCAGCTCCCTTGCCTCTTCTGGGTGCTGGGATACTTACACAGAATCTGAGACAGACCTGGAAAACCCTATTAAAAAAAACCATGATAGAAAAAGAATATCCAAATACAAATATGGATATTCTTGTCTATATTATATATAAATATATATATATAATATCGACATATATATATATAATATCGACATATATTATATATATATTATATATAAATATATATATATAATATCAAAAAAATCACAGTTTGATGGTAGTGGTTGCACAGTTCTGTGACTC
Organism: Neopelma chrysocephalum; assembly: GCF_003984885.1. Classification (NCBI taxonomy): domain Eukaryota; kingdom Metazoa; phylum Chordata; class Aves; order Passeriformes; family Pipridae; genus Neopelma; species Neopelma chrysocephalum. Next base: position 358,609 of record NW_020897856.1, read on the forward strand.
GGGCTGAAAATGAAGATGGAGGCTGGAACTAGATGATGTTTAAGGCCCCTTCCAACCCAAACCATTCTGTGATTTTATGATTCTATGTCTTTTGTCACAGTTGTAACCATTAAAATCAAGTATCATGGCACTAACCAGTTAACTGCTGATAGAGTCAATTTTAAGAATATTCTCTTCCTTATTATTAAAAGAAGACTGTATTAGTATGCACAAGATAGTAAAGCAAAGCTGTCTTTATTAAAAACTAAGCAAGTACATTTTTTTACTATATTTAGATGAGAGAGGGAGGGAGAGACGGGGAGGGAGAGAGAGTTTCTGCCTATTTTCATTACATTATTTTACACTGACTGCATTTTTAACAACAATGGGATACCCCAGGAAGGATATGAAGAGCTGTCAGCGGTTTTCACTGAATGCTGTGACATTTCCACAGTACTCCAAATGATTCAAATAATCAAGAAATGTAACAACTTCTGGATAAAAACCCTGTTGGATAGTTACTAGCTGAACATTGCTTAAGAGAAACACCTTTTGGGGGTTAAATTGCCCCAGAAGGGAAGAAGAGAGCAGTGATTTTCCTACATTCCAACCCTGCCCAGATAAGGACTGGATCTGCTTGGAGAAAAAAAAAAATAAAAAAAAAAGGGGGAAAAGAAAAAGCATTTGGATCATAGATTCTGATGTACCATAACTTAATAGGGTCCATTCAAGTCAGTCAGAATGTACTGAAACGAGCCACTGCTGTAACAGCACAGCATCCACCACTTCAGGTGTTGCATTTCCCAAGCAAATTAAGGCCCCACCAAGCTCTAGCTGGATCCATCATTCTAAGAATCCAAAGGGTCGTACATTGAATTAGGGCAAATTTTAATGCAAGTTTTTCCTCATCATTTCTTAAAGTCAAACACATTCCGTCTTTCATGCAAACTCAAAAGGTTCTGAAGGCGTGGGACAGATCTAAAGAATTGCACCAGGCTTTCCTAGGGGCCTGAACTCAGGTTAATTTTCCAGATCCCGATCAACTCTTTTAAAGTTTTTAAATGAGAGATTCAAAAGGAATTTAAGCGGATGGATCATCCTCCTGGAACCCAGCTGTATACCTTTGTCTTCTCTTTGTGTGTCCTGCATTCCAAGACCCCTTGATGGGTCTCCAAGTGTTCTCCAACAGGTCTCCAAGCTTTGAGCGTGGGGTCTGGGGCTTTTGGAGCACAGTGCCATGGGAACAGCACATGGGCTTTCCTCCTCTGTGCTCCCACCAGAGCTGCGGGTCCTCGCCGGCTCCGCAGCCTTCCCCTGGGGTCTGAGCCAACCTCCACGTCTCTATTTTCTCACAGACAAAGATAGAAAAAATGACTTTTGGGGGCAAAACTTCAGAACTAGTCGGAGATGTTGCTTAGCTACGCACAGGCATTTACATTTGTATCGCCTGTCAAGCAAGGGAAAAAGACTGCTATTGGAGTAGCAGGGATAAAAAAGCACTTCACAGAGGTCATCCAGCCCAGCCCAATGGGCTCCTCGGAGCACACACCGCTCCTGCCAAGTTACATGTTGTTCCAGCTTGCTTTTAACAGACCTCCAGTGGTGCATAATCCACGTCTCACAATGCAGGCCAGTGGCCAGGGCCGGTGGAGGATCCTTCCCTCACACCAACAATGGTCCTTTTTATTCTGTTTTGGCAAACGCAGAAAGGGATTTCTTGTATCTCATAGATCAGGCTAATTCCCTTGCTTGGTTGGTTTCTGTCAGCTGAGCTTTAAAGATGCCCAATAATCCCACTCCTAGGAGAGTGTTACGAGCTGTTCTCTGACGAGCACATCATCAAGGACAACACTCTAATGGGTTTTTAAATTGTTTCTCTTAGTCATAGGCTTAAAATAAAAATTAAAAAGAGGTGGAAGAAACAGTACAAGCTTCAGACAAGTGTAACAGGAACGCTTAGACACTGTGAAAACCAAGGGAGAACATAATTACAGATCACGTTTCACTGAGAGCATGACTCACTAGACAAGACTAAAAAAATGTTTTAAACATATATATATTTAACTGCTTGGCTGATAGTAATAATGATAATTAAAAACAAGAAGCCCAAACACTTCGGGGCTCCTTGAATCCCTCCAGAAATACAAATCAGAGCACAGGTTCAGATGGTGCATGGAGTGTGATGATTCCCCCCAGCTGCCAGCCTGCTGCTGCAGCTGCAGAGTGTGCACACCGAGCACAAAACACACCTGCAAACCCAAGGAGTGGTGGGAAAGGTGAGCATGTTGGACATATGGCTGATGTTTGAGTGGTGCATGAGATCCATTGAGCTGGGCTGCCTGTGAACAGCCACATGCTCCAGCAATGCTGGGTGTGCTGGTGATCTTAGCAGTCAGCATAGGTACTGCCAATGAAACCATATTTGAAAAGACCATTTTTACCCCCAGTACAATTGTCTGCACCTGTATGAGATCACTGTAAGCTCAATATGTCACAGCACATCATATGTTCAACTGCAGAAGTGGTTTAGGCCTGAGTTCTCAGTAACTTATCACAAAGGTTGCAAGGAGCAGTGTTATTCCAGACATGCACAAAGATACAACAGCAGCATGCTCTGGGTTTTTTTTTTTTTGCCCAACTCCACAACAGTGGGAGAGAAGAGCAAAACATGACATTTCTTCACTAAAAGAGTGGTCAAGTATTGGAAGAGGCTGCCCAGGAGCAGCACAGCACCAGGGGTTCACCCAGTGGCTGAGAAATGGGTTGTGCAGAAGAGCTGGTACAGGCAGAGCTTTCAGACATCTGTTTACTTTGGATGCAAAGTTGCAACCTTGACTTCCACCTTCTCAACACATAATCATAGAATCACATTAAGGTTGGAAAAGACCTCCAAGATCATCAACTCCAACCTTCGACTGAATGCCACCATGGCCACTAAACCACATCACCAACTGCCACGTCTACTCCTTTTCTGAACACTTCCAGGGATGGTGACTCCACCACTGCCCTGGGCCGCCTGTGCCAATGCTTAACCACTCTTTCAGTCAAGAAATTGTTCCTAATATCCAACCTGAACCTCCCCTGGCATAACTTGAGGCCATTTCCCCTTGTCCTATTGCCTGTTGCGTGGGAGAAGAGGTCGACCCCCACCTCTAAACTGGCTATTCCAAATTGCCTCCTTCTCCATCCTCTGCCCAGATACAGATTTCAAGAAGACTCGCTCCTTGATTTTTCTAAGCAGAAGTGAGGCTGACTAGCCTGATTCTCCTGGGTTGTCCTTCTTGCCCTTTCTGAGGATACGTACAAGATTTGCTTTCCTCTGGCAGTCAGGGATCCCCCACCCAGCATCCACAACCTTTCACACATGCTGGGCTGTGTCTTTACAATGGCTTTTCTAAAAGAGCTGTGGAATAAATAAGTGGTTCACTTGCAGAACAGTTATTAGGAGATGGTAAACCTGTCTTTCCACCCATAAAAACCTCGTTCCTTCTTTTGTTAATACCAATATTTTTCAATCATACCTTTAAGAGTTCAAGGCTACAACAAACCAAAATTTTCCATTCTACTTCTGTTTATTATAATGGAATGATTGTTTGAAACTGCCCCTCAGAAGTCAATCATGTAGTAATATAGAACAACTACCCTTTCCTAGCATCATTTTTCAGGACTTAGAGCAGCTTAATGCAGGCTATTGTTGCTTATATGCTGACAAGCTCATTTATCAGCAAAATTACAAAGATGCCAAGCAAACACATCACATAAATATAAAGCCATCAAACATCAAGTGTTTCCTTCAGCAGTTCAATAGTTCAAAAGGAGACACAAAAAAATCCTTAATTCAAGTTAAAGAGCAGTGGACAGCACTTGTATAAACATGTGCATAGATGCACATATGTGCATTTTTATGTAAATACACACAGCCAGGAGCAGTCTGAGCTGTAAGTGGAGGGGCAGTTACCTATGGCTCCTTGTTGACCCCATTCCCAGTATCATTCCTGGCTGCTTTGCCCTGCCTGATGATCAACTGGTGAATGTGGAAACGGATGTGGAGGGAAATCAGTGCAACACTGGGGAAAGAGCCTCCACCCTACCACAGCCTGAGGCATTAACCAGGTCTTTAACCACCCTCAGGGAAGGTTGTAAAGCAGGAAAAAGCAGTAGCAACCTCAAAATACCCATTCCCCAGCCAAAAACTGCTGGCAAGGCACGGACTCACTCCTAAGTCCTTTTGTCATGAGCTGCCCTGTGGCCCTGGTTTGCCTGGCAGCTGAGATCAGTTTGGGGCTTGTTCTACACAGAGATGACTACTTTTTTTTTTCTTTATAAATAAGCAATAATATTAACATTACTCCAAATAACTTCATTTTGTGGCAAAATAATCTATTCCCTTATTAGCTGCCTGCCAGAACTGACTGAGACATCCTCAGCAACGTAAATGCTGAAGCCATCTCTGTAGAATTGCCTGGAGATATCTGAATTAATATGACTCATGCTATTATGGGCAGTTAATTTTTGTATCCAATTACTTTTTTTTTAATGTAAACAAGTTTGTACATTGATTTCATAATTATTGTTGTTAATTTTCTACCCAAATGCAATGTCTTTCTTCCTGCCCATTTACATGGGATATCCAGGTGTACTACAGCAAGTAACAAACCACCTGTTATCGAGGAAATAAGGCACATTTAGCATGTGCTGAATGTTCTACATCATCAGCTGCATTCAGATCTCCTATAAAGAGGAAAAAATTTGCCACAAAGGATGCTAAAGTTTTATCCTCTTTTTACTACCCTGTTGTACTAGGGTGGGCTTGGAACATACACATACACACACACAACACTCAGGATTTTAAAAAATGTTCTCCTATTTAAACTTCAAACTTCTGAATTCTTTTTTTATTTCCCTTGGCCTGAGGGTTAAAATTCCAGGTTTAAAGTTCTACCTCCAGCAAGGCCAACAGGAAAGGAAGGCCAGCTTTAAGGTTTTATCATGTCTCTCTTTGGCTGAAAAAAGTGAAAGAAAAAGAAATACCTTGATATCCAAGCGCTGAACAGGTCTGTATTCCAACTGGATTTACATGGACACCCACATACACATAGATGTTGTCTGTACTTGTGTGTAAATACAGGGTATGCACACAGATATAGGTATTGATTAATTCTCCCAACAGTTTAAACCTTCCAGCTATTAACAACTCCAAAAAAGTCAAATTGCTTAAAAGTTTAAGGAAAAGCTACTTTTCAGGTTTTATTATCATTATGCATTCAGTCTAAGAGCATTGCAGAAGCCTCAAGGCATGGCTAGAGAGGCATCATCATAACCTCTAGATGCTTTAATGGAAACCTGTACTCTGGTGTGTCCCCCAAGTCCCATCATTCCATGAAGATAATGATTCCGTAATGTAATTGCAGCTCCATGATGTTACTGCTATTGCATTTTAATACCACATGTTTAACTGTGTAAGGGGATGAACGAAAAGCCAAGGCACAGTAATCATACTCAAGGCAATTTTCTTCATAAAATTCTGAAAAAAACCCCTGGAAACCTGATTTTACAGAAGTTAATAGCAGAGGGGAAGAAGTTTAATGGGAGGCATTAGAATCGCGCCGCAGCTAAAGCACAACAGTCAGCAAGGCAAATTATAGAGTGCTTTTAAAATTAATATCAAACACCAGCTAGACAAACTAAATATGTAAATGTCTCAACCGAAATTCAGCTGCTTTCTAAAAATCAAATGTGCAGACTCCTCTTTGGAGCGTTATTACACATCCTTTGTGCCTCTGCCTGCCAACAAGCTGCCTGGGGCTGGATGCTCTCAGGAGGAACACTCTGATTACTCACACCTACCACCTCTTTAAATCTTCTGCTGGGTTTTGGGGGAATTCAGTCCTATTTTAGGTTTTCTCCACACCTGTCCTGCCTGAAAGGTTGGGTAAGGTGGGTAGGCTTCAGAGCTCTGATGTTAAGCAGAAGGTGATGGGCTGTATTCTGAGCTGGGGCTGGGACACTGTGACCGTGCTGGGAGCCTTGCAGAAGACGGTGTTTGAGGGGTCCCTGATTCTGTGCCACCACCTCTGCTCTGCTGGACCTCACAGCACTGGCTGAAGAAGCCTGTATGTTGTTTATGTCATCTGAACTTACAACACCTTTGAGAAAAGCAAACTGTATGTGGATCAAGTGTGGAATGCTGATCCTGACAGAGACGGGCATGTTTGGGAGCTGGCACTCCCCAGGACAGTTGAAGGCGGGCAGGCCCAGGGTTGTGCTGGGCTCCACATCCCTCATGGCTCCTGGCTCCATGTCACACACTCAGAGCCCAGAACTGCAGGACAATCCCAGCCAGTGTGGTGTAACAGGGGAGCAAGTGGGCAGCTCCTGCTCAGGGCCACCACTGTGCCACTCACCTGCCTTGCACTGTCTGAAAGCCCAGTAAAACGTTCTCATGAGACCATCCTTTAGGAACAGATGTTTTTCCCTTTTGGTAAATTACATTTTAGCTGGATTGACCAAAAGGGAGGGCTTCTCTCTGCAGACAGCATCGGTTCTGCCCAGCACAGTGCACTAGGGAAAGTCAGTCCAGGCTCTGTCCAACAATGCATGAATGCAGGGTACCCAGCACCCAAAGGGAGGTAAGATTTACTTGCTATTCGTGCTCCTCTTGTTATTCCACTTTGTTACAGCAGTTATCTTATTAAGCCATTTGTTGTCAGGCCTTTCTTATCAAGGCCTGAGAGAACCCTGCACTGACTCTCTCACCTCCACCATCCCCATCCTTGTGCAGAGCAATAACCAGTGCAGTTAAGTAATCTGCTACTTCAAATTACAATCAACTCTCTCTGTCATCTTTATTCACTCACTACACATATTTACTATATTAAACTTGTAGTGGAAACCAGTTTTTCCTTTTCTGTCATTGCACAGTTGTACTCACCATTCCACAGTCTCATACACGATGTGATTGTGTTTACTGGCAAAAGCTGTCTTGTAAATGATGACCAATGCACCTAATGGCTTTAATTTATTTATAGGACTGCACAAAGGTTTCAGACCTAACCTTTGCTCTCATATTGCCAAAGGCTATAATTAAATTTTAATTGACAACTTGAATCTACCCAAGAGTTATTTCCTCATCTCTTCCAAAGACTTGCAGTGTGTTGTTCCCTGGACCTAGCTTGCATTTATCCAGAGCTGAAAAGTGCTCACAGGAGCACCGGGGTTTTACCAAGCTTATTTCAAACCTCAGATGTAGAATGATGAGTAACACACCTAACCTTTGTCTGAATCTAAGGCTCTTCAATTTTATGTGACAGATTAGAATTCCTGAGGGTGGTAGTCATTCCCCACGGGAGGGCTCCCAGCAATCCACGATGCACCTGCACTAATGCCTCCTACAGTTCCAGTCTGAGCACAGAAACCCCTTGACTAGTTGCCTCTGACCTTGTCTGTCAGTGGTGAGGTTAGAAAAGCTCTGCAAGGAGGAGATCTTTACTCTTGCAGCCTACACCTCAGCAGAAAAAGACCTTCCCTGAAACCAAAGGTCACCTTTGCAGCTGGGGTTGGAACCTGTGGAGTCTCCCCCAGCAAAGAGGAAAGCAAAGCACTGGCAGAGGAGAGAACACATAAAGGTGTTTGGCTGTGTAGGTGTTCACTTAACTGCATTTACATTCTACACAGAGACCCCCTCTCTCTGAGTTGCCCTTGTCACCTTCACGAGGACACTTAGAACTTTCCATATTGAAGCACTGTCCCTGTGGACCATCCTAGTCACATTCTGTTAGACAAGCAGCAGAGTTAGCAGAATTGGCCATTATCATCCTGTAATGCATTCTGGTGCCTATCCAAAGGGGGATGCAGCCACCTCAACACAGATCCAGACATCAACTACAATCAGTGTTTCAGAATCAAAGATGGGAGTGTTCACTGCTGCCCACCACCTGCTGTAGCTGTGCCTTCCACGGTGAATTCCTATCTCAGGATATATATGAATAAACAGAGAGGAACGCAGAGAGCTATAATACTGCTTCAGGCTGTGCTTATGCACTCCCATTTTTCATTTGAATACTAAAATGACTGTATTTACCAGCTGCAGAGAGAATGTGACACACATGCTGGCAGCAGTAAGCACTGTCATACCCTATTTTAATACAAGGGATCTTTCCACAAGGATGGTGATACAAGAAAAGTCATCACTGGTGGTGCTACAATAAAGGTTATGCTGCTTGCCACAAAGTGATAAAATCCTTACTGTGCAAGACAGATGGGCTGAACACAACCAAGTCTTCATGCAGGGCTGCAGCCCAGTCCATGTACCATGTAAGCACTGACCTGCTGCTTCCACCTCAATCTACAGCTCCCTGATCTTGAAACAGCAAGTTTTTTGTAAGGAATAAGGAATTCTGCCCCGCACGGTAAGCTAGCACGTGTGCTCAAAGAGCAATGACAGAAACACTTGCACAGAGCCCACAGAAAGGAATTATTCTCTCTGCACATGTAGAACTGTTGGATATGCTCCAGAGGATCAATGAGACATTAAAACATTGGGAAGAGGGAAGACACCACGGGAGGATGGAGCAGGCAAAATAGTGAGTGAAAAGGAAGAAGATGGAGAAAGCAAGATGGATGCTCTACTGAAGTACCATCACCTTAAAAAAAACAAACAAACCAAAATAATCCCAACCAAAACCATCCCAACAAAACCCCACAGCAATACAGACTTCAGGTAAGCTTTTTCCCACTCAGGCTCTGACGGGCAATGGGACATTTGATACAGGTAGTACATTTTTATTCTACTTCTCCCTCCTGCCGGTGTATGTTATTCCTACAAAAGACTACCAGCTAAGAAGAAAAACTCACAGCTACAGACTCTGTATAAACTGAAAGTGAGACCTAGAAAAGCTAATCCTGAGCATATACATGGAGAGATAGAATACTTTTTTAATCTTACTCTCCTTTTCTGAATTCAGTTGCATAACAGGAAAGCCTGTTCAAAAGGCTAAGACTGTATGCTAGAATTATATTTGAAAGACTAACCCAAAGTATCCTCAGATGTACTGTCTACAGGTCTGGTTTACCTTTATTAAGAAGCCTTTTGTGTCCTTTGAGTAATTTCTGAAGGCATGTTTCACCATACTCTTGATTTTTTGGCTTCTAAGTTGAGCTGGAAGCACTGAGAACAGCTTTCTTGTTTCAGTGCAGACCCAGGCTCCTCGGAGGGCAGAAATATCAGGGTATCCAATGGCCTCTGCACACAGGCAGCTGATTGTCCCGGCTCTCCACAGCCCATCCCAGGTGACGGCATGAAAGGTCCTGCCAGGGGAAAGCCTTGCACACCACGGCCCAGCTCACCCCTGTGCTCAGCACCAACACCTGCTCCCAGGCCCAGGGCTGTGCTAAACTCTCCCTAACCTTCCCCCACAGCCCTCCCAAAAGGCCAGAAATCCCCGACCTCAGCCCTGACTCAGCATTACCTACAGAAACAGTTCCATGAGTTTGTTTGTTTGCAGCTGCTCAGCCAGGGTCTAGCTCACGATGTAGCAGGGCCCCTTCCTCCAATTATTCAAGATACCTTTGTGAAAAATGTAAGTTAAACACACCAGCCATTTTCAAATCCCCTCAAAGAACCAACGCAGGTTAAGGAACTGCAACATTCTCTTGGTTGGTTAATTTGTGCTGGTTTGGCTCTGTGGGGCTGGGGGTTTTTTCAAGCCTTTTGTAATGGTCCTTAATTATACTTCCAATTAATTTCCTGAATGGACAGTAGTGCTGTCTACAGTGAGGCACACTGCTTAAAGGCAAAGCAAATAGTTTCTTGGGATCGTTACTACTACACGGTAACATAAGCATGTATTTTGTGCTCTGAGCAGCATCAGAACAAACTGACTCAGACCACTGACCAAAGATGTCCTTTCCTTCTGCTCTTGAAAGATTTATTAAAAAAAAAAAAAAAAAGAGAAAACATATTGTGGGGTAGATAGTCAGATAAACTGACAGGCAAGCTTTGTATATACTTACTGGATAAAGTTTCCTTTAATAAACTGGAGCTGTTTTAATAACAATAGTAGAATCTTAGCTGTTGGTTTCCCATAATTCATCCCATATAACAGTGCAATCTCTATTTTGCGTTGTTTTCTCTACGACTTGGATAAATACCATCTGGTGGCAGGGGTTTGGGAGTGTTGGGAGGATTCACATTGTGAATTTACCTTCAGATTTTGCCCTAAGGTTACAAAAAAAATGTTTCATTCCTGGAAAGCTGCATTGGTCCCACCTCAGTGAAAATGGAATAAATATCTCATTTCTTTTCCTAATGACCTTGTAGTTCTGGAAGAAGAGAACATGGTGGATCTTGTCACATGCTAGCTCATACACAGACCTCTTATTTTATCCTATTATATAGCTGCTTTTAAACCTCCACCATAATGAATAAAAATGTACTTGACTATGTCTAGTCTGAAAAACAGTTAAGAATATTCTAAAAAACGAGTGCATTTTGGAACCAGGATGTTAACCTGGTTCAGAGTGAGCTGTGTGGGCTTTAATACTGCCAATGGATCTGACATAAAGGTCTCAGAGCTGAAGCTCTCTTGAGTTTGAATTCTGATCTTTTTTTCATACATTAAGACAAAATTTATTTGAAACATATATATAATCAGAAACTGGCATCCCTCAAATTGGGACAGTTGGAAACCTTAGTTTCCCTACAATATTTTCAGTCAAGTGGTTTGGAAAACAGCCCCGGTTTCAAGCTTTCCACCCTCATGCCAGGTGTGCTAGGCTTGAGAGAAATGTGTTTTTAGGAGGTAAGTGACCGACCAGTAGCAATGAAGTACATCAGAGCAGTTTTATTTCCCACATTTTGCATTTCTCCTGACAGCAGTTCTTTAAGAAGGTCTATGTTCAAGGTATCAATGCCTCATTTCCCATCCAGCCAGCACCACTGCAGAAGGATCTGCCACAGAAATCTGCAATGTTACTTATCAAGAAAGAGATTAACCATAATTGCTGACAATAATTTCAATATTTACACCACCCATGAACCAGGGCTTTAGAACACAGTGACACGGAACATGGTGCAGCCAGGCTAAGGAATCCAAATACGGATTTCTTTCTCATCTTCCTTGTTCATCTTTTTAGGCCACCAATAAAAAAAATGCAGCATTTTTAGGCGAGGCTGAGATTTTGTGGTTTTCTTCCTTAAAAATGTGAAAGTGGCAATTTCTGTCTTGGTCAAACTTTTTTTTTTTAACCTTTTCAGAATTGCTGTTCTGTATTGTGAGTCTGTAGTAGCAGTGCATTTATGAGGGTTCTGAGACTGCCCAGTGTGGTGGTATAAGCATCCATTACTCTTAAACACTACCATTAAAGTTTCTCTTCTGAAATAAAACCTAAATGCCTAGAGATGCAGCACACAACAACATCCAAACCACAGCTGCCCTGGCCCCAGCATTAGGATGTTTCCTGTCTCTCAGTCATTGATTATCTCTGGTTTGTATAATAATCCTGCAGAAAAGCAATGGCAGGGAGAAAGATAAATTCATATCTCAACCTCCTGCCTACTTACAAAGACAGAAAAATGGTTTGGTGGTGCTCAAGAAGGAAATCCTCAGAAGGGACTAATGACTTCCCCTTGAATCATAACCCTTTTTACAACCCATCACGCTGATTTAGGGCCTCGCAGTTCGCCCTCCTGGCAGCCAGCGGCACTGCAGAGTGATCCACATCCAGTCCTACAGCAGAGACAGCTCCAGCCCGAAGGATTCAATTCTCCCTGCATCCGTGCCTTAAGCCCAGCCTTCCCTGGGACCTTGGAGGCTGGCAGTGAGTAAGAGCACAGCTGTGCAGCTGGGGACACCTGGATCCTGCTCCAAGCATGGATGTGGCCTGTGCTTAGTCACTGGAAGCTCCCTTAGGAACCAGAACTTGCATTCAGCAGTGCTTCATCCTGCAACAGCCGATCCCAAAACAAATCAGGGCATTCTGTGTTGGTACCTGGATGGTCTGTCACAACGGGCTTTGACACAGCCAGCGTTCTAGATCTCCTTTGGGGCTCACTCTCATTAGCATGCCTGGCTTGCCAACATTTTGAGGCAGCAACTTCTTCTCCTTCTGTCCTCAGACAGTGTGAGTCACTCAGTGTCACTGAAGTTCCACAGCCTAGAATGACTTTTTTCCCCCCTGCAGAGACAGGTGAAATACTTTACTCTTAAAACGAAGCAGCAACTGTGTTTCCCTTACTAAATTGTAGCAGTCCAGCTGCCAGAGTACTCAGCTAATTCTTTTCCCAACAGGAGTGGTTCAGCCCTGTGCCCCAAATACTGTAACCATGGCTTTGTCACTGTGCTCAGCACCTCTCACACCAAGGTCATGTCACCAGTCCTGGAAAAAATTGCAATTGGATCAGCAAAAAAAAAAAGTAATTTTGGATTGGCTTTCCCTGTGCTCCCCAAAGCACCCACTGAGCAGCTCCACGCTGGGCTGAGACCTTGGACCTCCCACTTCTGGGCATAACCTCAAATTTTTATCAGGAACTACCAACTTGCCTCCTCTAAGGCCTACATTTTAAAGTTAAGTCACATCTTCTCCCTGCAGACCAGAGGGACCTCGGTCCTCAATACAAACTGGCCATTCCCTGGGGTGGAGGGGGAGCAGCTCCATCCTCAGCCCCCCAGGGAAGTGAATTAACAGTGTTCAGCTTTCAGGCAGTTTCAGCATTAAGATGCTCAGTGTGAGCAGTTCTTTAGGTAGAAGCACAACTATTGATTGTAATCTCCAACTAGAGAGGGGTTTTAAAAATCGTGTTTGTGGATCTAAACCCCATTTATCTCTGGGTTATTCCCTCCACACCTCAGTATTTCCGTAACCCTGGACCAATGTTCAGCTCCTTCCCATGAGTAATGGGAGCATTAAACAAAGATGTTGGCAGCACAGTTTGGCAACAGCAGAAACTGCCACAGCAAAGTTTAAAAACTAAAATATGCATCTTAATAGGGCAGTTACCCTAAACTTACATTCTATGTAAGTTCCTACAAAGCTTCGATGTAAACAGGCAGGAATTAATTACAACAAATACCCTCTAAATACAAAGGTGTTTTTAAATCCATGGCCTATATAACTGACATTATGATATTCTTGATAGCTTTTGTATTTATTTTATGTCCTATTTTATGTCCTATGTCCATGATTATTAAATTCTAAGTCAAAGAAGATTACTCACAAATAGTACAACCATAAAAATTTAATGAGAACACAAGAGTCACTCAAGAAAATAAAAGAAGAAAAGCCAGCAACGGGAAATGCTTGCAAGTATAAGCACCTAGTGAAGTGAAAACATGGCAACACAGTGCTAATAAACTGGTTGTATAAGATTTTTTTTTAACACATTGCACCAAATATTTGGTGAACAGGATAAAGACAAAGCCAGATGGCGCTGCTTTCATTAGGCAACAGATCTCTCAAGAAAAATCCCATGTGTATATACGTGTTTTTGAAGATAGAAACCAAAAGAAAGAAAACATTTATAATGTATTTCTGATAGTTTCCCAGTAAAACACCAGGAAATCTGTATTTTTACTGACAGCCTTCAGTGCAACTGCAGAGGGGAATGCAGATGACAGGCAGAATGAACATGTCTACAAGTTCTGCTGAGGCCACTCTGCACTTCCAGGTCTAAATTGATTAAAAAACTTCCTTATGTATCATATTTAATGGTTTCAGTCTGGTGTAGTGTATAGGCTGATTGTTTACCACATCCCAAAGCTGTCAAGTTCCTTCAGTGTCAGTTTTAAAAGCAATGCCAAGGACTTGAACAAAGCCAACTGTCCTTTTAAAACACATGCTCTGGCTTGACCGCAAGCTACTGGGCAAACTGTGAGTGGTGCTGCACGAAATTCAAGCAAAATGATCACAATAGTGATTTCTGATCTTGAAGTTTCATCTGAGATGGAATTTCCTCTTGCTATTTTAAGCTGTGTATCAGTAATTAATCTGTGTTTGGCACCCAGCTGGTTTATCACAATGGGATTTGAAGTAGATATCATTTTAAGTGATCCAGACCTAAAGATTTCATGTGTTTTCCTAAAAAAAAGCAGACAAACAAATGAAAAATTATGCTGTCAAATTTCCGGCTTTTCAAAAAACTTCTGCCTCTGAACCTGGCAAGGAGAAAACATGAAAGGGATATAAATTGATACTTGTAAATATATATATTGAAACATTATCATGACAAAGAAACTACCAGCTTTGGAGGTTTTCAAGGCCAGGCTGGGGTAAAGCCCTGAGTCACCTGGCCTGACCTCACAGCTGATCCTACTTCAACCAAAATGTTAGGCTAGCTGACCTCCCGATATCTCTTTCACCCTGAATTATCTAGAGAACCTATTAACAACTTCCAGAAATTCTGGAAAAACCAACCTCAACTAGGAACTCTTTCTAGGCAACAAAACCAGCCCCACTGCTTGCACACCCAAGGCATGTGGACTGCCTCATTTCACACATTAGTCACACTAATAAGCTTGTTTTGCAGCATTTAAGGGCACATGTAATGCACACAAACTTACCCCACCTCACACAGTGGAACATGGCAGAGCCCAAATGAGACCAAACGGGGTCCAGCCCTACAGCTGGTGCAGCCTTGCACGGACACAATCCTGCTGCCACACCAGAGCTCTGAAACTTTGACTGATGCTGCAAAACTGGGAGAGCTGGCAAGGATCACCTTTTTTTTCTTTTTTAAGGCATAGTAAAATTGATCAAGGACACAACAAATGGGGATGGGCTGCACCTTGGCAATGAAGTCTACTTTGCTTTCCTCATTCCCTCCCTCTGGCCCAGGGCAGGGCAGGTGCTCGGGGCCTCAGGGACCTCCCCACTGCCATCACCTGTGGAGCTGCTGCTCCACCTCTGGGGAAATGTTCTGTTCTTCTTCCTCCCTCCCTCTCTCCTCTCCCCATACATCTTGTGAGCTGGGAACTACTCCGAAAAGTATGAGTCTGGGATACAAAAGAATCCTTTGAACAGCTCATTTATTTCCTTTTTTTCTTTTTTCTTTTTTTTTTTTTTAAAAAACTCAACACTTGAATAGCATGCATTGTTCTATGAATTACATTTGGGAGTAATTCCATATACAAAGGCCTTTTCATTTAACTGGATCAGTCCTTTCATTGAATAACCCTTTGCCAATAGTAGCTCTGATTCTTCTCTTATTTACCTGGTTGTTGACAAGCTGTGTAGGGATGTACAATCCAGATTCATACCTGTACTGAGACCTGGCATTTTAAACAGGTGCATTTTTTACTCTGGTTTAGAGATAACCTCCTGCCACTCCCTCTTCTGGAGCACTGCTCCACCTCTGCACACATCTAAAAAGTACATTAGGCTCAATTTTTTTTTTAATTCCTTGTTCTGGAATTTATTACTGATAATGTGTCATCTCTGACCTATCGCTGACCATACATTTGATGAAAAAAGTTAAAATTCACCTTTCAAAAATAAACATTAAAGCCCAGAGTTTGCACAGAGAGGTATTTAAATAATTTTCCATCTATTTGATATAATAAAATCCATAAAAAGAACTTAATGATAGTAAGAAAATTCTGTTGGCCAGAATAAAACGATGACAAAACAGTTTGGAAATTTAAACGCAACAGATTTCTGATCTCATATTCATTACCTAGATGTAGATCCAGCACCTCTGAAGTGAATTACTAGTACATCCTCTAAAAACACACCACCAGCTCTTAAACCTCTGTGTTATTTGTATATTTTGCAACACAGTTAGAGTTAAGCAGCTCCAGACATAGGTAAATCTGATTTTCTTAGCAAGGCACTTTACCAGCTGAGAGAAATCATTAACACACTTCACAGCTTTATAAAAGACAATGATTAAGCTCAGCAGAACTTTTAGACCAGCCTCACGATGCCAATTTGCAACTTTATATGCCATCTCATTTCAGCTCCACAATTTTCTCAACTTTTGCGTAAAAATCGCATGTCCTCTAATTGTACAAGTGTGTAAATACACACACAAATATGTGTTGTAGTTAAAAAAGGTGCTGTGATTCTACTAGGACTAGTTAAAGGAGAAATTAATATATAGAAATACTCTTAGCTAAGCAGTTTCAGCCAGAAAATGTTAAACTTATGAAAGCTCTGAGATGGGGGATAAAAATAGGAGCTTTATTTCCTCCTATTGAGTCTCTTCTATCCAAAGCCTTTATTTCCTATAAGTAAAAGGCTGTACCTAGTTTCTCAGATATCCTGTGTGGTAACACTTTCTGAAGCATGAATCCTGAGCCCTTGCAGGAAAGGCAGGTGTAGCAGTGGAAGCACACACTGAAGCAGGATGAAGGCATTCCAGGATGGTGTTAATAGAAAACTTAAGCCAAGAGTTTTAGATCTCCTCAGGAAGTGTGCTCCAGAATTAAAGAATATCAGAACCACCTGACAACTGCGCTGGCTGTCGTCATCACCTAAAAAAATGTGTAAAAAATGGATCATCAAACTGTTCAGGGAGGAATGTCAATAACTTGTATAAGGGCCAGGCTGGGGGACAACACCTCTCTCTCTGTACACATGGTTTGTAGTCAGCAGGTGCCATGCCGTGCCAATCCCAGGCAGAATTCTCTGTTTTCCAGGGGTTGTGTGGCCATGCTGCAAAGTTAGACTCCACATTCAGATGAGATGCCCATGAGCACTCCTGGTCACCTCCCTTCCACAGGAGCCCAAGGCCACTGGGTCCCTCTTCTCCCTGAAATAACCCTGCCGGGCACAGCCTCGCTGACAGCTGCACTGCAGGCAAGCTGGCTGCTCACCAAACAACACCAAGCATTCCAGACTATGGGAACATCTGTTTGCACGAGGCAGAATAGAGCAGCTAAGAGGCTGATTTGAGTGCACAGCTAATTTGCTGTGTGCTGTGAACACAGGGCACTGCACAGTAATGTGTGAGTGTGTGAAGGGCAGCGAGCCCAGGGGAAGTGAGCACTACAGCACGGAGGAGCCCTTTATGTAACGGGCAGTACATGCTCTTTACTGAGAAAATTAACTGCCTTACACTTCTAAATGCATGAAACATTAATCCAAAAGAGTGCTGCTAAATTGTATATCCTGGGTCAGATCATTTTCACAAACTCCAGATGTCCGTATTTTAATGCTAAACCGCTTGTGTAGATGTTTCTGCTTATTTCTAGGTAGGAGCTTACTCATTTCCTTCTGGCATGAGTCCAGCACTGCTTGAAACCTTCTCTTTCTCACAAAGTCTGTTCCAAGCGTGCATGTGCCAAGCAAGACAGCACATCTTAAGCAAAAGAACATATTTAATCACTAGTTTCACAGATTTTAAATCCAAAATGGACAAATGGGATTGCTGAATCTGATCTTCCCAGTAACAGAGGCCAGAGATTTCCCTATGTGCTTCATGCATTAAGGCTACAACAAGTTCCATGTGAGCAGGCAAAATCACAGAATCACAGAATCATGGCATGTTTTGGGTTAGGAGGGGCCTTAAAGATCATCTTATCCCACCCCCCCCTGCCATGGACAGGGAACCTTCCACTATGTCTTTCCAGAATGTCTGGAAAATATTCCAAAACATCCTTCCAGTACCTACTTAGGAGGGAAGGGCACCGTCCCTTGCCTTGATCATTTGCCTTTCATGAAAGCTCACAGTAAATCAAAACATTCAGGTCACTTCAGAACTTTGATATTGTCATAACCATCTGTGTATCTTCATTCCTGGAGCTGCCAGGCAGCCCTACAGTTTAAAGTATTCTGGAGCAATTCCAGCCAGTAGGCTATTACACAGTGGATTCAAAAACCCTCCTTACCCTGGGTTATGCAATGGTAATCATTCCCAAAATGGGTTCTGAAGTAGCAGAGAATTAGTTCTCTGCCTGCAATACAGAAAACTGCTCGTTACACCGATATTGTACACCCACAAATGTAACCCCCTCTTACCCAGACACTTGTTACGGCACCTAAAAATATCCTAATGATCTGCTTCTCTGATTGTGGGCCTGTAGCAGATCACTAAATCATAGAAGAGAGTGGAAAAGACCTTTAAGATCGCCAAGTCCAACCACTAACCCAGCACTACCACCATGTTCACCAATATACCATGTCCCCAAGTGCCATATCTACAGGTCTTCTTGAACACTTCCAGGGATGGAGACCCCACCACTGCCCTGGGCAGTCTGTGCCAGGGCTGAACAGCCCTTTCAGTGAAGAAATTTTCCCTAATTCAACCTAAACCTCTCCTGGTGCAACTTGAGGCCATTTCTTATCCTGTCACTTGTTACCTGGGGGAAGAGACTGACACCCACCTCACTACAACCTCCTTTCAGGTGATTGTAGGGAGCAATAAGGTCTCCCCTGAGCCTCCTTTTTCTCAAGTTAATACAGATGTACTGCTACAACTAATTCTCCACCTAAAACTTCACTTTGACAAGTTTCAGCTTATCTAAGCTCAGTGTGCGTGCTCAACCAACTCCTCCTTTCACAACCCTCTCTAATATTAGTGACTCCTGCAGCCGTAACCCAAAATAGTTTTAAGTCTTTCTTCCTCTTTCTTTCCAACACATAGCCCTGTCCAGATAGCCAGTTTAAACTTTTTTGGGTACATGCTTGATAGCCACAATCAGACCAGACTCGCAGCCTTACCTTCTAAGGTAAGTCAGTAATTTTGTAACATAAATATTATGGCTCTATGGAATTAATAGTGTCACTTAAATATAGTTTTACTAAAGATCCAGGGTATGCAACGGGTCAGGTCTAAATTATGTATCAGGACTCCTGGACACAAAATGAACTGCAGGAGATAAGCTTGCAGTGTCGGTTACCTGGCTGAGCATGTCCAACCCAGAGAAGTAATTCCATACTGGCCACCATTCATTATAGAGAAAAGCACCATTTTCACACCAATTATCAAGCCTGTTTTAAACAGGTAGCCTTGCTGGGAACAAGCAGACAGAAGCACGTGAAGCAAAGGCTGATTTTGGAGTGGTGAATGGAAGATGTCAGGAATTCTGCAGTTCCACTGGCAGGCTGCGTTTGTCAGGCCCTTCTCCTCTGCTTTTTCTCCAAATTGATGCTTTCATTTTTTTGCTCACCCAATTTTTCTTTAAAAAGGGAAAGTGGGATAGGTCTCTTGTCCTTAGGTGAATATCTCTCTACTGCATCATGGAACTGCCTTTTTTTGTATCTCCTCCCAAATCCCAAGCACTTCATGTAAGCACAAAGAGCAAGCATCAGACAGGAAATTATGACAGACATCACAAGAAAACAACTAAATGCATAGGTCAGGTGAGAATGTAAAGACAAAAGTCAGTTTCTTTCCTGAAGCTCACACCTAAGAAGTCATGAACTAAGAAGATATCACATACTAACAGCTAGTTAATTTTATTAATGTTATTTTCATTAAAATCAGTCAGGCATTCGGAACAAGGCTGCCTAGATTAAGTATTTACCTTGAACATTATTTTTCAAACACCATGATTTTCTGCAGGGTATAATGCCAGGCTTGGAGGAATAACAGGAACCTGAAAAAGGAAGGAAGCACAAAATGATGTGGTTTTGCTCTGAGTAGTTTCAAAGATATGATGCACTTTCACCTCTTCCAGAACAAAGAAACAATCAAACTATACATATCTTAGAGCAAGAAAAAAAGGGACCTGGGTTTTTTTTTGAGACTACATGCCAGGGCAAGGAACTAAATTTTCATACATGTAAAGTAAGATGCCAGCAAAAAAAAAAAAAAAGTAGGATGTGCTGAGGGAGACAGGAGGTGATTATAAAAGGTGATGCAGTTGTACCTGATGCAAAGTACCAGTTTGGAAATTTCAACCTCTATGTCCATGTTAAATACCTCAAGTAGCCTCATTTTTCATCACCAGCACCCTCCTCCTTAGTTTCCTCCCTCCTGCATCATTGAATGACTGACCCATTTTTCCCACAGGGAAATTACACAAAATGCCAATTTGTTTGCTTGAACTTTTGCTCTAGTTCAGAAGTACCAGTTTGCATCACAGCTTGTTTTTATAGTGACCACAAATGCCAGGGAGTACCATGTACTTTTTCATTTTGGGTTTCTTCAAATTGTCTCTTTGGCCACATAAACAGTATTCAGGCAGAGAAATTTAATTCCTAGTAAAATAAAAGGCAAGTCCCTCCCCAAATGCAAGTCAAACCAAAAAACTCTTGAAATTTTTGTGAATGCAAAGTGCTATCCTTTCTAGTTAGATTTCAGGAGTGTTTTAGGATCATTTGGTGCCTGTCCCGTAATCATCACAGTGATTTTGAGGAAAAAACCCACAAGAGATTTAATAACAATTAACAGCTTGAGAGTCTGTTCGAGACTGGAAATTCCTTTCATGGCTAAGATGCAAAGATGCTGAGCAGTTTTAGGGGGGGGGGGGATTGACCTAATATTCCCACCCGGATTTCAAGGGCTGTTCTGACAGTGATCCCAGGGGCCCTCTCTGAAGCCTCCAATATCTGCTCTGCAAAGCATTCACCAAAACCCCTGACTCAGACTCCTGTGACAATTCTTGCAGAATTTTTATAATTCACATGCAAACAAGAATGACCACATAGTGTTGTCTTGATGCTTCACTTCTTGGCTGCAGAGTGATAACTGTGTCTGTCTTACACAGTTTGAGTCTGGGGCTGTTTTCCTACAGGGAGAGTCAGGCCTTTCTCATAATAAACAAAAGATTTATTTTCTTTTTCAGATTCATACAACAAAACTAACTCAAAGGCTGGATAACAGGAAATTTCATTGTTAAAGAAATTGATACTGCACTGATAAATGCAACAATACAAAGTTGCAGCAGAGAACAGCCTTTCAGAGCATCTGTGAATCCAGGCTCACAGGCCACAAGCTTGGACTAAGCTGTTTCCCAGTTCCACTGAAATCCCATAGGATTAACGTCAGGTCTTACTTTCTCAGGTCTTTTTGGCATGTGACTGTGCAGCACAAAGTAAGTTAGCGCAGAGAAGGAATAACTCAGCAAGTGTCACGTAAGACTAAGGCAAAATAATTTCACTGGAGCACATCAAACCTTTACAACTGCCAAGTGAGTTTCTCAAAATGCATTTGCAAGGAAGTACAGAATATGAAAAAGGGGCCAGAAAAATACAGCAGTATCTCTGAAAATATCCCTGGGAGCTTGCAACCAGAGAGGGCTCTGACCAGGTTGTCCAGGGATCCAAACACAGTAGCAATTATGGTCCAAGCATATTTAATGACTGCTAACAGAACAGATTATATGTCTGATAACGGCTGGGCTCCCTGAGTGCATTACTGAAGTTCAGCTACCACAAACCCAAAAATTAAGGGAAGCAATGCGCTTTTTCAAGCCTTGGGCTTGGTAAGAACTGACAACAGCACAGTTTATACACATATACATATATCTTTGCTCTCATAATATGTGGTTGCTTCCATTTTCTATGATTGATAATAATAACAACAATCTTTATTTCTCTCTAAGTTAGTGTTTCCTAGCTCACTGCACTGAAGAGGCAGCCAAGGAATCAAGATAGATGAGGATTTCCTGTAGAGTCTAATTAAATAAATGTTTGCTGTGCCATTTGTGGAGGCAGTAAGTTGTGAGTGTACACTGTGTCAAGGGGCTTTGTGTGACGAACGTTAATGATCAGTTCAGCACAGTGCTGAGAACAGTGAAAAGAAATCTTCAGCGTGAAAAACAGAAGCCCAACGTGTGCTTAATTTGTACTTTGCCACATCTGGTTGTCCATACGCTTCTGCAAAAACAAAAATGGATTCAGTCACCAATTAAGTCTGCTTTAGCAAAAAAACACTGTGAACTCCTAAACAGAAATCAGCTACGAGAAGTCAGTGTAGTTTAATGTCAAGGTGAATATAAATTTCCATTAAACCCCGCTGGAGAAACTCCAAAGGACTAAACAGAGACACATAAAATTTTAAGGTGGTTGTCACAATTCCACTCTCCTACCTGCTAAGTAGTTACTGGATGTCAGAGAGGTGAGTTCTGCTGCTGCAAGGGAAAAGCTGCAGGGATATGGTATACAGGAGAGATATTTATTTGATGTGTCACAGTCCTCAAGCCTCAGTCTGAATTTTCATTTTTTTAATATCGACTTAAAAAATTCAAATTGTATTTACATATATTTACATTCTACATGTTTATTTATATTCTATGTGTTTGCATTCTGTAAATAGAATATCCTTTAGTTCTCTTTAGAGGGTGAGAAAAGTGATTCCTAACAGTGGATTTTGAAGGAATACACTTTGGACACCACACATAGGAAGTGGCTTGTTTGAACAGCTACTCAGGAACATTTTCAGGGCAGATGAGCAGTTCAGGCTTTAAAAGAAGTCACCTATGGCCATATAAACCAAATTTTTTTTTTCACGTTTATTTTCTACTCTGAACACTGTAAAGTTTAAGTGGTGGAGGGTTTGTGCATAACAGTAACATTTTAAACTGTAATTTGAATTATTTTGTTCTGTTTCATACTTCACGCTTATGTTACTGCTCTCATTGCCAGTTGTTTCTATGCATGCAAGTGTTCCTCTGATGTCCCATCACCATCAAACCTGTATGTTAATTGTTTTTATATGCATATTTTGCCGCAGCACAGGTGGGAAAATAAGCCTGGGGAGAAAAAATATATAGGATAATGAGAAGAAAAAAATAAAGTAGTGAAACTGAAACCCTAAAACACTGATGGAAGTTCTCTTAAAATCAAACCCCAGCCTTCCAATTCATCAGGACAGAGATCACTGAAATGAGCCACTTGCATCCGCTACCGATCACCAATAGACCACAACACTACACACGGCCAACACTGGAAACTGGGGCTCAACCCCGGCCCGGCTGGGCTTCATCGCCGGCGACCATGCGGGGCCCGGGGATGCAGAACCTTCAGCCCTGCTCACCGTGCGGGGCCCGGGGATGCAGAACCTTCACCCACGGGGCCCCTGGGCGCTGGCCCGGCTCCTCCTGCTCGGAAATCCCGCCGGCGGCGAGAGAGGGAGGGAGAAGAGAGGAAGGGAGGGGAGGGATTGAGGGAGAGGAGGCGGCCCCTCCAGCGGGATCCTCCCCGGGCGGTGTGCGGGGAGACCAGTCCGGCTCCGGGAGCCGCTGCCTCCCTGGAAACTTTCTCCCCGCAGCCGGCGGGCCCGCCCGGACAGGAGGGACCGGCCATGGACTCGGGCAGCGAGACCCACGAGCTGAATGGGCAGGCGGAGGGCGCGGAGCCGGCGGCTGCCGAGAGGGTGAGGGCCGGGAACGGGGCCGAGCGCGGGGGGACCCGCGGCCGTGCCCGCCCTGAGGCTGCGGGAGTCCCGCGGGGCCGGGCGGGAGGGGAGCCCCGGTGATCCATTGGTGCTTCTCGGTTGTTACTGTGTTTTGCCGTGTCTGCCGTGGATTCGGCGCTGTTTGTGTAGGGAGGCCGCTGCTCGGGGCCCACTTGCCAAGACAGGGCTGAGCGGAACGTCCCCGCCGGCCCTGGCGGGCAGAGCCCCTGCTCCGACACCTGCCGGCCCGAGGTCCCGGGTGTCTGTCCCCCCAGGGTCCGGGGTGTCTGTCCCCCCCAGGTCCCAGGTGTCTGTCCCCCCCGGGTGTCTGTAACCCCCAAGGTCCCAGGTGTCCTCCCTGGACATCCTGGAATCTGCCCGGAGCTGGCCGCACCTGGAGGGGTTTGTCCCCCCAGGTGACTTGGGAAAGGATGGTGAAAGTTACTCCGGGCTATCCACACAGCAATAAGCGATTACAAAAGTAGGAGGAGTTGTTGAGGGGGTTGGGCCTGTATTTATTTAATTTAATTTTCCGTACAGTAATTCAAGTAAAAACAAGAATATTAAAGAGTACTCCATGTAGTCAAAACATGACCGGAGATCCTCGCTGGAAAGCATTCATCCCATATTCTGTTTATGTGTGAAGGATGTTTGCTGAGCATGCTACTTATCTGGAAAACCAGACTAGTAAAAGAGCATCTTTTATCTTGTTTTGGAAAGGACTAAACTCTACAGGCAGCTCTTATTCCAACCTAAGGCTCTGCCACATAGAAACCGTTGTACTAAACAACCTTCCGTGTCACTGGTAAAACTTTGTGGTTACAGACAGACTGGGCTCATTGTGTAGCACATCTGTCCTTCCTCCCTCTGTCCCTGACAACCCCTTGGAGTCATGAATATCATACCAAGAAAACTAATAATCTGGTTTTAATAAATCCTGGAAATCCTACCTGAAGTGAATCAGGGCTGGGATATACAGGTCAAACTGCTGGCCTGGAGTGGTTTCCTCTAAGCCTCTGACTTCTCAGCAATCCTCTCATTTTGGTGACACAGTGTTGTGATTACATCACAAGTACTCGTGATAGGGTGTTTTTTTTTCAGTATGGTCTGCTCCAAGAATTTTTCTGAAACTTTCCTGTTTTACTTCATCTTGGGTTTCAAGCAATCATCATTTTGTTATGTCTTTCCCATCAAAACTCAAGTTCTCTGTGAATGCCATATAAAGAATAAGCAGTGAGACATGGTATTATATTGTTTTAAATGTATACAGTGGCACTTCAGAGAACTTTATAGAAACTTTTTTAATTTTCTCACACACACAGAGTACATGCGAGGTAAAACAGACGGGGGCAGATTTCTCAAAAACCAATCTATGAATAGGAGATACCTTAAAAAATCTGCCAAAGTTCACAATTCACACAAACAAAAGAACAGCCCAGCTCAGCAGCCAAGTAAACCTGGAGAGACCATCTGCAGGTGCCTAAATCTTGGAGTCAAAAGTGTGTGTCTTCTTTTAGAAATGGTCACAACCACCACAACATGGGCCACCCTGGTTTGCTCCTTGCCCACCCCAGCACTTGTCCTCTCCTCAAAACAGATTCTCCTGTACATCTTCACCACAAACCACTGCCTCCTCCTGCAGAAGAGCTGACACAAAATGCAGGTGTAGTTGTCTTACCTGCAAAGCAATTAAAGCACTCAAATTATTGAAAAAAGACCAGTTGAGCCCTCTGTAGTTCTGAATGAGTGGTCACACAGTGGTTTGATGTGGTTGATTTTAACTCCATCATTAACTTGGATGACTTTTTTAGCAGCTGTCAAGCTTTTAGAAGCAAGAAATTCCTTGTTTCTGAGGCTGGGCTGGCCTGGCACACCTCACTGACTAATGTGTGTAATTAGAGCTGGCAGAAGTGTCTGCCTCTTCTGCAAAGGATCTGTTCATACAAATACAGATTGTAACTGTTTTTCCATCTTCCTCTAGTTGCTCTCCTTGCTCACGGTCCATATTGAAACACTCTAATCCACCGTGTTGTAAAATCTAGTTCAGTGTTTCCAAGATAACAGGACATTCTTGATGTAGGAGTTAAAGGAGAGCTATGCAAGAGGTGAACAAGAATTGGGTAGTAGAAATGAACAGCTTTAATCATGTCATTCCTAAAAACGTATTCAAGTCTGTATAGTAATTCCGAAGTAATTTGGTACATGGCAGTTTCTTGGCATCATACTGCAAGTAACCAACCTGTAGGAACTTGAAATTATTTTACTGCATATAGTCTGAAATGGCATGTTCTAGAGCATTACTCATATCAAACTGAATTTGGAATATTTGATATACTGCAAATATTGATGCTGTTGGTGATAAGTTTTTGTTTGCCTGTTTTTTAAGTAGCCAGACTAAACAAATAGTGTTTTAACCACACAAAATAGGCAGCCCACAGCCCAGTTGTGAGAAATAGTACTGTAAGACCAAATGACTGGAATGAGCAGTAATAATGCAAGGCAGAAAAAAAATCTACAGGAACAAACTTCTTTAAAATAGCTGTGGGAACAAGTTTAAGTTACTCCTTCATTTCACAAAGTTAGTCATGGGGTGTGCTGGTTATATTTAAGTCATTTAATGAATATTAGTGAGAAATATTCTAACTGGATCCTGGAACCAGTACAGCTTTAGGAAAACATCAGCAGACTGTACTTTTCTTTTTTTTAATATTAACTTTTTTAGCTCTCAGGAGTCAGCATGATTGCCACTTTTTTTTTATTTCCTGTAGTCATATTTGCATTTTCTTTTTGTGTAAGAAGTGATTTTTCTTAAGCACGGGGTTTTGAAGCTGTTAGAAAATCATGATGTCTGTGATATATGAACACAGGTTGAGTTTTTCCCTTTTTCCTTTTATTTGCCTCCACCCACACCATCCCAAGATGTGATTGCAGAAGTCTCATGAACTAGTTAGTGTTAAACTTGAATTGACATCTTGGATAGACATCTTCCCCCTTTCCTCAAGGTGGAATTTGCATAGGAAATGGAACTGATGATTCAGTCCAGAGCCAGAGGTAGGGTTTTTTCTCTCTGAGTCAGTGCTAAGCTGAACAAGTGATATAATGTTTTACTGAGGGCAAAAAAACATGAAATATCTTCTGAGGAGGTGTACAAAGGATCTAATCATCCATTACTTGACTGATATGGCTTAAATTATTTTTGGTGGGAGAATAATTTTTTTCTTTTTAGAATATCTTCCCTGTTTTTCTTAGATCAGCAAGATCTCTGAGATGGAGGGGAAGTCTGACTTCAGCGTGGCCACATATGGCCCTTTGCAATTTCAGTGTGTAGGTGATGGAAATGTGGACAGAAATCCCACATCTATGAGGATTATTAAGTATTAGTATAAAGTTACTAGTGCAGTTTTGTAACTTTAGGGTTGATCTCAGAAAAAAATGGAAGATCTGAAATTGTGCTGTTTTAGTCCTGCATTATTCCTTTTATGTCTGATCCTTCTCTTTTTTGATTTAACTGGAATTTTTTCTGAACATGAAATTTCACCTCAAAGATCTGGAAAAGTTTGCCATGTGGTACTTCTCTTAAAGATGAATACTTCAAAACCTTAGCAAATTGCTTCTTAAACAAAGAAAAAAATTTAGCATCTTTTAAACAGTTCTGATTGGGAAGACTGTTGCAAAACACATCAGAATGACTCTGCTTTAGCTCTGCACAGCTCACGATTACATAGCAAGTTTCCATTGTTTTAAAATTCAGATTTGTCCCTGAACATGAGGTTTTCAGGAAGCTTGCTCCATGGCATTGCAAACCCAGAGGTCATGCTGGTCCAGCCTCAGTTCAAATGGAGGCTGTTTTCCCATAAAATTGCAGTAATCACTAACCCAAAAGAGAAAGGATTAGAGGGCATGAAGGGTTAGAGCAGGCCAAAGACAATGAAGACTATTCCAGAGTAAATATAAACTGTATTCAAGATTAAATGTAACTGAAGGCAGAGAACTTTCTGACAGCTTCAGGAAGGTGTTATTAATCAGAAGCAAAGTTATTGGAAACCTTGTTTGGAACATAAAATTAATAATCAGCAATATTTCTCCAATTATCCCACGCAAAACTGTGGCTCTCTTGTATTTAATAAAGACATTCTACTGCATAATGGTTGAAAGTTAGAATACCATGGAAGTGTTGAGTGCTAGTACTGAAGCAATATTAAAAAAAGTATTTGTGTGTTTTCAGAACCCAGACATGAGACTCTGGGCCTGACATGCAAAACGTGTTGAGCTCTGGGTCCTGCAGCCCCAGCTGATCTTAAGTAGCTGCAATTACAAATTGCAAATTAAAATTAAAGCAACCCAGGTTGTATTTCTGGCTTGTACTTCGCAGGTTTTGGTTCTAAGTATTCATTCTTCACCTTGCTAACTGCAAAATACTGCTTTGCTAGTGGGATTTCAGAAGGAAACAGGAACCAATCTTGTGCTACTGCAAATGTCTCTTGACTTCCGAACAAGAACAGGACATTCAGTGTCCATAACAGATCTGACTCTTGAACTGGCGATTTCAAGGTCCTATTGGTTCAAGCAATACTTGCCTTTTACAGTTTTTGTGAGGCTTTAATTTTTGTTTTGGGGTTGGGTTTTTTTAGATTTTCTTAGAACAATGTCTTTAAGGGATCTCATATGTGGTGGGAGAAGCTGACTGAAGTACCTAGGAATACACCAGAAGAGAAGGAATGAATCCTAAAACCCTGTACACAAAATCCAAATGCTTTCTTTCCTTCTGCATTCATAGGGCAGAGAGACAGAAACAAACATAAGTTCTAAATACAATTGCAAAATAAATGTCGTTTTCTCCAGTGTTTTTTTTTTCTCTGTGGATTACAGAAGACTGGCAGATCCAAAACCCCACCTTGTCTTCTCTGGACAGATTGAGAGGCACATTTTAGGAAGTTGGACAAGAAAAACAAATAACTTTTGGGCTTTCCTTTCTTTTTCTTTTTTTTTTTTTGTCAGACTTTCAGCATGTGGGTTTGACCCCTTCAACAGTCACTAGTGTTTGATAGAGACTGTTGAACAAACGACTGCATAAATTTTGTCACAAGCAAGGATTTAATGCTGTAATGCTTACTATAACAGTTACTGTATTTAGCTAAGATACTTTATTATTTGTTTTCAAATGTTTCCATTTTCAGCGCTGTTTCCTTCCTGTTGAGTCACCAGGTGGGTCACAGCCCTGATTCATGAAACTCAGCACCTGAGGACATTTGCCTCAGAACCACTTTTATTTATTTTTTTAAAAATGTAACAGTTAAATCCTTTCTGTATTTTGAAAGCACTCAGTTCTTCTGGGTGCACCATTGAAATGAGGAGTGAAGCAAAGCAGTGGCAAAGTCTGTGCCAACACAGTGAGACTGTAAACCCCGTGCCATGCAGTCTTGGAGGAGAAGATTTGGTCCTACAGAGCCAAAAAAGTGCCAGTTTCTGATGCGGCATCGTAGCTTTATCCTTGCAGAGCGCAGTGCTCTGGACAAGCAAACAGACCCAGAGAGGTACTGTCTGTGGGGACAGCACTGTGTCACTGGGAAAATTAGCTCTTCCACAGGATTCTTCCAGTCACAGATAGAGCAAGAGAGGGAAGCTTTTCACTGCTCTCCTTTGTGGAACCATGCACAGACCAACACTGGTGGGGTGGTTGTGCTCAGAGGCTGAAGCTTGGTGGCACGGGGCACCCGAGGGCAGGCTGGGACTGCAGGGAAGGCAGTTCCAGCTGCACGTGGCTCGTCTGCACTCTGGCTCTGTTTTCGCTCAGATTCCCTTGGAGACACCAACTGAAGGGCTCAGCTTGTCTGCACCGGGTAATTTGAATACTGAATGTGTGTAATGAGGTGTTTTGATTACACTGAGACTGAAGCAGGTCACGTGGAATACATGCTGCTCTTTTGCCAAGTGGCACCTGCGGGAAAAGCCTCGCTTTACCTGCATCCCAGAAAATCTCCAGACATTCCACTTTCCCTGCAGGTGATCAGTAGGTGTTGTTTGGTGCTGAGGGCTGCATGTGCTGCTACATGCTTGGAATCTCACTGAAACCATAAAGCCACATCACAAAGTTCCCATGTAATTTCTGTCGTGCACAACTGTCATTATCCTGAGGTTAAGGCGGCAGCTCTTCTTTCATTGCCTGTCTATATATTGCTGTGGAACACGTAGTCTGATCTTAAAAACTGCCTCTGTAGTACTGGCTGCATCACTTTCAATACCTTTGGCAGTGACCTTCAGCTTGCTCCCAGCAGGCAAGGCTAATTTGCTTTTTCGTTTGTTTTGTTTCATGGTTTCCCAGCATGGGTCAGGAGGTCCCATTCCTCGGTCAGGAGAAGGGAAGTGACTGTTTCTGGGGCTTTCCTGATTACTGGTCCTTTTTCCTGGTGAAGGCAAGATGACAGGCCGAGAAAAAGCTCTGACATTTCACTTCTGCATATGCCTGGTTCTGATGTTGAACTGGTCGGCTTTCAGGAATGGAAGCTGAAAGCCTCTTAACCGAGTAAAATGCCAGCTTTCAGATTCTGAACACAGTTAATAGCTGAGTTGTCATTCCAGGAATAAGAAGATTTTTCCTTAGTTTGCCTTAGCAGCTCCCTACCTTGAAAAGTCTCCATTTATTGGAGCCCAGAAGTGGCTCAGACCTTTGCAGTTCAAACACCAGAGCCTGCTGTTTCCACCATATGGAAAACTAGCCAACAGCAAGGTCCTGAAAGTGCAGCAGTACATTTCCTCAGGGAAAAGAAAATACTGTGTTCTGTTGTTTATGTAGAAACTGCCTTACATCATAGAGTCACAGATGTGACTGAAAGGGAGATGTCACCCAGACTATTTACTCTCTTGTATGGATAAAACACATCAAACATGTTCACATTCCTACATGGGGGGAAAACAAAGAAACCAGTCATCATATTTTCACTGCAGTCCCCTTCCATCAGGATTAAGAGCTGATTCACATATGCCCTGGTGGTTTGTGCCTCTGTGACACACTGCAGCCTTGCAGACCCAATAGAGATTTCAAAGTCAGTATTTTTGGCAAGAAGGAGTTAATTAGTGCCTAGACACAGGAAAATTCTCCTCTATTATGAACTTGTGACAAAATAGAAATTAATTCTGTAGTGTACTGAGAACAGTCTTTTATAATCCCTGCCCAGAACTGGAATTCTGATGTTACACACATAATTCCTCATCCCCTCTTACTCTGCTGCATCAGGTAGCTAAGAGCTAAATGTGTGTGTTTTTCCTGCACAGTGAACAGTGAAAAATGTTAGTCTGGATTTTTCTGTTGAGTCCTGCCAGCATATATTCAATGCTGTTTTCTTTCCCTGAGGGAAACTTGAACATCTGCACCTGGTTTAGTGCTTCTGGTGGATGATATGCAGGAATTATGGTATTTTTTCTGAAGCATCCAAATGCTGTCATGGTATAATGGAGCAGGGGGGTGTAAATAGGAGGCTCTTCTGGAGGAGAAAAAAGGGTGGCAAATGTGGGACAGATTCCCTAGCCAAATTTCATTTTTGGATTGTAGGATTTAGACAAAACCAAATAATTATCGAGTTCTTCCTGACTGAAGCTGGTATCTGTCTCAGAGCCATTTTCTACCCAGGAGCTTGATCTGAGTGAAGAAACCTCTGCGTGGAGCTGCGATTACATGGCTGCTTCCCTTTACAGAGCAAACATTTGCTGCTGCCCCATGTCGATTTACACTCAGTCAAATATTTAGGCTTATGGTGAATTACAGCATGTCTGGTGAAAATAGGTCAAGTTTGGTGTTTAAATGCCCTGGAAAACTGGCAATGTGTACATCAATATTTGCCCTATTTAAAAGGAGGCTTTTAGGTCTGGACTGTGGCAAGCCTGGCTTTGGAGTTGGAAATGTGATCGTTTTTAGTGCTGCTGAGAAGAGTAATTAGAGGGCGTCTTCTACATTTGAACTAACCTTCAAAGCCAGACTTCCCTCACAGGATTTTCTGGCAAGCGGGAACACATTTGGCCAGTAAAAAGGTCTCTAAGAAGCAGGTTTGAAGAAGTCAGCTAGAATGAGCTTACTCTTCATATATTTGGCTATTATTTTTGAAAATAAAATCTGGAAGTAAGAGCAGAGAGAATGAAGTTCCTGCCCTATTCAGAGATTGCAGGATCGAGAATCAGCTCCTCTTCCTTCCCCATGGAGTCAGGCAGCAGTCTACCCTAGTCACCCTAAGATGCATCTAATCCATGGAGAAATAGGCACCTCTGGGAGACAAGCTGTCAAATTTCAAGTTGAGTCCCATGAGCCATCATCAGGAAACATTTATTTATCCTGCTGGTTAACTAGCCCTGGGTTTGCCCTGCAGTAGGTTTTTATTTTCCTGTTTGCTTGCAGAGCAACTTCAAACTAACGAACAAAAACCCAAACAAAACAAACAACAACAAAACAAAAAACAAAAAAAACCCCAAAAACACCAAAACCATCTGATGTGAAAATGGAAAAAGATTCCCTTGTTGCTGGGCAGTTCTTGGCAACCACGGATCATATGATAGTAAAGTGGAAAAACATCTGTATGTGGATGGCCCTGGACGGTGGCACGGAGGAGGAAGGAGCAGCAGGAAAAAGAGGGCAAGCAAAGCTCACACAGTGGCCAACTTCCACATCAATCCTCAAAATAAGACTTGTGAGTAATGAAGGAACTTTTTAGATGTGTGATGAGAGAAAGTGAATTTAATAAATCTGTATTTTTAAGTGTGCCTTCAGGAGTGAATTAGTCCCAACAATCTGTTGTTTGCTGGATCGTATTACAGTGTTTTTTCCCTCCCAACTTTTTGTCAGTGAAAACTTTTCAGCTTTTCCGATCTTTCCTTTTCCCACTGTTTAGACTGATCCTATAGGCAAGCTGGAAAACGTGTCCCTGCCAAAGAGCAGTACAGGCAGGCCCTGCTTTCTGCTCTCCTCTCAGCTGGGAGACGGTGGTAACAGCTGTCCATGTGATCACAGAAATTAGTGGGTGGGCCAAGGGATTTCTCACTCACCACCAGTTAAGAGAGATGTGAATAATCATTCTTCTCTCCCAATTTCAGCGCAGAAGGTTGCAGTTCTTCCAAAGGAACGGGCCCCTCAACATCAACCACTACGCCAACAAGAAGAGCGCGGCCGAGAGCATGTTGGACATTGCCCTGCTCATGGCCAACGCGTCCCAGCTGAAAGCTGTGATGGAGCAAGGACCTTCTTTCAACTTCTACATCCCCCTCATCGTTCTCATCAGTCTGTCACTCACACTGCAAATTATGGTGGGAGTGCTCCTGATATTCCTTGGTAGGTGGCCACAGCAAGAACCATTGATGTGTTTTTCTCACAGGGTACAGCCTATGAGATGGTGTCAGACACAGCATTTACTTTAAAAAGCTGTTGTATTTGGAAGTCTTTACCTCAGAACTGATTAAAGTTAGAATCATAGAATCATTTAGGTTGGAAAAGACCCCTAAGAACATCGAGTCCAGAAGTTAACTCTGCCCTGCCATGTTCACTGCTAATCCATGTACATGAACACCACAACTACACATCTTTTAGTTATCTCTGGGGATGGTGACTCGACCACTTCCCTGAGCAGCCTGTTCAAATGCTTGACAACTCTTTCAAGTGAAGAAATTTTTCTGAAATATCCAAAAATATTGATTTTCTCTTGAAACCATAGAAATAGTGCAACAAAGGCAGGAAGGGCAGATTTATGTGGAGTCTTCAATTTTTATCAGCGTTCTTATTTCCCAGAGTATGAATGTTTTTCTCAGCAGAAAGCCTGAGGAGGAAGGAAAATGATGAAATATCATAAAAGAAACATCAGTAGGCCAGAGAGGATCATGCAGCCTGCCCAGTTTCATAATACTGTTTCCAGCAAGACCTGTTACTTAATCTTATGACTGAAATATGTTTCTTCCATATCAGTCATATCAAAAAAATTTACTGTGAATACGGAACTCTGAAAGAGAAGTGAAAGTCAAAATGTCCATCTTCGTGTTGGTGTGGCACGTTGTCTTCAGCTTGGCCGTGTTTCTGCAATCAAACTGCATCTACCATTCCCCAGCTAGAGATCCCAAATCTCTTAAGTGGGGACTGGTAGAAATATACTCGTTATTGCTGGTTTTCAAATCCATGTTAAGCTGAAATTAAAATTAAAAAGAAAAATAGGTTACTTGGAGCAGCGTTTCACCCGTAGAGCATATCACATCTATTATCCACATGAAGTCATAGTGACTTCAGTCCAAAATTTGAAATGACACATGACATCAAAATACAGTGTGAGTATAATCCTGGAACTTGCCTGGGAAACCCTTTTTACTTTCTGCCTAAGAAATGTGATGCGATACCATTAACATATGCTGGAAATCACTTCAAGAGGATGAGTTCAAGTAGGAGTTGTGTTAATGTGTGCTTTGGGCACATTGAATTAGGCAGCTGTAGAATTAGTTCCCTGCTCCCTGCCTTCCCCTTCTCCCCTTTCTGTCTTGTTTGTTGAATTACAGACCTTCACAGTCCTAGAATTTCAATGCAGTGTTTTTGCTGTTCTCAAAAATAGACATTCGATATTAACAGGTACAACATTGTGAGGCACAAGACACAGTATTTATCACTAAAAATTAGGTATTTTAAGTTAGTATTGCCAAATTAGTAGCACACTTATGTCCTGTACCCTCTGCCTTATTCTGTCAGGCAGAATATTGATCTAAGTAGCTGTAGAAACAACCTTATTTCTAAAACAATGTCATTGCTGAGTGATCATGAATTACCCAAAAAAACCCAACTGAAACTCCACCAAGAGTGGAGACATAGCACTATTCTGGAAAACTGGGTTTTCTGTTTTGACCTTAAACAAGCCTTCAGTACCTTTCCTTGCTGTCTTAACCTACTGTGGTATTTTCCCCCATGCTCTTGTGAGGCCAAATGCAAAAAGAATCCAGTGGCACTTTGCAGAGTTGCTGAAAATCTGTGACGTGAATGAGCAGCACCCAAAGCCCCAGACTATCCCTTTGGAGAGTCAGGCAAAGATTCCTATGGAAATCAGAGGAAATGTTGAACCACACTGTTCACTGAAATAAATGACATCTCCACTGGAAGGAAACAGCTGTGGATCCCTTCTGCTGGTGTTATGTGATCATTTCTTCTCATAACCTTTTTCACATCTTTACCTTAATGATTACAATAAACCCAATGTAAATGAAAAGCCAGAGATCACACACATGGGTGCCACCTTTGGCATCCCTGTCAGTCCTTCAGTGTTCTGCTTTTTTGATCACAGCTGAAAAAACAAGGTTCTGTTCAAGGAGAAAGTTCCTGGGGATCCAGGATACACGTCTTGTAATATTGATAAGTAGCTGATGTAGCTTTTTTCTTTCTTACAAAAGAGAGAGAATACAGCTGTCTCTGCATTTGGTAGGGTTGGTGCAAGAGCAAAATCCAGGTCTTGGCTCAGAGGAGATTCCAGAAAGGGACTGGAAAAAAACAACCTGTTGATACTGGGAGAGGTGGGAAGAGAGTCATGGAAAAATTAGCAAAATACGTGCATGTTCCTCAAGGCATCTCCCTGGTGGTTGTTTCAGCAGGCTTTGAGGCTGTAAACAAGTTCTCTCTCTTTTTGTTGGGCAACAGTTTCTCAGTATGTGCTGAACTATTGCTTTTCAGTGCTTGTTTCTGCAAGACATTGCCAAAATGGCTTAAATGCTGCCAGTTTTATCTTTGTCACATTGAGAGTGACAAAGCCCTCGGCTTGTGGTGACACCCTCTTGGAACAGTGTTGTCCTGCTGAGGTCAAAGGATAGGAAGAGAGGAAGAGAGGAAATAGGACATGAAAGTACAAAGATACAGGCATCAGAGTGAGAACTTGCTTTTCCCAATGTATACTTGGGAGTTTTGGCCTACAGGAACAGTTTGTCTTTCTGCCCAACCACGAAATTCTGTCTCTGCAATCTCCAAACAGAAGTCTGTGCCACCGTCCAGTTTCTTTCCTTGAGACAGGTTTTATCCTGGGGGCTACTAGTTCTCACAGTTTCTACTGGGGATTAAAAGCTTTTCCTCCTTCAAAAGAGCCTTTTACAAAAACAATGTGAGAAATGTTCAGCAAACTTGTCCTTGAAAGTGATTTGGTGATCTTAACTTTTTGGAAGAAAAGCAAAGAATGTCTTGAAATAGTTTCAGTAGCATGAAATCATAGTAATCTAATCCCACTATAATAAAATACTTAAAGAATAACTGTTCTTAAGAACATTTTCACAAACACCCTCATTTTAAGCACTGTAATTACGAAGATAGGATTACTGCAATTCTGGTTCAAAATTTAGAGCTCTTCCTAAACTAGCAAGCATTACTTGTCTTCCCTGACCCTCCTTTGGACAATGGAACAGCTCTGAAAGTGTCAGCTTGCCTTTCAGCATGATTTCTTTTAACTTGCATGACAGGTTAGGCCATTATTACCTCTTCTTTTTAAACCAACCATCTGAAATGCCTTTTTTTCCACATTTCAGAATTAATTTTTCCATTTCATTTATTCTGCTTCATTCACATGGCAGTTACTAGAGTCCTTCGAGGTCCTGGTGGGATGCAAACATCCCTGTACCTCCAGATGCTTTACAGACATGTAAACTCACTTTAAGGTTGAGGTACTACTGAGGCTAAATGATTTCATGCCTACACAGGTGTGCAGGAGCTTCTCACACAGTTCCCCCACACTGTTCTTCACTGCTTCGCCTGGCCTGTGATGTTTGACTACGCTGCTTTAGCAGACAGGACTTGAACAGGTGCCCAGAATTCCTTAAAACCAGAACAAGCATTAGACTTCCAAATTAGGGACACCAGATGAACCTGACTTTTAGTACTTCAGCATCATGAGTGCGTTTGCCACCACTCAACTGCTGCCACAAGCAAGGGGGTCTGTGCTTTAGCTCTGCAGTGTTGGCAAGGTCGTTGGGTCACACAAATAACAAAGCTGATCTCGTGCAGTAGAGTCATATAAGCTGCACATCTGTGTATGTGCCTGTCAGAAGGAGCTCTAAGTTTTATTTATGTTGCTGCAAAAAACTTGTCAGGTGTAAACTTTCTCTTGCAGACACAAGCTCCAGTGACCTATGCAAAAACCATTCCCAAAACTTGTTCCAGGATTCCTCTTCACTCATTCTACCAGCATCAAAGAAATGTAGCTGAGTGTCTGAGCTGCAGAACCTTTACTGCAAGGGAACAGTGGCACTGGAAAATCTTGGGTATTCACATGATGTTTTAGTGGCTGTTTGCTGTTTGGGCAAAGTTTGGACTTGATGATCTTGGAGGTCTTTTCCAGCCTTAATGATTCTAAGACATCAGGCAAGCACCCCAGACTTCTCACTGTCCTGTACCAAGCCTATTATCAGCCCAGTGTAACTAATTTGTATGTTTTCACAAGGCCTGGAATCAAAATTTACACTAAATTAATGCTATCTCCCTTGTGTGATCCTCCCTCACTCCCATTAGAAGTTCAAGCAAAAAGCAACTGGAAGAAACAAAGGAAAATGTTTACACAGCTGATGCTCTCTGTAGGAAGGGCTGCAGCTACACTGCTCCAACATCTCCCTCTTTAACAGATAGAGAGCCCTTGCTTTCTAAAAACAGAGCCAGGGCAAAAGCAGAGAGTACAAGGGAGTACAAGCTGGGGAAGGGCACCAGCACAGAAAAAAAATCCAGCAGTGGTAAAGACATTTGTAGCATTTCAATGGTGGGAAATTTAGCTTCATCCTGTCAGGGCTTCAAAACTTCATGTGTTCAAGACTGAAATAATTTTTAAATGCTTAAAGTCTGCAACAAAGCTAGGCTTCAAAAGATCAAGAGCTCAGAAGATTCCTAGTAATGTTAGTGCATCCATTACTTCCTGTGTGCCTCCACAGAGATTAGATGCTAATTACTGGAAGTTAATAGGCTCCTTGTGGTTACAGACCTTCCCCTTAGCATTTTTACTGACACTGCAGAATATCTGACTTCCCTTTTAAATATGACTGATGCAAATAGCTCAGCATAAGAGAAATCCTTGAACTACATCAGTATGAAGACTTTTATTCCGGATTTTGAAATATTCATCTCACTTAACTTTTTTTTTCTCCTCTCTCTTTGAAGTAAAATATGACCTTAACAACCCTGCAAAACATGGAAAGCTGGATTTCCTCAACAACCTTGCAACTGGACTAGTATTCATTATAGTAGTTGTGAATATTTTTATCACTGCCTTTGGAGTGCAGAAACCAATTGCTGATTCAGCACCAAAACAATAAGTACCAGGTGAGTGTGGTCTCCCTGCACCATAAGGTAGCAGGGCATGGCATCCAGGAATGCAGGGCAAACTGGGGCATGGCTTTAGACCTTATCTATACAGTTCTAGTCCCTGCAGGTAACTGAGTTCGCTTCAGATTAATGCAGAAGCAGCTGGGAACTGGTAAATTATGAGAGTGTTTGTAAATGTGGAGTTCAAAAGTTGATGGCAACCTCACCCTGTCAGGGGCCCCTTGCATGTGCCAGGATAGGAAGTGTGAGAATTGCCCTGCCTTAGCCACTCCTTTTCCTCACTGCTGACTAAGACAATAAGGGAAAAAGTGTTGTTTGACTTTCTCCAAATGCCTCTCCTTTCTTTAAGGCAGGTTTGCATCCAGTCTGTCCTGAGCACTGAAGACTTAATCTGTTTCCAAGTAACCAGGGCTGTTAAGTCTGACATGTAACACTGCATGTCCTGGAGCCCTCAGTTCCTCTGCACATACTGTGGCTGCTCTGTCCTCCCAAGGGCTGGGCTCTGCTTTGAGGGAGACTCGGCCCCCAAAAATGAGCCCTGTCACTTTACACGTGACCATTTAGAACAAGGTTGTTGCTCTACCTTCACCGTCAGCTGAAGCACTAACCCCAGAATTGCACTGGCCAAGCCAAGAGAGCTGAATGAAGAATTATTGGAATTTTAGCTGCCTTCACAGGGCAAAACACACAGAATAGCCAGGAACAGAGACAGAGACGAGAATCTGAAATAGGCATAAGGAAATAGCAGTGGTTTTGTGCCATGCCTGGCTGCTTAGCTGGCACCGGCTGGCAAGGAGGTGCTCTTGACAGCATTTGTGTTGGAGCTTCTGCTCTACTATTCCTTCTGCTCTCCACAAACTGTCAACCCAAAGGGTTTTGTGGCTTAATCATGACTGGCATTGTGAAGTGCCTAGCTAGAAAGCCAGGTTAAATGAGAAACATTGCTGCAACTTCTCTGCGATTGTCACGAGAGCATGAAACACAGTTCAGTGCCTCAGTAAAGAAGAAACAGTAGCTGGTTTATGTAAACTCAGGTAGAGGCAAGACCAGAGGATGTGTAAAGCAAGTTTTCCTATGTACCGAACCACCAGCTGTGGGCTCCTGCCTTCATGCTCTCAGACATGCAGGTCCCTAATAAAACAGTCAAATGTGGTGTCTGGGACCTGTGTGTCTTTTTGCTCCAAACTTGTTAAATGTAAAAGTTCTGTATTGCTTTGGAACATGGCAGCTGTTGTTTGCTCATCTGTACACATTGCCCTTGCTGAAAACACCTGATCATCTGAATGTAACTTGAAAAAAATGAGTGGTTTTCAGTCTCCTCAAAACCCTGAGAGAAGTGGGTGGCCACCATTTTCTGACCTCACCTTTAGTATTATACTCTCTTTTCCACAGAAACTCAATCCCCCCTTTAAAGTAAATGTGTCATTTGTTATAATTCCTGTATCACTAATATCTCAGTGTCTTTGTATTACAGAGACCTGGAGCATTCGTTCCAGATGCCATTTGCACTCGAGCCAGTTACACCTGGACACAGTGGGGAAGACAAAGTTATCTGAAGGAGCTGGACACACTGAGCAGCCTTCTCAAGTTTCCAACAACCAATACGTTTGTGTACCTAAAATTTTCCCTTGTGTTAATATTTAAACTGTTTGGAATCTAGGAAAAGGTTGATTTTGCCCCAAGGACAGTGCTTTTCTGCAATACTGGCATTTCAATCTCCGTAGGAACTCATTCTTTTTCAGAGAAGTGACATAAGCTCATCAAGCAAGGAAATATCATCTGGTAGCACTTCACAGGACTTTTCTTTTTATGTGCCTTTGGTTTTTGTGGAAATTTTTCATTTCCACCGTGGTAAGAAATGTCAGGCCTTGGATTCTGGCATGGCCACGTTGTCCTTTATTTCACAGCTTGGCACCAAGCCCATGTACTCTGTAGCCCAGCAATGCTCCTTCTTTGCAGAGTGCAAAGGTAACTGTGCCTCGTTTTCCTTTTTTATTCTACTCTAGCTAAAGGAAAGACGAGACAAACAGAAACAATCAGCTCTCTTTTGTCCAGTTTTGCTCACAGGTACTCATTTGTCTTGTTTCTTCATCTCTGGACACACTTAAAGTTTCCTGTCCTTCGTGCACAGACACACAAATAACCTAATTGTTAATAGTTTCTTACTATGAACTGCTGTTCCCTGTATTCTGTGCATTATATGTATTTCATGGAATCACAGAATGGTTCGGGGTGGATGGGACCTTGAAGATTATGTTGTTCCAGCTCCCCTGCCATGGGCAGGGACACCTTCCACTAGCCCAGGTTGCTCCAATCCCTGTCCAACCTGGCCTTGGACACTTCCAGGGATCCAGGGGCAGCCACAAGTTCTCTGGGCAACCTGTGCCAGGGCCTCACCACCCTCATTGTAAAAAACTTCTTTCTTATATCAAATTTCTGGAAACCCTGTTAGAAGCAGCACCTTTTCTAGGCTCAACTGGAAAACTGGAGGATCGAGGGTGAATTGTACCTGTAAACTGGTCCCAAGTGCCTGTCAGCAATTCAAATGGCAAAATGAAAGAAGTTTGTCTCTCTATGGCTGAATTTTCCCTCTTCCCATCATTGATTGCTGCAGTTTTGTTACTCTTATGAATTTATGGCTGAAAGCATAAGTAATTTTTAAATTTTTATTTTTAAGTATATATATAGAGAGAGAAATATCTTCTAGTTCTTACCTGCTGGCTCAGGGACTGATACTTTTTCTAAATACACTATTGCTAGTAATGGTGTGAGTTACAACGAAAACATTTCAGTCATTTTATTTCATCTGCAATCAGAAAAATCCAAGTTTTCTAGGTTGCACTTATGTGTAGATGCAGATTTGTACTAATCCATTTCCTTACCATTAATTTTCAAATGCTCCCTTGCTCGTGGGAATAGAAGTTTGACTTCCATGTGTTCATTTCATTTACAGTTTTTATTGCTCACATTTCTCTTTGGTTATGTCTCAAGGCTCATTGATGTACAAGATCATCATGTACATGTTCTGTAAGAATTGCTAACAGAAAACAAATCAGAAACTTGTGTGATGAGTAATGGAATTATTTTTGATATTTTAATTTGTCTTTTGTTGCTTCATTTCCATTGTAACATGTATTTAACCAGCATCTGGCAGTCAATGGTTTAATTGTGTGTGCTGTACCAGTTTAAAATAGCTCAGAACAAGTTCTGAATGAGGCATTTAGAACAATTTCCTGTATTAATGTTTTTACAAACCAGCCAACTGTTGAAGGACTGTTTATCCCTCCTTGTGCTGCCACACTGTTGATGCTGCAGTGCAGAGAATTCACTGCCCACAGAGCAGTGCTGAAAGTCTGAAAACCTTTCTTTTGAAGGAAATAAGTGACTGTAGGCAGAGCCCTTCCAGTATGAAATTTATCTGTAGCTCAACACTGGGCAGTAATGTTGATAAGATTCTTGACTGTATCACCTTTTCTACTTTCAGCATTCTTCTCCCTGGAATATTTTGCCTATCTGCACATCTGATTTGGCTGGAGAGGCTCTCCGGGGGCAGCTGCCTCTGTTCTGTACAAGAAACTTTGTACCTAAGCTAGGTGTGTTGTTGCTTTGTGCTGTCCTAAATACATAACCTGTCCAAAAGTCACTCTTAAGTATGATTATTAGATATTTTTCATTGCCAGATTTGCATCCTTCTAGTTTTTTAATCAAGACGTAAAAGCAGGAAGAAAAGTCTTTCTGGCACTTAGTTCATCCTCTCATTTATTGAGTTGTCCTTGCCACCCCAAGGGCAGGTGCAGACAGACACCCAGGCTCTGCTGATGTTTGCTGGCTTCATACTCTGGGGGATTGGGCCCACTTTTGATCATGCTTCTTACTGCCACAGCCCTGTCCTGTCATGGAATCACAGGATGGTTTGGGTTGGAAGGGACCCTAAAGCTCATCTCATTCACTTCCTGCCACGGGCAGGGACACCTTCCACTAGCCCAGTTGCTCCAAGCCCTGTCCAACCTGGCCTTGGACACTTCCAGGGATCCAGGGGCAGCCACAGCTTCTCTGGGCAACCTGTGCCAGGGCCTGCCCACCCTCACAGGGAAGAATTCCTTCCCAACATCCCATCTAACCCTGCCCTCTGGCAGTGGGAAGCCATTCCCCCTTGTCCTGTCCCTCCATCCCTTGTCCCAAGTCCCTCTCCAGCTCTCCTGGAGCCCCTTTAGGCATTGGAAGGGTCTCTCAGGTCTCCCTGGAGCCTTCTCTTCTCCAGGTGAACCCCCCCCAGCTCTCCCAGCCTGGCTCCAGAGCAGAGGGGCTCCAGCCCTCAGAGCACCTTCGTGGCCTCCTCTGGACTTACTCCAAGAGCACAACGTCTTTCTTTTGCTGAGGCCTCCAGACCTGGACTCATGAGGCTCCAGGTGGAGTCTCATGAAGGCAGAGTAGAAGGGGAGAATCGCCTCTTATGAGCATGATCATGTTTGTCTTGCAGTGAAACACTTAGAAGCAGTGCAGGGGTACAGTACAGACATACCTGGACTTTTTCCATTTTATTCTCCTCTTTATTGGACCATAATTATTCAGGTCACTCAGCAAAGAAGGTTTCAGTGGGTTTCTCCTGAAAAATGTAATAGTTGTTCTTAGAGCATCTGCCCTGCTGAGCTGTTGTCCAACACAAACTACCAAGGCTTGTGTATCCCATCACCTGGCAGCCTTTGGAGTTAAC
This sequence comes from Neopelma chrysocephalum, assembly GCF_003984885.1. Lineage (NCBI taxonomy): Eukaryota > Metazoa > Chordata > Aves > Passeriformes > Pipridae > Neopelma > Neopelma chrysocephalum. The sequence goes on from NW_020897856.1 coordinate 400,870, forward strand.
AGAATCCAGAGCAGCAGGGCAGGGAACACTCACCAGGCAGTTCTCAACTGCAGCTTCTCAGCTGCAGATTCCAGTGGACTTGGCAAGACAGAGGTTCTGGAATTGTTAGAATGAAAGAAAAAAATACTTGAAGCTTGTGGGATGCCAAGAGCTGGATTTGGAGCTGTGCAGTGAGGGGATGGGTGCCTGTTCACTTGGAGTCTGCCAGAGCCAGGCTCAGAACCACAACAAAAACCTGTCAGGAATCCTTCTGCTTCCTGACCTCCTGCAAGTGGGACTGAAGCATCACAACAGAGAGAGCCTGGTCTCTTCTTCTGATTCTAAACATACAAAAACCTCATCTGAGAGCCATCCATTGGCCTCTGAGGCTGTGTGGGCACCAGCACCATTCAACTTGCCACTGGATGTCCTTTTTATATAAAAAGGCTGCTGGTTTATTCCCCTGTCTTTTATTGTGATTAAGATTTGCAAAACACCCCCAGGCACGCAATCTGTATTTTAAGTCTCTGAAGCCTTCAGAGCTCATGTATTTTTTAGCAAACAAAAGCATCTGCAAGTTGGTTTCAAATATAAATAATTTAATCAAGGGATCATTATTCTTTTAAGTCAGGTGCTGCTTTAAAATCCTGGTGAGAATCTCTGAGGGGAGGCAAACAAATCCACGGGTTTGACTTGTTCTTTGGTTTGCTGTGCTTCTCCAGAGTTCTTGGTTGGAGGCAAATACTTCCCTTAAAAAGAGGTCATCAATAATGAAGTGAGATGAATTTTCCAGGCTGTGTGGGGAGTGGTTCATGCCAGGTCAGCCGTTTGCTCCTGTTTCATAAGCTGCTGGGCAGGGTGAGCATTGCACATGGTGCTTCTCATTAGTCTCTTCAGCATCCACAACTGCCTGGGCTGAGATTTTCAGCGTAGCTGTACTTACTGAAGCAGGTGACAACAACTATATTTACTGGAACTGACTTTTTAAGTGTTTGTCTTTTAAACCAGGTCACTGCTGGAGCTTATTCTGCTGCTGAGTCTTACACAAAATGGGCTGAAGCAGAAAGCATCATCCTGGTTACTGTTTTCAGCTCAACTGCCATTCAGAAGGTGTTTTAATTTCTTCTAATGACTGCTTTACCCTCAGTAAGTTGGCAGACAACACTGCTGGAGGGCAGGAAGGCTCTGCAGAGGGATCTGGAGAGGCTGGATCCATGGGCTGAGGCCAGTTGTATGAGGGTCAGCAAGGCCAAGTACCACGTCCTGCACTTGGGTCACAACAGCCCCCTGCAGCTCCAGGCATGGGGAAAAGCAGCTGGAAAGGCTGGAAAAGGCCCTGGGGGTGCTGGTGACAGCGGCTGAATGTGAGCCCAGGTGTGCCCAGGTGGGCAAGAAGGCCAAGGGCACCTGGGCTATGCCAGCATTAGTGTGGCAGCAGGCCCAGGGCAGTGACTGTCCCCCTGTGCTGGGCACTGGTGAGGCCACACCTCAAATCCCGGGGGCAGTTTTGGGACCCTCACTACAGGAAGGACATTGAGGAGCTGGAGCGTGTCCAGAGAAGGGAAGGGAGCTGGGGAAGGGTCTGGAGCATCAGGAGCAGCTGAGGGAGCTGGGGGGGCTCAGCCTGGAGAAAAGGAGGCTCAGGCAGGACCTTCTCACTCTCTCCAGCTCTCTGACAGGAGGGGGAAGCTGGGGGGGTCAGGCTCTTCTCCCAGGGAACAAGGGACAGGATGAGGGGAAACGGCCTCAAATTGTGCCAGGGGAGGGTCAGGTTGGACATCAGGAGGAATTTCTTCATGGAAAGGGTGGTCAGGCATTGGAAAGAGCCATCCAGGGACGTGGTGAAGTCTCCATCCCTGGAAGAAATGACTGGAAATGGCACTTAATGCTGTGCTTTAGCTGACAACGTGGTGATCGGTCAAAGATGGGGCTTGATCTTGGAGGTCTTTTCCAGCCTTAATGATTCTCTAATTCTGTGTCTTCCTGCAAGTCACACTGGGCCCTGCCAGCCACTCTTTGGTGTAGATGCTGCTTGACTGGGGCTCCCTGCCCAGTACCAAAAGTACCAGTGCACTGCACTCATCCCCTTGGGTCCAGGGCACGGGCTTGTCACTACGTGTCACCCAAAAAGCTTGGGTGCTCTTTTATTGCTTGAAGAAGATGCAACATGATAATCTTGATCATTCAAGTATTTACAAAAGAGTTCTCACAAATGAGTGACAGAATCCAGACATTAAGCTCAGCTGATTTTCTAACTTACCAGAGAGGTTGCCACTGTAAGTTTTATCTGATTCGGGAAAAGCTGTATTTGGTACCAATTTATGCACCATTTTCCAGTGGGGACCTGAACAACAACAAGCCTTCAAACAGATTAAACAGGAGATTGCCCATGCAGTAGCCCTTGGGCCAGTCAGGACAGGACAGGACGTGAAGAACGTACTCAGCACAGATGGTCAAACGCTTCTCACAGCTAAAACCTCCATTATGAATTGATGGTCTGAACACTTTCAGACCCTTTTCAGTACCAACCGTGTAGTCCAAGACTCAGCAATTCAGTCCATCACACAACAACCGGTGAAGAATGAATTGGATGCTGCCCCCACTTTAGGAGAAACCCTTAAGGCCATACAGCAGGGGAAAATCAGCAAGGCAGCTGGGGTTGATGGAATTCCACCTGAAGTCTGGAAACATGGGGGCCTTGCACTCCATGCTAAATTTCACTAGTTTGTGGTGTGCTGTTGGGAACTAGGCCAACTACCATCAGACCTTTGTGATGCAGTCATCATCACTTTGTATAAGAAGAAAGAAATTAAATCAGACTGCTCAAATTACCGTGGTATTACTCTGCTCTCCATTGCTGGCAAAATCCTGGCAAGAATACTCTTGAACAGACTAATATCCACCATAGCAGAAGGAATTCTACCTGAAAGTCAGTGTGGTTGCAGAGCCAACAGGAGCACCACAGACATGGGATTTGTTCTCAGACAACTGCAAGAGAAGTGTAGGGAACAGAACAAAGGTCTCTATGTAACCTTTGTTGATCTCACCAAGGCCTTTGATACTGTGAGCAGAAAAGGTCAATGGCAGATTTTGGAACCTTTAGGTTGTTCCCCCAAGTTCCTTAAAATTATCATCTCACTCCATGAGGATCAGCATGGTCAAGTCAGATATGGTGATGCACTTTCTGAGCCTTTTCTAATAAAGAATGGTGTGAAACAAGGCTGAGTTCTCGCTCCTACCCTATTCACAGTCTTTTTCAGCAGGATGCTCCAAAGGGCCACGGCAGACCTTGATGATCAGGACGGTATCTACATTCGATATCGTACTGATGGAAGCCTTTTCAACCCAAGGCGACTGAAGGCCCACACCAAGACCTTAAATCACTTGTCCAGGAGCTGCTCTATGCTGATGACGCTGCCCTTGTTGCTCACACAGAAGCAGCTCTGCAGCGTTTAACATCCTGCTTTGCTGAGGCTGCTGAGCTCTTTGGGCTGGAAGTCAGTTTAAAGAAGACAGAAGTTCTCCATCAACCTGCACCTCAGGAAGTCCTCCATCATCCCCACATCACCATCGGCCAATCAGAACTCAAATCAGTCCAACAGTTTAATTACTTAGGCAGCCTCATCTCCTCGGATGGTAAGATTGACGGGGAGATAGACAACAGGTTAGCGAAGGCATATAGTGCTTTCAGAAAACTCCATAAAAGAGTTTGGCAAAATAAACACCTGAAGAAAAGTACCAAGATCAGTGTTTACAGAGCCATAGTGCTGTCTACTCTCTTATAGGGATCTGAATCATGGGTCATCTACCGCCACCACCTGCGACTCCTAGAGTGCTTCCATCAACGCTGCCTCCGTACAATCCTAAACATCCACTGGTCAGATTATGTGACCAATACATCTGTTCTGGAACAGGCAGCAGTCACAAGTATTGAGGCCATGTTACTGAGAACACAGCTGTGCTGGGCAGGGCACGTCTCCAGGATGAAGGACCAACCACCCCCTCCCTAAGATCCTGCTTTATGGTGAACTTGCCACCAGCTGCCGCAAGAGAGGAGCCCCGAAGAGAAGATACAAGGACTCCCTGAAACAACATCTCAGCCTCGGGCATATTGATCAACACAACTGGTCTACTCTGGCGCCTCCAATCGGGAGGTCTGGAGACAGACCATCTATAACGCTGTTGATGCTTTTGAGAAAGCACCAGGATCACCCTTGAGGAGAAAAGACAACGCAGAAAGAATCGAACCTTGCAGAATTTACCACCTAAGGAGTCTTTCTGCTGTGCCTTTTGCAACCGGACATGCCTGTCTCGTATTGGCCTTTTTAGCCACCGACACGCTTGTAACAAATGTGGGTAGAGCCCTTCCCAAATCTTCATTCACAAAGCCCAGCCATGATGATGGATGATGCACCATTTTACAATTTATTTCTAAAAAGCACCTAAAAAATGATCAAAAGCTGGTCCTTGTTCTGCAATATGATTTTGTCAAACCACATGAGAACAGGTTCTGCTGAAAGTGTATTTGGTTACTGCAGGGCAGTGGGGACGCTTAAAAGAAAACTGATGATATGTTTTCATACATATGACTCACATCTTTGATAACCCTGCACATTCAAATCCACCACTCCTTGAAAATAATTCATCAAATCGTCGAGGCAGCAGAGGGCATTAAGAAATTAAAAAATAATAAAACCAGGAGCTTCTCCCAGCAGTCTTCTCGGCTGTGTGGGAGGAGATGACCTAGCAGAGTAGGCTTAGTCCTGTTCCGGTCTTAAAGACAACCCATTTGGTTTTACCACTATTCAACCCATACCCAGGAAAGGATACTGCAGAGGGATGGTGGAGATACAACATTTCCCTTAGAATAGTCTGGAAACAACTGGTGCCCCAGATAGCACCAGATGGTGGCTATTTGTAAATTCTTTATTTTATTTTCCTAGTGGAAAGCAGCACAGCTCTTAAGGTCACTTAGATATACACAAATTTAATGACCTCAAAGTGAAGTTCCCTCATTGTGAAGACCACCCCATCCAGTATATTCAGATGCAGATTTTGCCCCAAGGAAGAGAGGACAGGATGTATCTTGGAAAAAACCTCCCACAGCAAGGGGAAATGTTCTCTATGGAACAAAATTCAGCACTTCAGTTTGGTTCTGGCAGCTTTCACACACAACACCACAGGGCACCAAGTCTTGGAAAGCAGGGAATCTGACTCAGGATGACTGCTAAGCTTGAGCTAACTGCCCTCTTGGAAGCATGCAGAAGGGAAGAGAGTTTGCTGTGTCCCAAATCCCCACTCCTTTATCTTGGAAAGCAACGTGGCTGAGGAGCAGATGCCTTTTTCCCATGGGAAAGGGAGAGGTCTCTGCCTTATAGCTGAAATACATAAGGAGCAGGAGAGGAGCTGCCAAATCTCATCTCCTTAGAGGGAGGACTCCACCCCCCCGGTGTCGTGTAGGGGTCTTGCCACAGCCCATTAATATTCACAGGTGATCAACAAGACTGAACCAGAGCCAGAAGCTGAGACATTACCAGACCAAGAAATAAATTAAAATAAATGAGAAAGGCACTTGAGGAATCGAGTTAAATATCAGCATGGCCACAGCAGAGTTTCCATCAGAGGCTGGGTTACATCCAGATGCTGCAGGACAATGTGTCAGCTGTACCCAGAGTTTCATCCTTCTCCCACCACCAATTATTCCCATCCTGACCCTTGAACACACCCAGCAGCAGTGGAAGGGGGCAGGGAGGGCAGAAACATGGCAAGAGCTGACAGAACCGCTCCTGCTGAGTGATGGCAGATGGCTCTGGGGCATGTCAGGGGGCAGGAACCCACTGCCAGAGGTACCTCCACAGCCAAAACACTGACAGGAAAAAATGTGGTGTATAAAGGCTCTGCTGGCACAGAATCATTTAGGTTGGAAGAGATCTTTGAGATCATTGAGTCCAACCTTTGACCAATCACCACCTTGTCAACTAGACCAGAACACACCCAATGCCACATCTAGTCATTTCTTGAACACCTCCAGGACTGGTAAATCCACCACATCCTGGGCAGCCCCTTTCAATGCCTGACAACCCTTTCCATGAAGAAATTCCTCCTGAACCTTCCCTGGCACAGCTTGAGGCCATTTCCTCTCATCCTGTCCCTTGTTCCCTGGGAGAAGAACCCGACCCCCCCAGCTCCCCCCTCCTGTCAGGGAGTTGGAGAGAGTGAGAAGGTCCTCCCTGACCCTTCTTTTCTCCAGGCTGAGCCTCCCCAGCTCCCTCAGCTGCTCCTGGTGCTCCAGACCCTTCCCCAACTCCCTTCCCTTCTCTGGACACACTCCAGCTCCTCAAGGTCTTTTTTTGTCATGAAGGGCCCAAAACTGCCCCCAGGATTTGAGGTGTGACCCCCTCCCAGTGTCCAGCACAGGGGGACAGTCCCTGCCCTGGGCCTGTGGCCACATCATGGCTGGTACAGACCAGGTGCCCTTGGCCTTCCTGCCCACCTGGGCACACCTGGGCTCATATTCAGCCACACCAGCACCCCCAGGGCCATCCATGCTGGGTCACTGTCCAGCCCCTCTGACCCTCGGGCTGTAAATGCTCAGCCTCACCCCCAACGTGCCATAGTTGGGTCATTGGGTTGTGTCACCAACACGTCATTGTAGGACAGGCTGTGATAGAAGGTGGAAGACACAGAATACTATCTTTTCAAGAATAATATCCAACCAGTAATTATCCAACTTCCTAATAGGGTGGTGACAAAAAATTACCCACCCTGCTATTGGGTGCTATGGGTTATTTTGCACTCACTTTCCTCTTCCCCCACAGTTTGCTGAAGATCTGTTTTCATGGTTTGTTTTCCCGCCTTGGGTTCTCATAACAAGAACTGTTTACTACCCTGGCTACCTTCCCAAGGAGAGGGAGCTCCCAGAGCCATGGCTCCCAGCTGGGAAAAGAGATTACCCAGCGACTCCTCATCAGACAAGTTGGGCTTTGTCCAATGGAGATGGCAAAAACTCAGGTTCCTTTTTCTTCCATGATGATTTTTCCATGATCCTTCGTGACGTTTTCTACTCCTCCTCTTCTTTTTTCCAATCTTCCAGCCCAGAGGCCACCCCAACCCCCTTTATAATGGTACAAGTTTTGATTAGTTGGGAGGTGAGTGGTAAATCCTGTGCCATGGTATGAAGCACCACACCAGGACTCCTGAAACATTGCCAACTGTTTTCATCAGTGCCAAAAACATTCAAGAATGAATCGCTTTCATCACCACCCAACATTACCCCAGATTTCTGGCATCGAGGATGAAATTTAAACTGTTGGGAAGGCCTTATGTTTCAGATTTGTTTTGGATTTGTGGAAGCTATGGAGGGAGACAGCTATGTGTCTTTACCCTGAAACAGGATTTATTTTTTCTGTGTCAGAAACCATGAATCATCAGTCATGCCAGGGAGAGCATCACTCAGGAAAGAAATGACTGTATTCCCCCCAGGCCTCTCCATCCCTCGTGGAGATTCAAATTCTGGGAATGTGACTTCACAACGCCAGATGCATGAAGTGCACTAAATGGGGGGCATTGGGACAAGTCTGTGTGGGTCAGTGTTCTCCTTCACACTCCATAAAAACTCTTTCTTCTCCATGCTGTTAAAAACCAGGTTTGAAAGGCCCACATCCCACAGCCACACTGGTAGGACTCATCACAGTGCCTTGAAGGGACCATGGTCATCACACAGAGGTGCTGGCACCTTCAAACCTGATGCCACTGTCACTATTTTCCTTAACTTGCATGTCCCCTACACTTGCAAAGACAAGGTGTGATGGAATTATGAGTCTTGTTCATGTTTCCAGAGTCAGGACCAGCCTAGACTCATCCAGGGCTGAATTTCATCCAGCTCTCAATGAGGAATTTACGTCCTACTTGTTTTCTTATTGACACAGTTCATCAAGACCAGTTTCACCTGCTCCCAACAGCACTCCCAGCCTGATGCCAGGGGCCCTGAAAGATGCCTTTGCAACTCTTTCATAGAAAACTAACATCTGAATTATTATTATTAAAAATTATTATTTTCTGCTATAATATTACCTGCTATACCTGGACTTTAAATTTTGTCCCTACCTGCCCTAATTTATCTCCCTATCTCCTGGCAGAACAGATTTCTTCCAGAGCAACGATAAATCAGGGTGACTCTGAGCCAGCTCCAGAAGCACAGGTAGGGCCTCGGAGTGAAGGATGAGCTCCCTCACCTCTGGAGGCTCTGACTGCACCTTGCTGCTTATAAAACTAAAGCAAAGCAGGCATGGGGTGGTGTGTGATTCAATAGTGGGAGGAAAAGCTCCTGTACCTGCCTTACAAACCCTCCAGGTGAGAGGTTTAGGTTCAGGTCCAGCCCAAGCTCACAGCCCCTGCAGAGCCCTGGATCCACCAGGACACAGCAGCGTGGGTACAGGCTGAGGCAGGAGCAACAGCTCCCAGGAGCATATGGAGGTCTTTTTGGTGTCTGCAACACATCCAGAAGGATGCAGCAGAGCCTCGGATTGGTCAGTCCTCATCTGTGCATAATGGGGTCAATTTTGCATTTGAAAATAGTGATGAATTTCCCCTCTCTTGGGTGTGCAGGGGAAAGCGCAGCAGTTGGAGCTATCACAGAATGACAGAATCACAGAATGGTTGGGGTGGGAAGGGACCTTAAACCTCATCTCATTCCAACCCCCTGCCATGGGCAGGGACAACTTCCACTAGCCCAGGTTGCTCCAAGCCCCGTCCAACCTGGCCTTGGACACTTCCAGGGATGGGTAGTCCACAACCCTGTGGGGGCCTCACTATAGGGGCCTCACCACCCCTAGAGTAAAGAATTTCTTCCCAACATCCAACCTAAACGTGCTCTCTCTTCACTCCTGGCTATTGTAGCTTGGCACTGTCTCCCTTGTGCCAGCCCATGTTTCCTCTGTGCCAGCATCCCCAGCATCAGCCATCGTGTGGGTCACCTTGGAGTGGGGCCAGGAATCTGTGCCCTCCTGCCAGTTTGGCTCATGGAGAAAGGGGCAGGAAACACCAGTAGCAATCCTTTGGTTTTGACATCTCCAGGTTTTAAGATATGTTGTCCTTCCAAGCAAGGATAAGTCCCCAGCTAGAGTTGGTAGGATGGAGATGGCAGATTTTTTGCCTCTTCTCCCTCCCTGAAAATACGCAGAATCTGCTTCAAACTTGGGAATGTTCTTAAGAAATCTTCAAAAGTGACACACCCAGGCAAGTAGAAAGATCATCGAGGACACAGAAAGGGTGGGAGAGGGAGAGAGAGCTGAGCTCAGTAAGGCAGCCATGGGAGCAGGGAACACACCTCTTCCAAAGATTTCCAGTGTGCTTCTCAGCCCTGCGGGGATTTGGAAATCTCAGTCTCTGCGGGTGGGATTTTTCCTCCACAGGGAGATGAGTAGCAAAAGCCACCTGTCCACAACCATTACGGATTAGGAGTATTTAAGGGGCACAGGCTTCCTCTTTTCAACCTCTGCTAGGAGCTTTTAAAATGAATTAGCTCAGAGCCCACGGAGGAAAAACGCCCTCAGATGTCCCCCTTTCTGCTGCTGCAGAGTGTTCAGCAGGAGCAGCTACAGAGCCCCAGCAGTGCTGCCATTCCAGGCCAGTGCCAGAGCCACGGCTGTGAGGCACCGCTGGATGGCACAGAGCATCCCCTGGAAAGGGACTGAGGGGAAGGGCACTGAGACACCCAGGAGAGCTAAAACCAGGGCTTAGAAGGAAAAAACCAAACCACCTAAGTGTGATGAAATATTTTGCTGCTGTAAAGAGAGGATTTGATGTAAATTGTGCTGTGAGGATGTGTCTTGCCAGTGATTTACTCAGGCTCCAGGAGCCATGACACTCCAGCTGCTGCACCTGACTTCCCCTGTCACCAGTTCATGAAGCACAGACTGAGACTGAAAGGGTTTTGCTTTACTAGACACAATGTTATTAAAGATATATCAACAGCACCACGGCAGAAAGCTTTTCCTTGTGACCACAGTGTATAGTGGCCTGTGCTCCAAAATAGAAAGGGCAGCTCAGGATTCACCCAAAATGCTCTTTTATGCCAAAGCAGTGGCACTAAATTAACCAGAGCAGTGTTGCTGCACGCCTGCCTCATCTCCTGCCTCTGCTCTCTTTGCATTTGGCATTAGTAACATCCCAATGAAGTGGCTGAGTTGAAGATATGAACAAAATTACCCCTGCCCCAAATCCTACTACAGTTTTGTAGCATCATCAAGCTGTTTTTTCAATCACATCCAAACCCTGGAGGTGCCCATGAAGTTCTGCGCTGGTCCCTTCTGGCACCTGGCACGAGGCCACTCCTGCAGTGGCAGAGGGTCGAGGCACACTGCTCAGTACAGGCACAGGCACAGACTCCTCAGCTGCTCCTCCTCCCAAAGGGCCACAAACCAGTGGGAAAGGAGGGGAGAGGCTCTGGTTCCCACTCATCAGGGAGAGAGTCCAAGGAAAGGCACAGGATGATGAGGATCTCTCCTGCTGATCAAGTTAGCTGGAGATCCTCCTCCACCACCACCATCACCCAGGGCCTGTTAAACAGCATCCAGTGCCAAGGCTCTGGGGCTCCTCTTTCTCCTCAAAGAGTGTTGCAACAGGGGATACAATCCTGGCTGTGGGTCAGCGACTCCCCCTGAGGCTTCGGGTTTGTCAGGGGAGGTTTAGATTAGATATTAGGAAAGATTTCTTCATGGTTGTCCAGCCCTGGAAAGCCCAGTCATGAAGTCACCATCCCTGGAAGTGTTCACAGAACGTGTGGATGTGGCACCTGAGCGGTGAACGTGGTGGTGGTGCTGGGTTGATGGCTGAACTTAATGATCTCAGATGTCTTTTCCAACCTTAACAATTCCATGATCCTATGATTCTCCTACTACAGCAACAAGTTCCTTTGGTGGGATCCTTAAGACAGCCCATAGAGGCACCTGGGCCAGCAGATCCCCCTTCAAAATTTATCCAAAAGAACAGGCCAGTAACAAATCTGTCTGCATCTTTTTCTTACCTGAAGGCCCTTTTTGGGTGGTCAAAGGAGCCCTTGAAATCAACCCCGTGTCAAAGTCCCTTTGCACCAAGCACAGGAGGGTCTCCACACAAGTCTTTGTGGGTAGTGACTCACGAGACTCCCAAAATGACACCAAGTCAAGGCTTAACCCAAAGACACCCAGCCTTTGCATCGATGAGTCCTGTTTAACTCCAGATCATTAAACATGTTAAGCAGAAAAACTGCAAAGAATTTTGAAAGCTGATGAAAACATTAAAAACCTTGCCACAAATACCCAGAAAAATTTTAACCACGAGAGGGCAGAGCCCAGGAGGGGCAACAACCGAGGGGCCCCTCTGGAAGGAAGCACATCACGTTAACTACAAGAAAAACAGCAGCACTCTTTTCTCAGTACAGATTTTATTTCAATTTAATTGCCAGCTTTACCCCATTAAAAAAAGAAATTCATGAATTTCTACAGGATTCAGGGAGCCGTACGTTCAGAGACATTATTACAAGGCACAGGATCTGCAAAGTGCAGCAAACTGCTCCTTGGTAGCAATGCTGGGGCACAGCTGAGGCATGGCATGACATGGCATAACATGGAATAACATGGCATGACATGGCATAACATGGAATAACATGGCATGACATGGAATAACATGGCATAACATGGCATAACATGGAATAACATCTGCGCACACAGAATAGCAGGGAAAAGCACCCACAATTGCACATTTGGACCAAACATGTTTCCAATTTATTACAGTATGAGAACAATAACAACAAATGAAAGAAGCAAAAGGAGTTAAGTTTGCCTCAGGAGCTTTGTGAACTCCAGCCAGCAGCTCTGAAACAGCCCAGCGCATCCCAGAATGAATCATCACTTCATTCCCACTCCGGATCGCAGGCACACCATCCTTCACCAAGTCCTTTAAATAGCAGTCTGGTTTTAAATGGAATTGTGCAAATTCATTGTAGGATCTGTCACTTCACTTCCCAGCTCTCTGCACACATGGGCCCATCACTCTGCCTTAACCATTTCCATGGTTCAGGCCAGCACCTGCACGTCAGCCTGGGGTTATCGCACGGGATAGCTCTTGTCCTGGGATAGAGACAGCCCTAACATCACCACCAGGACAATCAGAGGCAGTTCAGCTTTACCTTAAATTAAAATGCCCATTCATAGGAAGAAAAACAGGGAAATGATGATTTCTTTGCTAGGTATCAGGAGGTCCTGGGGCTGAAGAACCCGGAGCTCATCCCCCATTCCCTACCCTCGTGCCCTCGGGATTCGTGCCCAAGTCTCCTGGCAGCAAAGGGGGACAGTCCCTGATGGGAGCAGCTGCTGCAGAGCAGGATCTGAGCTGGCAGGAGCCAAGGACTCCATGACCTGCACATCCCACCCTCATCTGCTTCCTGAATGCCACATTCAGCCCTCCAGGAGAGCATCCCTGTCCAGCAACCATCTGGCTCCTTAGCCTGGAATGCCACTAAAGGCACAATGCTGCAGGGATACACAAAAACTTCTTCAGGGGGCTGCACAAGGTGAGAGAGGGTATGCTGGAAACACATCTGCTTTTCCTTAGCTCCTGTGAAATTCCTGCCTGCAGAACAAGAACCACAGCACTCACAAGGATGCCCCCCACCCTCTGCACATGTACTCACCTACAACCCAGCCAGGACAACCTCTCTGCATGCAGAGTGAAGCACAGTTATAAATAAATACCAGCACACTTTCAGCAGCAAAGGCCAAGATATTCTAGACTTGCCAGGGAAACTGGAATTCTGCAGCTAGGCAGCCTCATCCAAGACCCTGCTTGGTTTATTCCCAAGTCCATAACGCTAGTTGCCAAAAAGGACCTGACTCCCACGCAGGTACACACAGTCTTCCTCCAGGAGCTAAGATAGAACCATCACTATCTGCATGTGCTTGCAGAGAAGCTTCTGAAAGAAAAATCTTCCAAGAATGTCTCCCAACCTATGCACATGCAAGTCCTATAGGCAGCCTCACCTTCACTTTTGGAATTAGGAACTGGCACTCATAAAGGAACAGATTATTTTCTATTCTTTGTTGTCAGGTCCTTTAACACTGGGATGAACCAAGACTCATCTTTCCTCTCTCCTCCCAGCTCTAAACCTTGGCACAGCTCATCCCAGATCACTTTTTTTTTTCCCCCTGAGAGGCATCCTCATCTCAAGCAACCTCAGGAAGGGAGGAAATACAGTTCTAGCCCTTAGTAAACTTCCCTGTACCATATTGGGAAGAAATCTTTCCCTGTGAGTGTGGGGAGGCCCTGGCACAGGTTGCCCAGAGAAGCTGTGGCTGCCCCATCCCTGCAAGTGTCCAAGGCCAGGTTGGACAGGGCTTGGAGCAACCTGGGCTAGTGGAACCTGGGCTGCCCATGGGGTTGGAACAAGATGATCCTTAAGGTTCCTTCCAACTGAATCCAGTCTATGACTCTGATTCCATATGGTTTTCATGCCAAGAAGGCACTGTTTAAGGCACTAGGAGGACCATGTCCTGCTGCACAGGGTTAGATCGACCCAAGAAGGCAGTCCAGCAAATTCTCATCTTCAGACTCAGAAAGGCACTGATAACTTCTGCAAGTCTCAGGAGCAGCTCACAATGATTTGTAACCCATTATTCCATGGGGGGTAAGCTAAAAAGAAAAAATCTGCCAGGGAGCAGTAAGGCCTCTGCTTCTGCTTCAAAATAAGGTGTGATTGTATTATTTGGAAAAATGATTTTTGTGTGTACAACAGTATACTGCTCCTCTAATGAGGTTTCAAATTTTGCTTCAAAGCAAAGATTTAAAACCCCTTCAGCTTTCAGAGGTAGTTCTAGTCCCTCAAGAAGGGGCAGCTAGATGAGGTAAGCAGCAGTGGAGAGAGGGATGATTTTAAATGTTATAAACTAGATCTGCTTTGCTGGAGAAAAATACTACCTGTTTTCACCTTAAAGCCAAGGCAAGGCAGGGAGAAAACAAGAGACCACGATTAAAGCCCTCCCCAAGCTGGGAGGCAGCACAGCAGCAGTTGTTGTGTAACAGGGGCAGCAGAGCCTCGTGGCTGCCCAATTCTGTAGGAAATATGATGTTTTCTCCCTAATAAGAGTCCTCCCTGAGATGGGATCGAGACACATGAGCTGGTGGGGTGGGGGCAGGGGGAAGGAGTCAAAAAACCTGCTCTGCTGGGTGTTATTTTGTTCCATGGCATTTGCCTTGTTCCATGTTTGCAGCAACCAGGATTTTATAAGTTTATAGCATCCCCTGGCCCACTGCTGATCCTGGGGCATGTCTGCCTGTGGACACAGAACACTCTACTGGCACAGGGACATCAGGGAGCTGGGAGATTTGGCCTTGTACCCAACTCTTCCCCTGGACTATATCCTTGCTGCTCTATCAAGAGAGTGCTGTACTGGAATGAAACACAGTCATTACAAGAAGATTTGCTTTGGGGGAGATCACAGATCACCTTCCACTAGCCCAGGCTGCTCCAAGCCCTGTCCAACCTGGCCTGGAACACTTCCAGGGATGGGGCAGCCACAGCTTCTCTGGGCAACCTTTGCCAGGGCCTCCCTACCCTCACAGCCAAGAATTTCTTCCCCATATCTAACCCTGCCCTCTGCCTGTTTAAAACCATTTCCCCTTGTCCTGTCACTACCTACCCATATAAAAAGTCCCTGATGATGACATTTTAATAGCATGAATAAGGTTTAAAGCTGAAAGACAATTTTCAGTCTGTTTTCAAAAAAACACTTGAAATGACTGAAAATTTCACATGAGATCCTCCAGTACTTGGTAACTTGTGCTGTATCTGTTTATTCAGATGACATTTGATTTGATCTGGAAATTTCCTGACTGAATGAAGAGCCGCAAAAGTGTCTTTCTCACCAGGTACAGGACCATGGTCTCCCCAAGCTCGTGATGCTCTTGAGCAGTAACTGAAGAACTCTCCACAGCCCTTGGCACTGACTGAGGCAGGAGCAAGCTGAGAAACCCCCAGCTGCTTCACTTGCAGCCCAACTCCCTGCCTCTCCCTCAGGAATTTTATCTTACAATGGTTTCTGCAAGTTTCTCAGGTTTCAACTCACAGAAAAGAAAAAAACAGAACATCATCACATGACATATGAACAACCCCAGGCTCTTCAAGTATTTCTGGCCATAAAAAAGCCCCATGTCATGACACTTAAGTCACTGCAAAGTATCTTGGATTAGTTCCGTTTCTTAGCCACACAGAATGCAAAGCACTTCACTGGGAAAGGGAGAACTAAATAATCCTTAAACATCTTGGTAGTCTGAAGTGCTTCAGGTCAGACATTCCAGTCCCTGGGACCCTCTGTGGGCCTGGAACCAGTCAGCACCAGCTCCAGGGCATTCAAACCAGGGCCAGCAGGGTTTGACCAGGAACAGGTTGGGATGAGGCACCAGTGGGGAATCCAAAGACACACTGAGTACAAGGCAGACACAAAGAGAACTGGCACCCATAAACTTTTCACACCCAAGCTCAGGGGCAGGGAGTAAAAAGGATCTAGACAAAACAGTTCTGAAACGGAGATCCATTTCTTAATAAGGCTTTGAGTGCATGTGTTTGTTTGAAGTACTTTTCTTAAATTAATTACCACAAAAGACAGGCTAGCATTCTTCAAACAGTCGTGATCCTTCGTTCCAGTATAAAACACATATGCAAACATGGCTTCAGGCCCTCACTTAGGAGATCGTTTTAAAGCTTGTATTAAAAAATACCTTTTTCATCCAAACGACAAATATTTCAAAATAAGCATTTACAAAAATAAATGGTCCGTTCCCAGAGGGAAGGACATTTATAGCTGAAATTCTGAATACATCTGGAGGCAAGGCAATTATTGATGAAGCTAGTTAATAAAATCTTTGGTATGAGTACAGGAGATTAATATTTATGCACCGTTGGCTTCCCTTGGCAGGTTACCGCACAGACAGGCGAAGAGGCAGCTCTTCCTTATTCTCTTGATATGTCTTCCAAATACAACATACAAATATTTCTAACATGTCTTCCTATGATAATAGGAGAAAAGCCCAAGATTCTCCTGGCTCTTCCTACGACTTTTGTATCTAAAAGAGAATGAAGATGGGAGGAAAAAGAGAAAGTGAACACAGTTAAGTTTCATTCTCAGCGGGGAAGCAGCACCTGCAAAAAATTAAAAATCAATTGAAAATAACTGGAGGAAAAATTTCCTTCGATGTAGAAATCAACTGCCAAGAGAGGAGAACAATGAATCTGTTGGGATTCATTGCTGCAAGTTCAGACAGGAAGAGGAGATTGGTGAGTTAGGGAAGGGGCAGCTTTATGCCTGAGCATGGCACTGGATGGTGCAAGGCTGGACCACCACATCCAGGGCTGGTGGCCCTGTTACACACGAGGCACTGAGATACTACAGAGAGTCAGGAAAGAGCCTCACAAACAGGAAAAAGCAGCCTTGCAACAAAACACTTGTTGAGATTGTTTTTGCTAAAATTACGAACTAAAGACATAGAGTTGACTTGAGGCACAAGGAGCTCCCCAGGGAGAAAATATGCAAAGTCAGCTGGCACAGAAACAAGGGGCAAGGGGCTCTGCAGTCTGGTAGAGAAAGGTTGAACAAAAATGTTAGGCTGGACCTGAAGCCAGTTCAAATTGAGAGTAAGATACACACTTATAATGCTATGGACTAATTGGGATCAGGGGAAGTGATGAATTCTCTGGTTTTTGGTATCAGCCTCTGAATAGTTTTCTGAAAATGCTTTTATTAAATGTGGATGACTGAACCTGATGAAGGGAAGCAATGGCATCTAAGGAAATACGTGGGTTTGGCTTGAGGGTCTAAGGGTTCCCTCAGCCTTAAACTGTGACACCATGGACAGTCCAGCTGAGGGATTCTGATCTGGGAATGAAGCACAGAGCCCAGACTTCCACATCACCTGAAAAGTCCATTGACTGGTGCTACTCGAAACCTACAACTCTGTGAAGGAAACCAGCAGAGAACAATGTAACTGTAACTGCTGTGTCCGGGGCACAAGGAGCAGAAGGCACTAACCCAAAAGTGAAAGGTAGAGCCAACACCCAGAGCCAGCAGCAGGGGCAATGGCTGCAGCTGCTCGGGCTCAGCCAGTCGAGCCAGCACAGTCCAGCCCTGGCACTGGCCAAGCTTACACCGGCCCCAGGGGCTGTGGGAACCAGAGGCCTTGGGTCTGTCTCATGACTGCTGGGAATCATGACCCATTGCTATAGCAACAAGAGCTCATGTGACCACTGCCTTTAAAAAGAGTCCCTATTTGTGGCATCCTCTCAGGCAAACTATCCATTATTTATACTGCAGCACGTCTGCAGTGCAGTTTGTATCCTGAGCTCATTGATGAATGATGGCACCTTGACCCTCCCCGTCAAGACATGTCAGATCAGGAGCCCTCTCTGTCCCGTGCTCAGGGAAGGCAGAGCCCTCCAAGGTGTTCCCTTTCCCTTTCCAAGAGAAACCCCACAGAGCAGCTCACCTGAGTTACAGCAATACCAAAACAGGGCAAGTCCTGCAGCCACGCTGAAACAGGCCAGGAAAAACACTGGGCCTGGAGAAAATATGAAAGGGAACACATTAAAAGCAGCAGAAGTTTAACTTGGTTCATAAATCATCAATTGCTATTAATATGCATAATTAAGCATATTCAAATGAAGCTAACACATTCACAATTCTGTTTGTTCTGTGGCTAATGTTCTATGAGGCACGTTTAATGGACAGCAATTAATTTTTACTACAATTGCTTTGCCACCACCCTCTGTTCCCCTCTGCTCATCTTGCTACAGCCTGTAGGATTTAAGGGAAAGCTTCCTTGGATGTTTCATCGCTCTCAAACTTTGTGCAAACCCCCTTTAAACAGCACAAGAAACATTAACCAGCCTGCAGGGCTCTCACCACACGGCGTGGCACTTCCATTCACAGCCCCTGCCTGAGGGTAAGAGACCACAGCCCCTCAGAGCTACATTTTTAGGGGGTTTTTCTATTCCCCACAGGTGTTCCACAAACTCCATTCTCATGACAAGAGCAGATATTCTTGCTCCTGTTTACAGCTCTCCTGGGGGCTGAGATGAAGAGCCACACGTGGGCCTAAAACAAATCTCCCCCTGGAAACTGCCTGCCTGGAATTACACATTTAATGCTGATGGTTGGTATTGATGTTCAGTAAAACCTTTCTAATTCATACTTAGCTACTGACAAAACCTCGTAAAGATTTATATCTGCTTCTTTATCGCCCAATATTCTATTTGTATTTACCACTTCACTAGGAATAGAGCTACAATTAAACTACATCTGTCAATTTAAGGACAAGTGTACTGCAGACTAACAAATTCCTGGAGCTGACACTGGAGAAACAGCAAAGGAGCAGGGATTTGGTTGCTCCTTGGGATGTAACCTCCCAATGAGGGTGGCTAGAGGCCAGACAATCTCCAGTTTGAGGACAGCTCAGGAAAAAAACCTTTTAAAAAGTAAAAATAAAATAAAATAATATTTCATTTTCTTATTTCCAAGCACCTTCTCTGCTCCTCCTGTACTTTTATGATGCAGGCAGCAACAGCAATGTGAAAAATCTGAAGAGCAATTTGGTTCATATTCAAAGAAACACCACCACAGGCAAAAGTATACATTGCATTAAACTGTGTTTCTGCCCCTTGTTTCAGTCTTCTTCCAGAAAACTGGCATAAAGGCATAATTTACAGAAAATGTCTTGAATATCTTATAATTGTATCCAAAATTCTAAATAAAATATTAATTAAACTTAAATGATAAAACAGTTCATTATAAATTCAGAAAATTCTTCATCTTTCTTTCAGCTCTTCCTTTCCAAAATATCCTACAGTGAATAAAATATTTGTCTGTGTAATCTGGCATTGAACAGAGGAAGGTGAAAATAATTAACATGTTTTCCTAAGGAAAATATATTTAAGTACATCTTTCCTTTCTGCTTTCGCTTTCAAATGATTTGTACTTAAACTGAGAGCTCAAAAAAATGAAAAAAATTGAAAGTCATATTAAAAAAACAAACTGATGGCCTTATGCAAAGTGATAGCAGCATCTGAATAGCCCTTACTGTTCAAGCACTGAAGAAATCACAGGAAATGAAGAGTTTAGCTGTAACAGTATAAGTGAAAATACCATTGTAAATATTGATTAAACTCTACAGTCTCTTCAATTTCCTGGCACTGGTTTCCTCAACAGCAGCTCAATACATTTTACTCCATTAATTCTACTTAACTTGTGACAGTAAAGACATCATAAACCAAACTAGTTGTTACATGAAATGCAAATTACATGATAAAATAAATTGCATCGTAATCTGCAAAGCCATTCCATCCGGTGACACTGTATGGTTTATTTACCCCTGTCATTTAGCATATATTGCTCCTTGTCAGTGTCTATCTCTGTGGGATCTGAGGTTTCTAGAAATAAAAGCAACACATGAGAAGTTAGTACTCAGCTCAAGCAAACAAACAAACATAATCAGCACATGCAAAATGGTGCAAAACAACACATTTCAAAAAAATACCCAATATTGACATAAAGTTTTAACCCCTCCAAAGGCAGATCATCACTAGAGTCAAAGGTGGGGATATGCTGATCAAAAGACAGGCACACAGTCACCTGAATGAAACCACAAACAGCTGCAGCTCCACCTCTGATCTGCCTAAGCACTGAGCACATAAATAACATTACACTTGTTTCCCAAGTGTAATGGGAAACTAATTCTAAACTAAAACCAGGAGCTAATTCTTCCATAATGCCAGCAATTTTCATGGTAATAAATAGAAACTATTTGTTAATAGATGCACTAATCTGAAAACGCCTTTATAATTTGATGTATCACCATTCTCTGTTCTTGAGCAAATCTCTCTGGGTATTGATGTATTTAATGGATAAAGCACTTGGGAAAAGCCTCTTGGTGCAGATCATTTACCTAAATTCAGGTCTTGGCTAAAGACTTGCTCAGCTTCTTTGAAAATCTGTAAGTTCTACGTGCTAACCTTTGGCATAAATAATTTTTGCCTCTATCTTTCTGCAAATTCAAGTAGAAAAGGAGGTTGGCCTTAAGACAGGATGTTCAGTAGTTTCTACTCTGGGCAGAAAGACCCTTTTAGAGCTGCCTTTGCCACACAGATGTGGAGACAACACTGCAGAAGGGGTGTGCACACAGCAGTCACCAGACATGGCAGAGGAGTGACTTTCCTCAACACATCACCAATCTGCATAACGATTTTTTCAGCCACATCTCTTTGTGGTCATAAAAATCACAGAATCATAAAGGTTGGAAAAGACCTCTAAGATCACCAAGCCCAACGGTCAAAGGGTTAAAAGGGTTAAAAAAAGGAAAGGAGAAAAAGTGAGAGCTCCAAATATGGCTGTCAGCAGGAAATAATTTGAGACTGACTGGTTTCAACTGATCTCCTTCTCCTACATGACATCTGGAGCTCGGTGAGGTGCCTTGGAAAACTGCCCTGCACACCCAGGGAGCAACAGGACCTGCTGTCAGGGGAACAACCACCTCCCTGCTAAAGACGTCCCCCTCCGTGTGGGGACGGCACGTGGCACTGGTGCAGGACAGAAACCCCTGCAGCACTTTGCTGTGAGGCCTGAGAGTCCCTGAAGCAGGAAGGATTGCTGCAAAGCCTCCATGGGGCACTCTGTGTCACTGGCAGCCTCACCCAGCCGGCCCCTTTGAGGGGCTGATGTCCTCCCTAGGAACTCCAGCTGGAAATCCTCACTCTGCACAGGAGAGCACAACCAGACCTCTGCACTTCTCTCAGGATTTTGCTGCCTGGGGCTGGTCTGAGCCTTTATCCTTCTAGTCTGTGTCAGCACTGAGGGAAATAAAAACATTTTCTGAGTCTCTTGGAAGCTCCTGTTTGCCTTCAATAGCTCTGAGGCTGCCCCAACCGTGTGCCTTACCCCCCCTCTAGTGGGAATGCTCCGACATTACCAGACATTGTGCTGGCAATTTACACTTCAGGCAAAGAAATTTTGTTCTAGCACAGTTTTTAAAGCTGTTTTAAAAATGAAAAAGATATATTTGAAAGGATTTCCTCTGTAGAAAACATTTGTCATATGTACAGTATGTAGGATATTACAGAACTCCATCCTGGCCATGGTTCATCCATGTCCTTATCAATAATTTCTCCAGGTGTTTGTAATGCTGTTTGTTTCAGCTCAATCTGCACTTAGAACAAACTCCCCATGTTAGGGATTTTCCTTCTTCTTCACATTTTCAAAATCTAGTGGCAATTCAGTAAATGCCCTGTGCTAAATTTGACAAATTTAACAAGTACTTCTAAGAGTATTATAGAATCATGGAAAGGTTTGGGTTGGAAGAGACCTTAAGGACCATCCAGTTCCACCCCCCTGGCACGGGCAGGGACACTTTCCACTAGACCATTCCTTGACCATTTAATCCAGACTGCAGACATTTGTTTTAATTACAGAACTCATAAGAAGCAGCAAGCATATTAACACAATCATCTCAGTATTTCCTTCTCAGGTCAATAGAAGGAAACTGCAGAATCTCGGCAAATAGTAGTGTTTTAACCCACATATTTAAATTATTCTCATCCTTCTGAGGATGGTTAACATAAGAGAGTGTGCCAAGATACAGAGAATTTAACAACTTTTGATGGTTACTGAAGTCCCTTTGCATAATGCTGCAGCAGCAAAACAGTTCTGGGGCACCACAAGCAGCTGCATGTTTAACACGAAGCACTTATAGCACAGGTACTTGCTATGCACAGTCTGCACATGAGAAGCTCTAACCCTTCCTACCCTGTCACCTGAGGAAAGCTCTGAGTCACCACATAAATCAAGTGCAAGGATGAGCACACTTCTGCTCTAGCTAAAAGTGAAAACACCCCACAGACCTTACCCAAGTCTCCTTGTAAAGATATATCATCAGAAACAGCTTGTAGAAGGTGCTATTGAACATTAACAAGCTTGAACTCTTAAACATCAAAACAGTCTTGAAATTTTATTCTTAGTGACTACACTAAGGCTTTTTAAACTGCTCTTAATTTACACAAGCTGTCTGCTGACTTCTAGTCAGCCTGGCAGAAAAACCTGTTGCTCTTGAGTTCTACGCAAGTAAAAACCACAGATCCAAAACTACTTGGTTTAAGAGCCTGTTTTCCCACAGGGCATGACTTCTACAAGGTGAGTATCAAATCATAACACTGTCTTAAAGCTGCTGCGAGGCTCAATCAGTTGGGATTGGTGCTCAGCTGAAATCCTGAAGCAGGGATGGGCCCTGAAGTCCCCAGTTCAAAAGGGTTCAGGTATGGACGTGGGGTAACTCTGCAGCCTCACAGTGTTTGTGCTGGGTAGATACAAATCCCTTCCTTCAAAATGAAAGTTGAAATTAAGCTATATAAATTTTTACACGACATTTTCACTGCAGAAATAAAAGAGGTCAATCTACAGACTTTTGCAGTAATGGTTTGAATCCCACTGGAGTTTGTCTCATGCCTGTAATTTGCCCTGGCACCTCACTCTGGAGTTTCTTACAAGAAGAAATCAAGTGACTGGTGAAGCATTACTGCTGGGATACTTTATAAGGATTTCTTAAGCTGCAGTCCTTTTGCAGCTTCCTTAACATAAATGTGGGAGTTTTCCCTCAAGCTCCTCAAGTCATTTCAGTGTGCAGGATGCCTGAACCGATTTCCCATCCACTTGCAACAGTGTTCTTAGGTAGGGAAAAAAAGAAAGACCAACACACATTAGACAGCATTATCACACGCTGGCAAGTCAGGCTTGAAATTTTCCTTAAAGAAATGAACTCCTTTGCAGTACAGAATCAAATCTGTTTGAGCCTCAGCCCTTACAAAGTGCATACAAGTGTATTTGGGGGGCAGCTTTATGGACATCAGTCAGGCCTGTCAGCTGCACAAAACAAGTCCTAAGTGATTTTAATATCACAGTCCATCAGTGCAAGGGCCTATGAATGTGTGCTTCGTGTTAAACTAGACACAACAAGGAGATTTATGGACTGAGGGAAAGCCAAGCTCCTGGGCCAGCAGACATTTGAGCTTAACAAATTGGAGGTTTGTGATGTTCCCCTGCGCTGCAAGTCAAAATAAGCACAGAGGAAATAAACAGGCCATTATGAAGCAATGGCTATGAAAGAGAAGCTGTAATTCATAGGAGTTATACTGCTGACATGTTGCACTTAAACTGTTTTAAAGACATAATTAATATTTCAAAACGATCAAAGAGTTTTGCCCACTCTAATCAGCAAATAACAAGAAGTCAAATCCCCGTACGGCTTTTGGAAAACTCCAGTGAGAAGGAATTAAGGTCTATCCCAAAATTTATTTAAATAATCTGTTTATTTATATTATTTATAACCTGTTTAGGTTGTCTAAATAACCTAAACTTCATTTGAAAGGAGGAAATTCACTGATGAGGAAATTCACAACTCAATCAACTTAAAAATCAACTTACTCAAGATTTTCCTACTTGGCAGGTCATTAAACAGCTGTTCAGCATTGATCTGCAGAGCCCTGTAAAACTCCTGACAGTGTCTGTCTCCTTTCTTTTGAAGGTGCTTTAACAGATCTGAGAGTCTGGTATGGAGTGATGCCTTTGGATTCCTGAACTGTAAGAGAAAAGCACTCATCAGAAGACAGATTACAACAGATAGAGATCAATTTTAAATCACTTTCCAGTATGCCAGGGAGCAAAGATTTGGAGCCTCTTTGATATTTCAAAGGCCAAAAAAAATAAGCAGAACCTATAAAGGACATACATGCACTGCAGAGCACTGAGCTCCACGTGGTCAGCATTGCCTGATGGAGAGGATATTGCCTCTGCTTCCCCTCATGCTTTTTTCCATCCTGATCAAGGGAAAGCCACTGCATTTGATGTCTTCCCTGGATCCAAGCTAACATGGTACTTGCTATTCTTACAATTCTATTCTGACTGTTGATAGAAAATATCGTCAAATCTTATAATAAAGCTTGATGATTTCAAATTTGCCCTCAGTTGTCTAGTAATGATCCCCAAAAAGGCACTTAATACTCCTTATCCTAGTCCCAGTACTGGAGTGCTCATCATCCCAAGATTACATATTTCCTTGTTTTTCTTTGATTCCAGCACAATTAACTGCTGAGTGCCCAGTTCAAAAGGAACAAATTCCCATGACTCAGGTGACATGGCAAGCAGCTGCAGAGGAAATTACCTCTTTTCTGTAGTGCTGAATGTGATAAGTATTAGGAGACCTTACAAAGAGAAGGAAAATGCATCCCTAGGCTTACACATCAAACTGATTTCAGCTTATTTGGAAAATGTCCAAAGCCATTCTCAGCAAAGCATCATATTTCATCGCAGCACAGTGGATAACCTTTGGAGCATACTGAGTTGGGAACAATTCCTGCTCAAGGGGGACAAGAATGCCACAGACCTTACACAACACTCCTTATTCTGACTAAATTCCCACAGATACAGCTACCAGATACAGCTGAGATCACAAGCTTCCTAAACACTCAACAGAGTTGACACAAACTTGCCTGGACCCATGCAAAAGCAGCTCACTGCTGTCTAAGTGCAGAACTCACAAATCATATTTCACAGTTTCTTTATGTATTTCTTTTGAAGCTCTTGAGGGAATGAGATGATCTTGTCTGGCACATGTCATACTGGTTATCATAACTGAGTGGCAAGACTGGCTCAGCTGATGATCTAGCTCTGCTCTACACCACAAAACACTAATTGTCCCCACGGGGTTTGATTATGGCAGAATAAGACCCATTTTTCCTGAGGTTAAAGCACTGATATGCCAAAACCCTGAGCCTTGTGCAGACAGGAAGCCAGCAGTGGGCAAGTACAAACTGTTACAAGTAGGATCAGGGAAGCTCTTTAACTTTGTCTCCACACAAACTTAGAAGCTCTTTCTCTCTAAAAACACCTCCCATTTTTGAAAGATTCATGCCAGGGAGGATGGCCTTGCAGCACCGCTGCAAGATGTTACTAACTCCATCCACTTCCCATGGCTCCTGCACTTACCAGTGGGACTAACACTCCCTCCTTCTCTACCAATACTCGGAGTTATTAATTAGTTACTAAAACTGATTAAGCTAAAAGAGATGATTCTGTGGACAGAGCTGGATGCAGCACAGATCACCTGATGTGACACCCCCACACCGCCCCATGTGAGGAGGAGGCACGTGGGGCACTCGGTCACAGGATGGTGAACTCCTGCCCATGGAGCGGCTGTGAGGGTGCGTGCTCCTGGTCAGGGCAGGGACCCTGGCACTCAGCTGCTGCTGGGAGAGTGTCCTCTCTCATAACCACTTGGCATGGGGAATGTGCCAGCCCTGTGACTGCTCCTCTCACATGAGATCCCAGATACAACCGGTCAGCAATGAGGAGGTGAGGAAGACTGGCTGTCTGTGGGGAAGAGCTAGGCTAGTGACCTGCAAAAACAACACAACAGTCAGAGACACAGCAGAACTCATCAAATTACCTTTTCTGCTTCTTCATTGGTAAGAATTTGGGGGTAGACTCTGTTAAGTTGAAGAATAATTTTATCAACCACTTGCTCATTCAGTCGGCTAGTGCTTGTAAGGAAATACATGTCGTGCTGCAGCCGATGACAATACGACTGATCTAGAGAAAAAATAACAGACAGAACAAACCACAGCAGTTAATTAACAAGCCATTTTTAAATTCTGTAAATTTCATTTTCCTACCAGTGATTAAATACCTAAATTAAAATTACCACCACCACCTAATTTTAGAAAAGCGAACTATCTGTTAGGGAAACACAACACAGCCCTTTGCTTCCAAAGACCCATCCACTTGAAATGACACACATCCAAACTCCTGGCTGGTCAGTCCTGCTGCCTCTCTCCTTCCAAAGGAAGATGGTTCTAAATCACTTAGAAGTCAAGCACTGATGGGTATTTAATCAAACACAGCTCTGAAGTTAATAAATCACTGAAAATAAATTTTCTATCATATAGGAAGCCAGATTATGACATTTAAAACTGACGTGTTTTATAAAAGCATCTCTGCCAAGGGGCCATCAAGGTTTTTAGGAAAGGATTTCACACAGGAAGGGAAGAAAGGGCATTCAAAAAGTAGTACATTTTTACAGGTAAGTACACTCAAATACACACACACAAATAAACCACATCTTCTTCTACTAACCCAAACCTCTGCAAATACACAAATCCAGATTTGCTGTTGGTTTAGGCATCATACCCAATTTGTCAGCAATGGATTTTGCAGGAGCATAGCTTTCTCTATAGCTGCTTGTCTGTAATCCCTAGATTAAGATACAAGCACAGACTGGTTCCACAGGTTACTGTGCCCTTATCAGATTTAAAAAGAGAACATCCATGACCGTGTCTGAAATGAGTGTTAAAATGCCAGTACAATGCTTTACAACTGAGCAGCACAGAAAACAAACACAAAACACCCTCACACTCCCAGCACTTTCTCCATTTAAAGCAAATGTGTAGGTTTTATGGTATTCTGGCTACCAGAAAATACAAAACCATCAGCCCCTTGTGCCCTGCAATTTAGAGAAGACAAACAAAGGAGTGAAAGAAAAGAGCCAAAAAACTTTGCCCTGATGCACTGCACCTACACACAGCCCTTGCCCTTCCTGTAGTGTCACTGGTTTGGGTACTACATTGTCCTTTTTCTGTACCTGTGTAGCACTGACAGCATTTACAGGAAAGGGTTCAGGAAAACCTCCCAGTGTGACCATCACTTACTTCTGCAGTGCCAGTGCCACTCCTATTCAAACAAGAACACACCGCTACTGATGTGGCACAGAGAGCTGTGATTCCACGGGCACAACAGGATTCCAGCTACATTCTTACTTTTTATGCAAACACCATTTTACTTCCACGTCTTTCTAATGCTTCACTTTTCCACAGCTTGCTCCAAGGCAGTTGTAGTGCACTGTCACAAACACACTGCCATGAAAAACTTGCTGTGCTGAAATACTTCCCTTCTGCTGCGAGAAGTTCCAGGTTCTCCTGGATTCAGAGCTGAGATCAAACTTCTCTTCAAATCAACACATTGGCATGCACAAAGGGCTGAGGCAAGGACCAGGAAGACCGTAAAGTTGTGCCTGTTCGTGCAAATGCTTTCTGGGTAATGAAGCTCCCCGAAGCATCCTCCCCCTCCTCTGCCTCAGTGACATGATTTGTAGTGATTCTCAGTGTCACCAACAACTCTGCACCTGCACTTGGACAGAACATGCATTAAACCAGGGTCTTACAGCCGAGCAATTAAACTTCAAACAACGCTGTGACAACCAACCAACCACAGCAAGGGCTAAAAGTCCAAAAGAATGAGTATACAAAGTGAAATAAAAGCAGGCTCAGAGTGTCATCTCCTCTCTGTTGCTGCCCCGTCATTACAGTGTCCAGACACAGCAGTTACACCAGTGAAGGGAACTGGGACCAGCTGAAGATTCCACTTAAGCCAAGAGTACTTTCTGAGCAGTCCCAAGTGCTCCCTGTCCTCCTGGTAGTTTCCATTTACACACACTCAGCAAACCATCACCTTACGTGACAGTTTATGAGGTCTTACCAAGGTCTTTTGCTGCCACCCGGGGCACCAAATTACAGGGCAGAGGCCTCTCTGAGATTTCAGGGGCTATATTTTCTTACCATCTGAGCCAAAAGACAGGAGCAGAGAATGGGACCATGCTCTTGGCCTCTCTGGCTACTGCTAAACTGTGCCTGCCAAGGACATGTTTAATGCCTGGCTTAGGCACCTGCAAGATGCTTCACCCATCCTATGGGATGCTCCGTGTTTAAGAAGCCCCCGTGAAACATCTCCTATAGACATTCCCCCTGCATGCACCTGCACCTCCTCCAAAGTATGTGAGCTCAGGATTTAGGATGAGGAGCAAGGCTTAATATTTCTTGAAGAGCACTTACCAAGCTCAACACCAGCTCAAGGAAAGCAGAACAAATGTATCTCATCCTTCCACTATCTCACCTCTCTCTTCCAAAATCTTCTGTCTTTTCTCTAATTCTGAGAAATCTCTGTCCAAACCACACAAGGAACTGCCTTCAGACCAGAGAAGGGAAACTTCCCACACTGACACCGCTCACCAATGCAGAACTGTAGCCCCAGCCACTAAATTTAAAGAAAATGAACAAAAAAAGCCCCACCAATCCTAGCAGCTGGAATATGGCACCCTGCTTTGGAGTGATAAGGATATCTGGGCAGCACATGTGTGCATTTGAAGGCTCCAGGGCCCAGTTTGCCCCAGGAGCTCCGGCAGCTTTGTCGCTGTTCCCGTGCACTGCCAGTCATGGCCCACGTATGGCTGTACAATGAGGTTTTGTGATCACTGCTCACAAGCAGCAGCTTTTTAATAGAACATACCTATTATGAACATTTTTAAGCAACAGGAACCCCAAAACAGGTGACTTCACGACTGCAGCAAAGCTACTGATGTGACGCCAGGTCTTAAGAATTTAGGGAGGGGGTGTTTGGGATGTTTTGCATATCCAGTTTTTATCTCACTGCCTCAAAGAGACAACAGCTATTGCAAGGACAATTTAAAATCTTTATGCTAAGGAGACTGTTTTTAAGCAGGACTCACCCCAGCATTAAAGGGACAGTAATGTTGTTAGTCAGTACTTGCCTAGAAATTTCAGGGCAGCAAAACTGGGAGACCAGGTGAGTTTACCACAGTTCAGTGCACAGGTGTGCCACTGCCAGGCATTTTAATGTCCTCAGACTGCACAAAGATTGACTATAACTTCAAATTTGAAATGGAACATACTACAGTTTCACCTTTCCCTCTGCCAGATCATTGAGCTAACTGGACTTAATCCTGTCCCACAGTCTTTGGAGCCAAGAGCAGGTTTGCTCAAGTGTGCAAGTGCTGGGGAGGAGGTGGAGGGCTGGCACTGAGCTCAGCCCTGCTGAAGAGCAAATACAGCTCAGATTGGATACCATGACACTGAACCTGACCTGCTTTTAAAAAGTTGGTATTTTCCTTACTCACAGGAAATGTAAACTTGCCAAAGAGGCAAACAGGAAACTCAGGAACTGTCTCTGATAGTTGGGAAGAAAACACGACTAATGTTATTGATTTATAATTACTAAAAGCCCGTGACACACCACACATAACCACTTCTTTCTGTTACCCGAAGTCCAAGCAGCCTCTGGCACACAGCACAGGCACCCACACCAGCACACACACCCTGCACCTGAGGAAGGAAAGGAAGGACACATAAAACTAGAAGACACCAGAGGAAAGCAGCCAGCAGCTCCTCAAACAGAGGATAAAATAGATTATAAAATAATTATAACATATATTAAATTTATAATTTACCAAACAGACTATAAAACATCATCACTGATTTAGTGATGATAAATTCACAAGCAACATATGACAGTAACAAAGCAGCACGCTCATCATTTTCCACCTGCAAGTACAAATCGCCCCCAGTGAAACCCTTCATAAAATGGCATCTCTTGATCCTTCCCTCCAAATGGGCAACTAGGTTTCTGACAACAGCTGTAGAATGACCCAGCCACTACACAAACTGCTGGTATTGTAAGGCTGCTGAAACATATTCTGCTCTTGGAAGTAACAAAGCTCATAAAAACCCTGAGCAGATGTGACCACAATGTGCCAGGCTGTCTGCTACAGCACCTGCAGGAAAAATGGCAGGGGTGACAGGGACACACTTGCTGAAGTTCTTCCTGATTTAACAGCAGTGTTCACAGGGAGTTTGTCAAAGACAATTCCTAACCTAGGCATGGGCAGCAGCCAGGATGTTGGACAAGCCTTTGCACTCCTGCTCAGCCTGTGCTGAAGTGTCTGGTCCCTGAAAGCAAGCCACTGGCACAACACAAAGCAGGACTTTCAGGTTATCTTGGTTGTCAAAAACCCTTTTGTAAATTTGGTTCTGCCTAACTATTCTTACCATAACAGACCCCATGTTGCTTTCTGTACCAGAAAGATAAATGGGATTTTGCCTCTTGCAGGAGCACATGCTCCTCCACCATCTACTTCCACTGCCCTTCTGGATAAAGCCACAAGGCCCTATGGACTTGCCACTTTAGGCTGGGTCTGCACTGCCACTCGTATTTATCGCAGTAAATGAATAAATCCAGCTGCATTCAAATTCAGAGGCTGAGATCAGCCCCTCCTTGCCACACTGCAACACATAACTCCTGTCATCCAGGCCTGGGAGTGTAAATGCTGCCAACTGCCTCGTCAGGCAGGTGCACACCCCAATTAGCAACTCCACTAACATTTACATAAGGACTCTTGAGACTGCCTCTGACACCACTGTATCTTTGGTATGGTTCCATCTTTGGTTTGCTTTCCCCTTAAAAGCCTCCTTCAGTTTACCAAACAGACAGGATCATCAGGCAGATAAATTTAAACACGTGAGACGCAAAACGCAACACAAGACATTCGCCATAACAACACACAGAACTTGCAAACATCCCTTCCAGAAACCTCAGTGGTGTCTGCAGTGCAAACACAAGCTGCCACTTCCTGTAAAACTCCTGGATGATTTTCATAAACTTTATACAGGAAACCTGGCAACCAAGACCTTGAAAGTTTGGATCTGATGATCAAACCATTTGTACCTGTCCATGCAAACTCCTCGCTGAAGCGTTTCAGAAAAGAGACGAAAAAGTCTTTCTAAACAAACTGTTAGCTTAACACTAATTTAGTTCTGGCTTTCCCCTTCAAGAGCCCAAGAAAGGGATGCTGAAGATTTAAGAAGGAATCTCTGGCTGCAGAGAAATGATCAGATGGCACTGGCTACTCAATGCACCCCCGACAAGCAACTGCTCTGCTCCTCTGGGCTGGAAGGGCGATACAGAGGTGAAAGACGTCACCCTCCTCAGCCACGCTCACCCACTGCCACGTGCTACTGGCAAGTCACCAGAAGTCAAGAGTGTCTGACAGCAAGTCAGAGAATCACAGAGTCATTTAGGACGGAAAATAAGCTTAAGACTATGGAGTCCAACCATCAACCCAGCCCCACCATGGTCATCACTAAACCATGTCCTTGAGTGCTACATACACACATTTTTTGAACACTTCCAGGGATGGTGACTCCACCACTGCCCTGGGCAGCCTGTGCCAGGCCTTGACAACCCTTTCAGTGAAGAAATTTTCCCAATATCCAACCTAAACCTCCCGTGGTGCAACTTGAGGCCGTTTCCTCTCATTCTGTCACTTGTTGCTTGGGAGAAGAGCCCGACCCCCATCTGGCTACAGTCAGACTTCAGCAACTCGTTTCTACCTGAAACATCTTTTAAAAACAGAAGAGAAAAAGTAATAACAGCGAGCAAAATACTGAAACGCCCTTAACCCCCGAGTGTGACACCAGCTTACACACAGCCCCCAGGGCCTCCAAGCTCCGCAGCAACAGGGCCCCCAAGCCCGCGGGCAGCCCGTGCGCTCGGCAGGAGCCGGAGGACGGGGCTGAGCAGAGCGGGACACCCGGACACCCCGGGCTGGGGCCCCGCACTCTGCCCTGCGCGCCTGTCACCGCCCCAGCCCCAGGGACCGATGGCTCCGACCCGCGGCCGCGCAGCCAAACCCCGCGGGAAGGCACCGAACCCCCCGCCCCGCGGTCCCGGGGGCTCCGTCCCTCACGGCCCAGCCCGCACTCACCGGCCATGGCGGCCCCGGCCCCGCCCGGCCCGCGGGCTGCGGCCTTCGGCCCTGGGCGGCCTGCGGGCTGTGCTGGGCCGGGGCGGGGCGGCGGGGCCAGGGCGGTGCCTCCGGGAGGCGGGACAGGGAGCCGGGATGGGCTGCGGAGCCGGGGCGACCGGGGCGACAGGGGTCCCGGGGTCGGCACCCTCCGAGCCCCCGGCGGGTTTCCCCGCGCCCTGACAGCCTCGGGGGCGCGAAACCGTGAACGTGCACCCGCACAACCACCGGGCTTTGAATCGATTCATTGCACAATTAGTAACGCCGCGATTTTCTTTTCCCACTGGTGATTTCGCTGTCCGACATACCCACGTCTACACCTGGCAATATCCATGTTTTCCTTGTGCCGCAGCAGTTCTGGCGCGCCTGCAGCGGGTAAGGCACATTTGGCCCGAACAACTAATGCACCATTAGTAATACCACAGTTTCCTTTCCCACTGCTGATTTCACTGTCCAAAATACCACGTCTACATCTCCACAATATCCACGTATCCATGTTTTCCCTGTGCCACAGCAGTTTTAGTGCAGCTGCACATTTGGCCCCTAGTTACTTAAGCCCAGGGGCAGGGGCAACCCGTCTCATAGAAAAGGTTGCAGGGAAGCATCTAATTAATTGGGATATATTAACTTCATGAGGGAAGAAGTACAAGCAAATCCGTGGATTTAAAAAAATCCTATTTGCATTAAATTTCACCAGCACTAAATTTCACCATTTAATTACCCAGCAAGGTATGGAGGACAATATGCTTTCCTAGGGATAAATGCTGCAGAGGGTTGAAAGCGAATCTCAGTTTTGAAAATTGGGAAGAAAGGGATATGTTATTTATTATTGCGGGGGGGGGTTGACTGTAAAATCTGGTATTTTTTTTATTGTATAGAAAAGGTGGATTTCTACTATGGCAAAGACACAGGGTTATTTCTAATTATGACTGTGTCGAAACTATGAAGAAAATGTTTAAGAGGGACAGAAATCCTCCAGAGGGATTAAAATCACAGTAGGCAAAGCTGCCTCTAGATTGGCACATAAAACACTTCAACCACACAACTGCCCTTGCACAGACACTTCTTATTTAAAATTTGCTTAAGTAACAAGTCCTCAAGCAGCAACATATATGCTAAACCAGGAAACACCCATTGCATGCATGATACTAGTCCATATGACCCTGAGAGGTTTGCCCTTGTTTGCCTCTGTGCCATTTAATAATGGAATCACAGAATGGTTGGGGTGGGAAGAAACCTTAAAGCTTATCTCGTTCCACCCCCTGCCATGGGCAGGGACACCTTCCACTAGCCCAGGTTGCTCCAAGCCCCATCCAACCTGGCCTTGGACACTTCCAGGAGTGGGGCAGCCACAGCTTCTCTGGGCAACCTGTGACAGGGAAGAATTTCTTCCTTATATCTAAACTAAATTTCCACTTGTTCGGTTTGAACCCATCGTAACCCAAGTGTGTGGAAAAGCTGTGCCAATACACCAGGAGTGGTTAAACGGATAATAAATCTGATAACAATAATAATAATAATAATAATAATAATAATAATAATAATATGGCTCCATGCTTGGAGTGGTGTAGTGTCTTGGGAGCGTGTAGCACTGAAGCTGGAAGTCAGTCAGCATGTCCTGACGGACAGGCCAGAGTGTCTGAAGCCCTATGGGGTGGGAACGAGTTGCCAGAACGATTTAGTGAGGACATGACTTTGTGCTTGGATCAGGAATCATAGCTTGTCCCGCATTGGAAGAGGCCCACAAGGACCATCGAGTCCAGCTCCTGGCTCTGCACAGGACATGCTGTACACCCTCTCATGAGAGACAGCTGCAGCTAGCATGGTAGTTAGTAAAAGAAAAGAAGAAAAAGAAAACAAAGAATTTTTTTGCAGTTTGCAAGTGCTGCCACTCCGTGGTGTCACAGGGTGAGTGTTACACCCTGCACAGCTGCAGAAATGAGACCTGGGCCATACCCATGCAGGTCCTGGGGCAGCATTTTGGCTGGCAGGGTTACCCACACCATCCTGACGCTTTCTTCCGCATCATTTCTCTCTCTGATACTCTCACCTCTGCTTTCAGAGTCTGCCCTTCCCTGCCAGGGAGCAGTTCCTAGTGAGGCACAGCTCTCCCAAGACAGTAGTGTCCCACCCTGTGCCATATCACAATTTGAGGCACCTCCATTAAGAAACAAAATACCTGCAGCCCCACATTTACCCTCTGACATGTTGATCTCTACCTCTGTACAAGAAATGAAAGCAGCTTCATCCCTAGAAAGTGTAAGAACATGGGGAAAACACCTCACTGAAATATTTTTAATGTTGCCAAATGCTGTGACATTCATGGTGCATGTCCTTGAGAAGATCAATAAACATCCTAAGTTTATTCCATTTACCCTCAGGAATCCAGATCTTTCTAACAGCATGAAAATAGATTTTTAAATTACTATTATTATTGCACATGGAGGCCTTGCTCATGCCTGTACCAGAATGATTTTGGCAATGTATTTTAGTAAAGAAACAGGAGAGGAAATTGTCACTTTATAAATCCTTTCATCATATACTTTTAAGATTATTTTGGCTGGGGCCCTGAGCTACCTGGTGTGGTGGAAGGTATCCCTGCCCATGGCACAAGATGATCTTTAAGGTCCTTTCCAAACCAAACCATTCTGTGATTCTATTATTCTATTTCATATATATATATATATAAATATTGCAGCAAGACGTGTTGCCTAGTACTAAGAAGCAATGGCAGAATGGTATGCTGAGGATTTTTTTTATGACCATTTTATAACTTTGTGAATTCACTGCATTTTGTGCTCTGCTATAAAGTTTCTCTGGAAACTCTTAGAAATTTTAGAAATTCCTAATTTAAAAGCTTTTAGAACTTTTCAAACTGCCAGAATCTAAACCACCAAACTGAAGACCTGGTCATCTTAATGTGACATAGACTGAAATCTCTAATACAAATCTAAAATGTTTTTCAGCACATAGTGAGTGAAATGGGAGTGAAAATCAATCCCTCAGGAGTGCTGTGATGCACAGTGCCACGCTGCCTGGAGATATTTTTGTCCTACAGACTCGGATAATGATACAAGAAGCAGAGGTTAAACATATCTCCTCCTCATGCCTGTGGCACGCAAGACCTCTGCGGCAGGATTGCTGTGAGGTTTGCCTTGGAAAGGCATCCTCGGGGAGCCACATGGCCACGGCAGAGGCAGCAGCCATGGACACCCTCCCTGGGAGGCACGGACTTGGTTGGAGCTGGGCACCGAACCCCTCCCATGGTGTGATCCGTGACATTCAGAGAGCACAGCGGATATGGAAGCCACACCTCGGGCCGGTCACAGCCATGGGCTGGGCACAAACAGCCCCACGGATCCTCACGCTCCTGCAGCACAGAAACGTGGGCTTTCAAACTGCTCCCAGGCCAAGGAGCTCTGTGAGAAGCCCACCACCTTTCCAAAACTCTGATCCACTTCAGAGTTCTGCCTCCTAATTTAGTGGCCAAGCGAAGTGAGCTGCCCAACAATGTTTTATTTCCCAGCAGATCCATTTCCTGGTCAGCTAATCTCAAAACCCAGTGCTGTTTCCTCTCGCTAAACGGACTGATTTGTTTATTTGAGTGAATTACTTGACTTACTCAATCTCACCCTTGTCCTGGCAGCATAGCTATGTAGTGCTTTGTTTTATCTGTTAACTGTTGAATCACAATACAATTTGTTATTTTCCCACAGCCCAAGAGGGCTGAATCTCTTTAGCAACAAATTAAATCCAGATAGTGCAGGCAGTTCCTGTAACAAAGTCTTTCTTTGTGTTTAAGAAAATACAATAAAATATTTCTTAAAAGCTCAGATTACACACTAAGCTCCCTTCAGCACATTTTAGTCAATAATTTATAAAAACAAGCTCTAAGAAGCAAAAAAACTGGGAAGGCAGCGTCGGGCTGGCCACTCCCGTCAGAGCCACTGCCCCTCCGGCTCCGCACGTCTGTTCCCGCAGATTCGGACTTTTCAGACCGTTGTTTTGCCCGAATTCCCCGTTACAAATACGCACTTACATCTTCTGTAGAGCATCATCCATCGGTTTCAGGGGTTGTGCCGTGCCCGGCACACGTCCCACGCGGGGCAATCCTCCTCCTCGCCTGGATAAGCAGAGGTCACGGGCTACTTGGAGAAGCGAAAGTAAACGGGGAGGGAGCGAGTACGGCCAGGAGATCCGGCACAGCTCCCCGCCACCGGCGGGCTCCGCTGCTCCTGAGAGCCAGTGGCAATTTGCTGATGATTTGAGCTCTGAAAACCATGTTTGCTTTCTCAAAAGGGTTTTTTTTTGTGTGTGTGTACTCGTAATTTCTACGGTTGCTTTGCATATAGAATGGATTACTTTCCAGTCTTATTTATGTAGTCATAGTATTATTATTGGTATAATTCCTTTTATTCCTTTGTTGGTTAGAAGGAGATGAAAAAAAAAATTCTCTGACTCCAAACAAAGGCAGAAGCTGTGCTGCAAGTTCCCAGCGCTTTATTTCCAGCCAGTTAAGCCAAACTGTTAAATGGGAATAGAACTGACTTGGATGAAATTATCTTCCCCCAGAGGATAGTCAGGCACTGAACAGGCTCCCCAGGGCCCAAGGCTGCCAGAGCTCAAGGAGTGTTTGGACAATGCTCTCAGGGAAAGGGTGAGATTGTTGGGGTGTCTGTGCAGGGCCAAGAGTTGGACTTGAGGATCCTTGTGGGTCCCTTCCAACTCAGGAGATTCTGTGGTTCTGTGATAGCCTGGAGCACCCACAGGTCTGGAAATCCCTGCTCAGTTTTAACTTCCTGCATATTTACCTGGATCCCCACCCCCCCAGTTCTGCTGTATGACACCCTATCCTTGGACATTTTAACAGCATTAGTAAAACAAGATGATGTAGATAATGGAAAAATTGAGTACCTCTTGTTCCTGGCAAAAGGGAAAAATCAGCATATAGAATAAGACCATCTATACTGATCATAAATTGTCCTGATAAATATTGTAGAAGTTACTGTGTTGGCTGTTGAGCTGTCCACAGGATAATGAAGAACCAGCTTCACAAACATGTTCAATACCACGCTTGGCTCCTTATCTGATCCGTTGTAAAGTGCAAATCACAGGAGAAAAAAATACTTTTACACAGGAGAAAAAAATACTCAACTAATTATTTAAAAATCCCCAAACAATTGAATTCTTTGAAGGCAGGAAGTAAATAAATCTGTTTGAGCATCCTCCCCTTGAAATAGGTGTGTAAATAAACAGCTGACAGATTTGGCAAACTGACATGCCACAGAGCTCTGGGGAGGGAACAAAGACATTTTATCTACATGTCCTCACATGTAGAGTCATCCCTGTGCCAGCTCCTGGCCTCACCTGAGCCCCACAGGCCAGGGAGGATGGAGAGGATGATGTGCAGCCAGCATGCAACCCTCAGGCTGTGTGAAGGAAAGGCCAGCACTGGGCATGGGTTAGAAGTCACTACAGACTCCAGCTCATGCATACAACATGCATCCTGTGGGAAACACTGCTGTGAGCATTTTCAAAATCACCTTGGCCTTGAAACACATGTTGAACACCAGAAATCTGGGGAGCAAGCTTCTTCTGCTCTGCTTTACACCAGATGAACTTTCCCTGCCTTGCTTGCTGCTGTGCCAGAGCACCTTTCCATCATTGCAGGAACATTGGCTACCAGGAATGGAGACTGGCTTTTGAAACATCTCGATGTGCTGGGGAACTATCCAGTTTTCCCACCAGCTGATATGCTTGGGCTGCAGTGACAGCAGAAATGGCTATTGCTTATGGAATAATTATAAAAGAGCCTTTCAACACTGGGTCTGTCAATCATCTCTCTCTTCAAAATAGTTCTTAAAAATAAGTAGAAAAGATCACCTGCTCATGTTGCTGAGGGAAGAAACATGAGAGGTTCCATATATCAGTTTGGGGTGGGCAGGATTTGAGACTTCACACAGTCCTGTATTATGAGTTGTAACTGCAAATACCACCCTAAATTGGAAAGGCACTGCTCCACCCCACAGCAGGAGTTTATTAAATTGTCATATTTAATTAAAGTTATTAAAAAGCTGAGTCATGTGACATTTTTTAAAAAAAATAGTTGCAAAAGCCTTTTACATCTGACAGTAAGTGACAACAGATTCATTTAGTTCCTC
This sequence comes from Neopelma chrysocephalum, assembly GCF_003984885.1. Lineage (NCBI taxonomy): Eukaryota > Metazoa > Chordata > Aves > Passeriformes > Pipridae > Neopelma > Neopelma chrysocephalum. The sequence continues at coordinate 438,723 of NW_020897856.1, forward strand.
TCCTTCCAAGACATCACTAGTGACTGAGATGTTTTGGAAACAAACTTGTTAGAGATGTCTGCATCCTCTCCACCCCAAACTATCAGTCACTTAGATCTTGTTCAGCTGATGTCTGGTGTAACCAGAGGGCTCCTGCTTTCCTGTGTCCTGTTGTTTCAGACCAGTGGTATTGGCCACATTCTGCAGGTTGTCATGTTCCATGAATTTTACAGCTCTGCCTCTTTTCTGGGTCTTGGGCTCCTCAGAAACTTTTACCAATACTACCCATAACCCAAAGTTAGATTGACAGCAGCAGAGTGTGCTGAGGAAACAGCATCTTTAGAGACTTCCAGGTTAATACTCGAGGGGCAGGGGTCCAGGAGAAAGCCTGCATGGTCAAAAATCCATGTGGAAGGCTCCATGAAAGCAATCTTAACTCTGTGGTAGATACTCTGGTGTTCCTTCCAAGCTTCACTGTTCCATCCAAATCAAAACATAGTATTTCTCTTTCTTTCAACCACAGAAGAGAGGTCATACATACATTTGGCAGCTTCAATTATTTGTGAATCATGAGTTAGGCTTCCCCTAAACCATGTCGTTACCATCAAAGAAACTTTAGAGATGTGTTTTTTCTGTTGTTTGACACTTCATGAATGAGACTTCTCCATTCAAATACAAGCATGAGACCCTGATTTTGAAATAGAAGCTGTGATTTTCACATAATCATCCAAATCTACCATTTGTGGATGAAGAAAATGAGAAATATCATGAGACTTGTGACAAAAATCACAGGTTCTGGCAACACTGTACTCTGATATCCCACAAATCTCAGAGATTTACTGCTGCAGGGGGTTCCCATGCAGAGCACTGGGCACTTTGCAGGCTGAGGCACTCCAGGTTTCCAGTGTGGCAAATGCATTCTTCCCCTTGTCTAAAAGAATGAATTTTCGTTTCAAAGAAAGTACGATCAGATACCCTCTATAGCATGTCAGCTGCCTTAGAAACCATTCCCTGTTTGGTATTTCACATAAGATTGTAGAATCATATAATCATTAAGGTTGGAAAGGGCAGGTAAGATCACAGTCCAACCCTTATCCCAGCACCACCACCATGTTCACCACTAAACCATGTCCTCAAGTGCCACATCCACACATTTTTTTTGAACACTCCCAGGGATGGTGTGTTCAAACAGCCTGTTTCAGGGCTTCTCAACCCTTTCAATGAAGAGTTTTTTCCTAATATCCAACCTAAACCTCCCCAAAATTTACAGATCTTAAAAACTGCCTTCTAGTTTTCTGCAAGCAGGCAAAGCTTCACAGCGAAGCAGTGCAACAGCCTCAGCAGAGGAAAACAGTTTTAAAGTACAAGGTGAGAAAAATGCAAAGAAGCAATTGGGCTGATAAACATTGTCATCAGTTTTTAAATTCATGAAGAATTATCCTGTCCTGCTGGAATGTACCTCAATTAAATTTTAAGCATCCATGAGGGGAGGACTCTGTCTTGGGCTTGTTTCTGTAGTTTGTAGCATTTCTACTTGTTCTTTAAGTGCAAGCCATCAGTCCCCTAAAATATACAAGGAAATGCAAGTGTTCTGTAGCAGAAAGAGGAGCCTGAATCCAATTGGAACCACTGGCTGGGAAACATTTAAGGGTTAATGTAATAAATACGAGGTTTTAAAAGTCTATTTTATATTCTCAGCTGCTTTCATCTCCTTCCTGCACAGCACTTATTTCCCTTCTGACAATAAATCGTGTTTGCATGAGCAATAAGGCTGACTCCAGGGGGTGCAGCCATCAGAACTAAGCACAGTCCCAGAGGGAGCCGAGCCACAAATTTTATACAAACAGTTTGGGTGTTGCTTCCTTATCTTGGTGTAACTTTGCTGCTTCTTGTGCCCAAATAAATGATAGTGAGCCAGTGCTCTGGCACAAGGCACAATGAGTTGACCTGCCTTCTCTGGTGCTTCCCATGGCTGCCAGCATCCCTGTCATCTCAAGGGTGGACTTTCTCCTATCCAACATCTCAGCTTGGCCTCGTGTGTAGAACAGGCTCCCTGCTCATGTGGTGTGCTGACCCAGACATCCCAACAAGGGAATTTATTTCACTTGCAGCCATATTATTGCATTTTAAAGCCACATTATAAAATTAAAACACCAGGGAACTAAATTATGAAATCTAGTTAACATAATCATAGAGAAGGGGAAGAGAAAGGAAATTCAAAGGAGACGCAGAGAGGCAGGATCAGAGAAGTGCCTTCATTCTGGTACTTCCTGAGGTTCTCTTTTCTCCCCTTATTAAAGTTAGATTTGCCCTTTCCCATTTTCTAATACTTCCCTTGTCCCTTCACAGTTTTCTGAAGCTGTATCAGCACTCACATCTTGAGTCCTGTGTCCAGTTCTGGGCCTCTCATTTCAGGAAGGACATTGAGGGGCTGGACTGTGTCCAGAGGAGGGAACAGAGCTGGGGAAGGGTCTGGAGCACAAGTCTGATGAGGAGCAGCTGAGGGAGCTCGAGGGGGCTCAACCTGGAGAAAAGGAGGCTCAGGGGGGACCTTCTCACCCTCCACAACTCCCTGACAGGAGGGTGGGGCCAGGTGGAGGTCAGGCTCCCAGGGAACCAGTCATAGGGCAAGAGGACATGGTCTTAAGCTGCACTAGGAGAGGTTTAGGTTGGACACTAGGAAGAAATTCTTCACAGAAAGGGTGATTAGATATTGGAATGGCTGCCCAGGGAGCTGGTGGAGTCACTGTCCCTGGAGGTGTTTAAGGAAAGACTGGACGTGGCACTCAGTGCTCTGGTCTAGTTGACATCGTGGTGTTCGGTCACAGGTTGGACTTGATGATCTCTGAGGTCTTTTCCAAACTAAATGATTCTGTGATCAACGTGGTTCAAGTATAGCTTAGCTAATTCTTAGTGCTTTGGGATGAAATTCATCATGGAATCAAATTTATCTTAGTATTTGTGATCCTTTTTTTCCTTTATTTGAGGCTGCAATCCTAGTCCTGCATTAAATTCTTTGCAATAACCGGTGAACTTTCCAGTGAGGCCTGATCCAAAGTAGATATTAAGTGGTTGTCATCTCTGGGTCTGTTTTGGCTTTTCCCAAGCAACCTGGAGTTTCCCCAACCTTGCCTGGAGTTTTACCTGTTTCTTCCACTGTATTTTCTCTTCTTTCATTTCCCTTGCTTGGCCACGACTCACATTTCCCTCTTACTTTTCTGAGCAGCTCCACTCACTTCCCTTTGTGCTGCACCTCAGTTGTCTGCCACATTTCCATTTTTTGAGTTTTTCCACTCTGATTTTCATGTTCTCAGAGTTCCTGAGGCAGCTGTATTAGGTTTTTGCTGTCCCCTGCATCAGGTTGGTCTGGTGTGCCTTTAATCAGCCCCTGCTGGTGACAGCTTGTTTCTCCACAAGACCTTTGTACTTTTTATTTGGGAATGTCAACATTTATCTTCTTGAAGTCCGTTTTCCTTTTTCTGCTGCTCTCCTTTTCTTAAAAATGTGATGTCATGTATTTTCACATTCACTCAAATGTCCCTTTTGGTTTTTAACAAGTTTTTCCCTGCTACAGTCAGAAGCAACTGCCCCCCACTTCACACCACCTTCAGAAATTAAGCTGTTGCCAGTAGAGTTGTCCGGATTCCTGATGGTTGTACACTTCTCCAGCAGAGAATCAGACAAAATCACCCAGTTTTAAAGATGCTTCTGCTATTTTCCCAGGTAAACTTCCATCAGCTTCTCCTGTAACTGCAGAGTCAGTACTGGATGCCCCACCGCCCATGTGCCACGTTCTTTCAGCCTTCATCCTCCCACCACAGACATTAAGCAATGAGCATTTCACCTCTTGCTGGACCTCAGCGAATGCAGAGGCCTTTCTTATGTGTCCTACCTGGAACAAACCCTTGTTTACTATGCCAAGACCCCAATCCTAGCATTTGTCCCACAAGCACTAGTCATTCTTATGAAGTTTCATTATGGGGTTTCTTTGACATCTTTGCATTTAATTCTAATGTACCGGCCACATGTGTAGGAGCATCTCAGATGTTTGGCTGGTTTTCCCAGCCTTTGTTCCTCCCTTTAGTCCTTTCACACTTTTTGGTTTTTATTGTCATCCCCCTGTGGACTTTCACCATAGATGCTATTGATTCTTTGCTCCCAAACAGGACCCAGGAATGCTTCTTTTGGCAGATGGAGCCCAGCCATTCCCAGCTGTCCAGCCACAAAGACCCCTGCCAGCAGTGAGGAATTGCTGCCACCAGGAGGGCTGGACTGCACAGCTTTGTGCAGGGGTTTCACATCCCTGCACCCCATTTTCCACTCAAGGGCACCCTGAGCTGGCCCCTCAGGGGCTGCCTTATGCTGAGACTTTATAATCCACCTTCTTAAAAACTTTCCGGCCCCTTCCAAACATTGGCAGCCACTGGCTGAGCTGCCTGGCACAGCTGGAGCTGACGGGACGGTGCCAGTGCCAGGCACAGACAGAAGCAAATGTCACACATGGGATGCAAGAGTGCATAGAATCATAGAATCACAGCATGGTTTGGGCTGGGAGGAAGCTTACAAACCTTCTTGTTCCACCCCCTGCCATAGGCAGGGACACCTTCCACTACACCAGGGTGCTCCAAGCCCCATCCAACCTGGCCTTGGACACTTCCAGGGATCCAGGGGCAGCCACAGCTTCTCTGGGCAACCTGTGCCAGGGCCTCACCACCCTCACACAGAAGAATTCCTTTCCAACATCCCATCTAACCCTGCTCTCTGGCAGTGGGAAGGTATTCCCCCCTGTCCTGTCCCTCCAGGCCCTTGTCCCAAGTCCCTCTCCAGCTCTCCTGGATCTCCTTTAGGCCCTGGAAGGGGCTCTCAGGTCTCCCTGGAGCCTTCTCTTCTTCAGGTGAACCCCCCCAGCTCTCCCAGGCTGGCTCCAGAGCAGAGGGGCTCCAGCCCTTGGAGCATCTCCGTGGCCTCCTCTGGACTGAGGTCCCCAGAGCTGGACACGACTTCAGGTGGAGTCCCACCAGAGTGGAGCAGAGAGACAGAATCCCCTCCCTCGACCTGCTGCCCACGCTGCTGGGTACAGGAGCTGTCTGGGTCTGGCAGGGGACTGAAAATTGCAGGCAAAATGGTTCACAGCACAACTGTGGCTAGCATTAACTGAATTAATTGACAACTTAATTGGGTGGAGTGATGAGAAGTACATCCATTCTCCTTTTTGCAGCTCATCCCAAGAAGTGTGTTGCAGGGTGCACCATGGTGTACTGTACAGAAGAACTGAGCTCATTAGCAACAGTAAAAATGGTCTTTTGCTGCAACTTCCATGTTACTGAATTTCAAGCACGTGTTTTTGATCTCTGCAGAGTATGGCCAGGACAGAAGAGGGCATTCCTAGGCCTGCCAGCAAGCTACAGTAATTTGAATTTCAAAACCGAAGCTTCAAAACTGAGGGTCTTAAGAGGACACCTGATTCATAACAAGGGGATATGCCATAAAACAATTACTGGAGCTTGCTATAAGGTCCTATTTCCATCATGAGAGGGATGTGACAATACCCATTAGACAGCTGATGACAGAATAAATAAGGCTTCAACTTGAACAAAAATAACTATACTATAACCACAGGATATACATCTATGTGCATATAAACAGCAGAATAAGAGCCATCCATATCAGTTACTTAACTATTCAGAATGGGCAAAACAAGAAAACACACCACCTTTTTTTCTCACACTAGGAATAGATCAGTAATAGGAAAAGAGGCAGGTTTCCAACAGCTCCCTCAGCCCTTTATTTTGAGTGGTCTCACAGGGATGCTGCAGTGATCCCCTGAGCTCTAGGAAGGCTGCACTGCTCCCACACTGCAACACCTGCAGCAGCTCCAGAGGGTCAGTGGTGTGGTCCCTTGCAGAGCAAGGTGGGACACAGCAGGGCTGCACTTCTCTCCGTGTGCCATCCCCTCTCCCACAGGCTGGCAGACCTGGAGATGGGCCAGTCTCACAGGGTCTCTAAAAGCAGAGCAGATGAATTAAAGGAAAAGGCCTTCCTGACACAAACCAACGGGGTGTTCCATTAAAAACAAAATTTTATTGTAGTTCTATCATGTTACTGTGTAAAAATACAGGAGACTTTTCATTCTGGAATGCTTTACAAAACCCAAGGGTCCAGAGAAGGCTGGCATCAGATGGGTGCATAATTATCATCGGCGAACTTGTAAGAGGTAAATATACAAACCTGGTACCACCTCTCCAGCTGTACAGAAGGACTCTGTGCTTTTGCCATGGTCCCACTGCACAGCAAACTGTAGAGAACAGCTACAAACTGCCAGCCCCAACATTCGTGGTTTTATTTGTCTCAGACCTTGAAGCACTTCTGTTAAACAACCATCTTGGAATATAGAAAACTTTCAAACGAATAATGAACTCTCTATGTTGTCTTTAAGGCACATATTTCCATCCAAATTTTGTTTTGGTCCAGAGGAGCAGTTGTGTTTCAGACACCAGTTATCCAGGGATCTGGCAGCTTGGTTTGTTGTAACTATCCTTATGGCCATAGACTTCAACGACGTGTATGGAATTCACTGTCTGCACCGTGGTGCTGTGTCTGGGCATAGCCTGTGGCCCAGGGGCACCACTGCTCTGCTTCAGCACCTGATCATTGCCTTTACAATGCCCAGGAGCCACCACATCCCGAGTCCACTCCTCCTGGAACCTGTAAGCAACAGAGGAAAAAGTTATTTCTGTTCCATTAATTCTGGTGAGGAAACAGAACTTCCTAATCCGTTTTATTTGCACATCAGGCATTTCACAAACCACTTGTGCTGTACCATAAGGAATTGCTTCTCCCACCATCAGAACCACTTGGCAGCACTGGGGCAAATAATCATGTCTTTGTAAAAGCTGATGCAGACCTTGAAAAGACTTGTGAGGTTGGTTTTTTTTGTCATTGGGGCAGATGTTTTTTGTTTGTTTGCCATCAAACAAGTCCCCAGTTTCAATGTAGTGCTATGCTATTGGCAGAATGTGACTGAGAGCACTTGAATGCTGAGCCTGGTGCAGAAGGAACATCCTTGCTTGGTACTGGAGCACTGCTGGGAGCACAGGAGCCAGCTGTGCTCAGTGGGATCTGAGGTGCTATTTGCAGAGCTGCCAGTGGTTGCATTAGGGCTCGTGGTAGCCCTTGGCTGCCTGCCCTGGTACTGAAGGGACTTCAGGCTGTGTTTGCAGCACTGGCAGTCACTGATCCATCCCACTCCCAGAAAGGAAGGGTTTGCCCAGTTGTGGGGGAAGCCAATACAGGCCACTGCCCCAGACAGCAACACCCCAGCAGCGGATGGTGCAGAGCAGGAGCAGTGGCAGATGGAGATGGTAGAGTTGCTGAAAAGATGCTCAGTAAACCACATCCCTTTCGTTCAGGAGCATAGTGGGGATGGGATCAGCTCGTTCCTGAACTCTGCTGACAGGTGCAGTGGGCTGTACACACACGGTCTGTGCACCAGAGGCAGGTGAGACACAGCCCTTTGGGGCCACGCCAAATTACTGCAGCCTGAATGTGGGGGCTTCTGTACAACATCAGCAGCTCGTGCAGGCAGGGGGAAGGCTGAGGGTTTCTGCCCCACATTCACTGCAGGTGAGCCAACTCCTCCAGCCTCCTCTGAACCCTCGATGTGGCCTCTGCAGGCAGCAGCCTGCACACCCACATCCACGGTCTTACTCTTTCAGACCCGAGAAGCTGGTCAGGAAACAGAAGTTGCATCCTGCAGTTATCAGTTGCAGAAACCAGCAGAAATGCTCATGCACAAAACGTGCAAACACAGAGGAACCGCGGGGAAATAACAAAACATAAACCAAACAACTGAAGCCTTGTTGTCCTGGTACAGAGTAGGTCTGCTGCAGATACATCTCTCCCATAAAGGAAACTAAATCTTGCTGTTCCCTGGAAAGCTGTGTTACAAAACTAGTTGGGGCATGAGCTACAGTCAGATAGTGTATAGGCATCTCAGAACACTGCTGTACTGGATGTGAGAGGACACTGGATCAGCATAGTCTGCACATACTCATCAAGGAGGTCCTCAGAGGAGCAGAATTCACTCACCTATAATTCAGGCAACAACAAACATGTATTTCTCAAACTACCAATCTGGTAACATCACCTATGTTGTATTGACCTCACTATTTTAACTGTGCCTTTTAATCTTGGGGCCTCAACAAGCCTTCAAGTATCTTTGTGTTGGGCACCAGAACACCTGTCTGAGCACCCCTGTGAGCTGCCATCAGGGAACAGAAACTACAGGGAGTAAGGCTGCACACCTCACTGCCAAAAGAAATCTTTTGAGGTACTTGCTGCTGTGCATTTCATTATTTTTTTTACAGTATGAGGAACTCAGTTCCATCTTTTTGAGGTGGTGATCAATGGTGAAAATAAAAATCAAATCAAAGCAGCATAACACTGAGAAGAACTGGGATAAAGTTTTGCATGGGCCAGCAAAACTGCCTTTGCAAAAAAAAAAGCCTTTGCAAATTGCCCTGCCAGGATTATAGCTCAAATCTAGGTACTCTGGTTATGGTGCAATAAATACAGCTCACCTGGGCAGAAATCATCCCACTCTGACATTTTCCCCTCTAAAGCTTCACATTGTGAAACATTCAATTCCATTGCAATTACCCACAGTCAACCACCAGCTCAGGAAGCCAAACTGGCTAAAAGTATACTTGGAGGACAACTGTACCTTCCTCCCATTTCAGGAACTATTGAACTTCCATTGGCTTCCACCAGCACAGGTTGCCCAGAGAAGCTGTGGCTGCCCCATCCCTGGGAGTGTTCAGGGTTGGACAGGGCTTGGAGCAACCTGGGCTAGTAGAAGGTGTCCCTCCCCATGGCAGGGGGTTGGAACTAGCTGGTCTTTAAGGTCCCTCCCGACCCAAACCATTCTATGATTCTGTAATTCTATAAGCATAGGAGGAGGAAACAGTGGGCCCCCTCCCTTGCCTGCAATACATCAAACCCTCCCCATCAGAGGGACAGTGAAGGCAGCTCACCAAGCTGGGGTTCCACCTCAGCAGAGGACAAGAAGAGCTATTAAGGGGGTCGCAGTGTCACCAAGGGACAGGTAACTGTGCACGCAGTGGGCTCTGCTCTCTGTGCATGTCTTCAGCCAGAAACAGCCTTCAGTTTGCTCTCTCAGCCTTGGGAGCTCTGTACTTTGTCCTGAATAAGTGTGACTGTTTCTTCAAGCACTTCAACTTCTCTTAACTCCAGTTCCCAGCTGGGCTACTCCAAAACATCCTGGTAAGAGGATTAGGAGCCCTCCCTGTACCTTTATCTGGCAATGCAAAGCCACCCCAGGGTGCTGGGTGCTGCACAGCCAGGCTGGGTGCACGGTACATTGGAGGAGGACAGCCTTCATCTGACAGATAAATTCAGAGTTCCCATCTGGGGAGAAGAACGGCCATCACAGCATTTATCAATGGCATTTAGAGGAGTCAAAAGAATTTTGTTTTGTGTGACTTGAGAGCTATTCCTTGCTGGAGGGAAAATGCTGTTAACAGGACACCCGAGACGTGTGAGAATGCAGAGCAGCAGGGCTACCACAGAGTGCCTGATGCTGGCACTGCCTCTGAAAACAGATTTTATACTGGAGGATGGAAAGGGATTTTTTTTTTTGTTCCTGTATGTCTAGTGGCTTTGTACAAGACCCTGGGGTGATCATGAAAGTATTTTGAAAACAATAACAGCAGCTCTATTGAAAGCACATGTTGCTGTACACACCCACTTCACGCTCTTGAGATGACAATTAAGATTGAAATTCAGAAATGGGAGTAATTTAGAAACCAGCTATCCTACCCCTTCTGACAGGGCCCCAAGGTGAAACCACAGCTCACTTCCCCTGTCTCAGCTTTCTTTGAAACCTGCGTGTCAAAAGGTACAAGGAAGATTTTAGTCTCTGAAAGGTGGCAGTGGGGAACACAGAGCACAGGAAAAACAAGAGAAAAAAAAGAACAGCTTCATGAATAGAGAAGCTCAAGGTTGGACAAGTCACAGGGAAAAGCAGGGAAAGGAAATCTGCCCCTTCCCCTATGCTGGATCTCCTCCCCTCCAGTCCTTGGTGCCATGCAATCAAACATCTCCTGTAGGGAACCGTATTAATTCCGTACAGTTGTATCAAACAGGTCATTTGCCCTTTGCAGCCCTTTCACTGGATGCTTTATGTGGTGCAGTATTAAACCCTGCAGTGATGGGGGGTCCTGCAGTCATTCCAGGTGTCCTGATGCATTTTTTCTTGTTCTATTGACATTTTCCATCAAGCTTTGCAGCAGCTTGTCTCACAACATGGGTATTTCTCGAAGTGTTGTCCCCTTTCACTGTGGTAAATCCACACCACACTACCCTGCTAATGGAAGGGCATCAGATCCTTCACTTAGGTGTTCAGAGGACAAGGAGCTGGGAAAGTGCCCTCAAGGGGACAGAGGGCAGGGCAGGAATGTAGCCAGGTGTCCCATCCCATCCTGTTCACACTTCTAGAAGGTCCCTTGGCTCACAGCTGAGCTCAGGAAGCCTGGGGAGACGTCAACATTTTTCAGAGCAACACATATTTCTGATTTGTGCCTTGCTCACAACTCCTTACACAAAACAGTGGAAAATTTCCACCATTATAGCCACTAAATCAAAGGGGAAAAGAAAACTTATTTAATTTTAATGCAGAGGTCAAAACCACGAGCTCATCTCACCAACCTTGCACGTCACTTCTTGGACTGCCTGAAAATGCCGAGCTGCCTCTCCTAAGAGCATGCTGGCTTTGGGTTTTTCTGCAAAACCTTTTCACTTATTGAAAATTGGATTGTCCTTATTTGCTTTTTGTTGTTGGATTGTCCTTATTTGCTTTTCGCCAGGTACACTGGTAAAGCATCTTGCAGTCAGAAAGAGCTCTGGTACAAACATTTCAGCTACTAAAAATATCTTCTGTGGGAGAACACACTAGCCTGCTTCTCCGCAGAAGAGATTTTTTCTTCTTGGTAATATGCTCCAGCTGTGTGGATAGCTGAAAGGAGGACTTTAAACCTACTGAGACATGGGCTTTTCCATTTGACTCGCTCCTGCAGTCAGATCAACCACTTCATAGAGAATGTTTTATAACTTGGTCTAGAGTTGTGTAAAATAATTCACCTCTAAAAAGTTCGAACTTGGAACACACAACTTCTTCCAAATGCTTCCACACCAGACAAAAAACCCCACACCAAATTTCTTTGATACTTTTTAGGTGTATTTTTGAGCTGGCCTAATTTCTTTCTGGTTGTTATCTTAGCTGATAGGGGATGAAGAGGAGTTAATCTACAGCTAGACTCAGTTCTCCCCAAGTGTGGAAAATGCTGGACCATCAAGTCTCCCTTACAAAAAATCAGCACATCTCTGAGTCAAGGGAGTATCTATTCCAGGACACGCTACAGCACTGTTATGCTGAAAGAGCAAAGGAACAGAGCCAAGGTGTGGCTATTTCTTACCATCATCAGGAAGTTGATGCACACTGAAACAAGCTTCCTCAGCATTTTTCCACTGGTTATCTGTGTTTCTCCTGGGAGAGCTATCTTCTACACATGCTCATATATAAATAGGTTCCAACAGTGGAGTACCTGGTTCTTTAATGTCCCTTCATGCCAGAAGGGTTTGCTGTTTGCTCTCACTATGTTACACTAGACTGTGCATATTTTACCTTCTAGTGGTTCCAATTGGATTCAGGTTCCCCTTTCTGCTACAGAACACTTGCATTTCCTTGTGTATTTTAGGGGACTGATGGCTTGCACTTAAAGAACAAGTGAAAATGCTACAACTACAGAAACAAGCTCAAGATAGACCCCTCCCTGCATGGATGCTTGAAATTTAATTGAGGTACATACAACTTAAAGGACAGCTGCCTTTAAGTTTCTCTTTACTGATATTTTACCCTGTGCCTGTCACGGGGCAGAGGACAGAGCACAACCTGCCTGCTCAGGCAGCTGCCTGATCCAAGCTCTCCCATGTGGCTGCTTGCTGGGATGGAAGAGGACTGTTCACCTCAGGTGGGGGGTGCCCCAAGCAATTATTCCAGAGAAGAATTACTGCAGGATCTGGTATTATTCTTCATCAGAAATCAACTGACTCAAAACCAACATATCCTGGTACATCCTGCAGGCTGTGAGAGCTATTCCCAACACACTGACAAGCCCTCTGCCCAGCAATCCTCCCGGGGGCTGCTTTGGAGGTTCATGGACATTGTTCTCCTCTAACTACGTGGCCCTGAGCTGCAGCTAATCTCCCTCCCAGAGACACAGACCCTTTTTTCAGCTAATCTGGCTCAAACCTCTGCACCACAGAGCAACCTGCTATCTCTGCTGGCTGCTCTGAACTTCTGAGAAGCAACGTCGGGGAAACACCTCCCCCCCAGCAGCCCCATAATCTGTAACTTGTTTTTCCCTGCTCAACATTATTTAGCTCTTTAAATACTATAAAAGAGCAAATATGCTGTAAATACTTACAGCACCTGCATATAAGACTTTCTGCTAAAAATTCCTCATTGTGATTCCTTGCATCCAAATGAAAGAGGAGGCATCAGCAGTGACTGCACTCTGTAGTTAATGATCCCAGGTATTTGTACACATATTTCTCAGCACTCTAAAGCAATTTGTTCAAGCAGCCAAGAAGTCAGAATGGGGCTCATTATAATTAGTGTAGTTGCAACTAAAATTCAATGTTTCCCTGCAAAACTACATATTCATCATGTTTGTTCTATGCTTCAAACATGAGGGCAAAAAGATCTTGTTTTGTGGCAGACAGGTCCAGAACAGCACACTGGAGCCTCTGCTGTCAAACAGCTGGGCTTCTCCATTATTTATAACTTCTATACATCAGCATTGTGCATCCACATCGTGACATCTCATAGCAGCCAAAATTATCTCATTGGCATACTAAGGCATTGCCTTAACTGATGTTTCTTAATCCTAAATTTCTCCCTAAACCATAACAAATACCTTACCTGCCTGAAAGAATTGGCTTTTTATTTTATCTCTACTTAAAGTATTTTGATCCTTAAAGTGGTGAATCAAAAGGTTTAATCTCTAAATCTATTTCAATTAAATCTGAAAAGCAGCATGACCTACATTCTTTTCTAGTCAAAAATAAGCTAAGATATACTCAAGAGGGTCTTCTTCAAGCATGGAGGAGTTTTTACTCTTCCAGATACTTCATATGCTACAAGAAGCAGCAGAGCAGTTTTCTTTAAGAAAAGGAAACACTGTTGTACAAATGACTGAAACTGTCAGGCCTCCACCCACTCCTTTCTCAGACATGGGAACCCCTCATCTCAGCCTCCCCTTCTAAGTGGGTTGCAGAGCCACTTCCCATGGCTGGATGGCAGAGCAGCACATACTGCAGCCCTCAAGAAGGCAAGGACAAAACAATTTACCTCCTGTGCTGCCTAGGACAGTTCCTGACTAGGAAAACCAAGCAGGATTGCAGATTTGCTCAGAGGTCTGGTGATTTACTTCACAATTCCTCCCAATGTCTGAAACATCAACAAAAGAACAGGATAGGGAGGGACAGAGTAGGGTAGGATAGAGTAGTGCAGACTACACTAGGTTAGACTAGACTGAATTAGACTAAAATCTTGCAGTTGGAAGGGACCCACAAGGATCATCCAGTTCAACTGCTGGACCCCTTTGGGAATAATCAAAAATTAAAGCACATTATTAAGGGCATTGTACACATGTCCCTTGGACACTGATAGTGGGGGCACCAACAACCTCTCCAAGAAGCCTGTTCCAGGGTCTGACCACCCTCTCGACACACAAATGCTTCCTCATGTCAAGACTGAACCTTCCTTGAGGGGCCTTGGTTAAATTCTCTTTTGGCTTGTTCTTGACCGTGGACGTGCAGCAATACACAGAATCTGTCCTTTGGGATTGCCTGCCCTCAGTCTTGCTGCTTTTTTCCAACCATGCCATGTGCCTGTATTTATTTCCTTGGACAATCAACACCATAACAGCTCCACCACTACAGCAACACCTACAGGGTTAGAGACCTCCTCCAACACATCCACCTCACATTAGATGGAGAAAGGTACCTCAAGAATCACCCAGGCAGGGAACATGTCCTTTCATGCTGGTCTTCCCCAGCACAGCCCAGCTTCATGTTTGCCCCTCCCCAGGGATTTGCCTACACTGTCCCGCTGTTCCCAGTAAGCTGGATGAGCACAGGATGAGGAAACTTAGCCTAATTTGCTACACACAAAAAATAAGACTTGCAAGTGAAACACAAAGCTGACAGGTCACTTGTTTTCTTCAAGAGATCCGTTAGCAGAATTCCCACATCTCATCGTGCACATATAGCCATTGAACTGAATTAGGGAGTAGAAATCAGCACCTTTTACTAATGTTGATTAAACAGCTCTTATTTGAGTGGAGAAAGGGAACAAGGTAAAAATAAGGAAGGGTCACATCTGTTCCAAGAGCAATTCTAGGACAGCTTTATTCAGAATCACTTCCAATGCCATTTCCATCTCTGATCAGAAGTAGCGCCCGCTCTCCACTTGCAAAACAGCCAGACTTGTGGCTGAGGGTGCACAGACCAATACACCTCCTCTCCTAGCTGGTTTTAGCTCTGGCTGGTGATTAGCCAGGATCCCATCACCTCTGCACGCTGGAGATAAAGCAGACCTTGATTACTAGTTGACCTCCTGCACTAAGAGCCAGGTATAAGCACTAGGATTTCACACAGCATGTGCAGCACAACTCCCAGGCTTTTCTCCTCCTGCCTCTGCCATTCCCCACTGAAGTTTATACATCTTCCAGTTTTCTAAAGAAATAATAAACTTGTTGATTTCTGGCTCAGAGAAGCTGCTCATCCAGATCAATGGCATATTCCCTGCTACCCTCAGATAAGAAAAGGTGTGCAGAATTCAGTACACACAAGCCTCTGCTCCATGAAGGTAAGGACCCAGAAGGAGCTCAAGGCTCCATGACAGCTCTCACCTCTGCTTACAGCCCTTTAGAAGTTTATCCATGCCATTTTAAAAGCAGATAAAACTTACACAAAACATTAATATCACAGCAGATTGAAGTTACCCAAAATTAAAACCTGCATCTTGAGTCTTCTGAAAACCGTTTAGGTTATAAGCAGCACTTAATTGCCTTTATACATCTTTCTGAAATCACACAAAGCCAGAAGTCGATTAAGCAGCCATCAGACTTTTGTGCATGATTTGAACTCCATTTGAACATGATTTCCAGCTGCACTGTGACACAGAACCAGGTTTATAATCTGCATAAGATTGTTCTTTGCAGGTAAGCACTAGAAGTCACTGATACTGCTGCACAGAAAGGCTGTACAGTTGAGCAGTGAATTAAAGGCAAACAAGGACTGTGCTGTATATTATCATACACGATGACAAAGCAGAACCCAGAGGATGTAAAAGACACAAGGACGTGTGTTACTGAACAGTATTAGTAAAACAGTGATTAGATTTTAACACATACTCATTTTTCTGTTTTCCTTCTGTTGGCACCACCACAGTCAGTGTAAGACACCTGGACACACACAGAGCTGATTCTGAACTAGCACAAAGAACACCTCTGCTCACCATCCACACACCCACAGCACGTGATGTACTTTCTTCCAGTGAGGGCAGGTCTTTGGGCTATCCCAGGGTCAGGGTTCCCACACTGGAATTCTCGCTGCCTTGGGGATGAGGATCCTGTTGTGCTTGCTCTGCAGCCCCTGACAACCAGTTCTCAAGGGAGCTTTCCTGCTCACTGTGGGGTGAACAGCAGTGCTCGGTGCTCACCTGGAGCCGCTCCGCAGCCCCTGGTGTCCCAGGCTGCCTCTGCTCCTACGGCTCTTGGGAAAGAAGCACTTTGATCCCACTGACCACCACAGAGCAGGGACTTCCCTGCTGCAGTTTAGCATCAATTTAACAAAGCCAATTAAAAACCTCTCTCCAGCTAATCTGATGCAAACCTCCCCTGCAGACCAGGCTCAGCCAGACACTGCTGGGGAAGGAAGCAGCTGTGAGAGGGGAGGTCACACTCAATCCTCTGCTGTCTCACTTTTTCACAACATTAATTCTCCACACGACGGGCAAGTTCAAGGACAAGCCCTGACAACCCACTGGCATCACGTCCTTTCAGGGGCCTCCTTTTAAACCGCATTTTCAAGGAATCCTCTTTGTAAAATCTGTTCCACAAACTCATTCAAACCCACCCCATTTTACCAGCCTTACCTGTAGAAGCCTTGGTTATCATACGCCAGGTGAGTCACGTCGTCAAACACAGACTTATTCCGGAGTTTCTTATTGTTGTTGTTATTGTTTCTTCCCTTAAAACCAAAGTAAGCAGCTTGCATGTGCTCCAGCTCTTCAGTTTGCAGCTGGTACCACAGCTGCATATCCCTGTGAATACAGCAAGGGGTAGAATAGAGTATGGTGATATATGGCTGTATAGCTGAGCTCTTATCTGACCATAGCCCCAACTTCTAGAGTTTAAATCCAATTCCAGGTTTACTGAAGACAGCACTTAAACACATGGTGAACTCCACATGTAAGTCAAACTTCTAGAGACTTAAATAATACCTTACAGTGGGGAGTTCTTAAATAGCATAAATATTATTCTGTAAAATAGTGCTATTTCAACTATTGTCCAGCACTCCTCAAAACCCAGCAAACAAATGAAAAAAAGGGCAATTTTCTTATGAGCATCTGTGGACAGTTCAAAGGAACAAAACCCCAATAATTAAGTCAATTTGATACAGTGGTTTTTGAGACTACAGGTAATAAAAAAAGTCCCATAAGGTGGGATGTGCCAACGTTCTCATGGACCTTCATCAGTGACACAAGTCAGGCCACATCTTGTTGTGTGTGAAAAGACTATGGACCATCTCCATTTTATGGAATAAACTATTTCAGGAAAAAAAATGGATTTTCTGTGAATTTTTGCAGCACTGCCATTCCTAAGGGTTCCAGAATCACCAAGCAGGTTGAAAAGATGAATTGACTTAAAAATGGAGGAGGCAGGCAACGTTGCCTTTGTTAAGCACAGGGCATATTCCCTTGCCTTCAGGATTCCCTTTTGGAAATGCTCAGGGTGCATTTCGTGCTGGTCTCTACAACTCTGGGGGAAGAAAAAAAGAAATCACAATTTCTTTTCCTGTTTTTAAAAGAAGTCGAAGATTTACAGACATTTTCACTAGCTGATGGGTCAAGATTAAATTGTGAGAGCTGAGGACACTGATTTTGGTGCCATTTCTGTCCTCTTGGGTTGCAATCCTGCTCCTTCCAAAGAAAAGGGCAGCGTTGCTCACTCAGTGGGACAAGATCTGTGAGGAGGCTGAACAGAGGGAGGACTTTCAGCAGCTTTTGTCCTTTTTCTCTCCAAAAAACATGTGGATGTGGACATGAGAACATGGTTTAGTTGTGGACATGGTGATGGTGCTGTGTTGACAGTTCGACTTGATGATCTTAAGGGATTTTTCCAACCTTAATGATTCTATAATTCTATAAAACACAAGATGGCACTTCAAAGATTATTAGACACCTTGCAAGACAGGTTTGTAGGCAGAGGTGATCTCTGCCAACTAAAAGAGCCAAAAAAAGCAGACAGGCAGACTTCAGAGCTCAAGGCAAAGTGAGGATATCCTCCCTACTCCAAGGTACCTTGTCTTTCAGAGATGGTCTGAGAGATACTTATTTCACTATTTCCACCCCCAGGAGTTCTCACTTTGTATTAAGTTATGAAGCCTGCAGCTTTTAGTCAGATTAATGCTTTCTGCATCCAAAAGTCAATCCACTTTTCCACCTCCATCAACAACAGAGATGCAGCCACCACACCTGGCACTCCTGCAGGGTCCAGCAAGTTTCACACAGGGCTGTGTGGCATGGACAGTTTGTACATCACTTCAATTCTTTCTGACAGAGGGGATAAGCCATACAATGTCTGCAGTGCCCCCAGGTTTCCCCCTGGAGCAGGGCTCAGTTGTTGATGTGATGAAGCAGCTCCTTCGGGAGCCCGGGAAGGGAGCACAGAGGGCAGCAGAGAACTGGGAAGCTCCCAGCAAAGGGAATAATTTTACAGCCTGATGACAGAATCAGGTCATAATATCCAGTGTGAAGGGCTTTTCTCTTGTAAGAGAAAAATATCAAGTCATCACAGTCACGTGAATGGCTAATTTTGACAAAACTTCATTTAAAATAAATGAAAAACAAGGCCTTTGATATGAATAGTCTTATCAAAAAGAAAAGTGGTGATTCCTAACGTGTCAATCAACCCTTTCATTTCAAAACTTATGTCATGCTGTCATGTAAAACCCCAATATTATGAATGACACCAAGGACTTTCATTTTTTGACTCACAAAATCCTTTCCAAGGAAACAGAAAATCCGTATTTTGGATACACTCGGATTTCAAATGACAGAATTTCCCCCCCCCATCTGGTTCCCACACAGCTGCAGATAAAGCACAGCTTGGAGCAGAGACCTTCACTAGTGTCTTCCCCACTCTCCCTCCACTCCATCAGAGGGACCAGTGGGAATAATGAGCAGGAAAAGTGAGAAGGACACAGAGACCATGCAAAATTCTCTGCAGCAGTGACTGTGAGTGGATGCTCTTGTGAGCAACAGTGGCTTGGCTCCAGCCTCCAGCCTGATGTTCTCCTGCTGCCACTCTCCATACTGAGTTTTTACAATGGACTGATTGAAGATTTGACTTCTTCCCATTCCTGTTTATAATCCTGCCCACTGACTTTCACTCTGTGCCAAAAGACAAAATTCTCCATCCTTCCAGCACCGTGCTGTGATAGTTCTAAGGATGCTCTGCAGATAGGGATGGCTGTGACACAGAGAGATTAATTTTCCCAGCAGTGTTCAAGGAAAGCAAAGGAAAAAAAGGAAAGAAAGAGAGAAGAAGGGGAAGCACTGCCAATCTTCAATAACTTGAGGAGAGAAAGTCTGGGCCAGAAAATAATACTTGTGTGTTCAGCTTCTCCATAATCTTGGGTAAATCCAGATCTGCCCAGGCCCACTGTGGTTATCTGATATTAACAGACATCAGGTGCTTAAATATACTCTGGAATTCCAAGTCTTTCTATGCCTAAAGCCTGACCTACTAATTAAGGATTTTAAGTAATTAACATCATTGCAGTGCTGCAATCAGCAAATCCTTTGAAGCTCTCTGCTATCACAGCAATGGGGTCTGTATGATGAACACTCTTACACCGTTTTGAAAAACCTCTTCTTGACATACCTTTGAGTCCTCCTCCTCTCACTTTTCTTCACACACTTGATCAGACAACACGTTAAGAAAGCCATGGACATCAGCAGAATGACAGCACAGCTCACAATGGAGGCAACTACTGCGACCTTAAAGCCAAAAGTCTCATATTTTGGTATAGCTGCAGCAAAGCAAACACAGAAGCATGTTTCTAAGATCAGTCCACAACATTTCTCATTCACATTTTCATTAAACCATGCTGAAACCTACCTGCTTCACACTTCTCCTCAGTGAGGACTTTCACTTTAGTATGTGTCAAGACATCAGAGTATCTTGGCTTCAGCTTGCAGCTGTGCAAGCTTCAAGCTGGATTATTTAAAAATCTCCTGTTTATAAGATACTAATGAATTGTTCACAAGCATTTCACCACTGCAATTAATTAAACACAGTGCCTTTAGTGCTGCAGTAGCTAAAAAGCACAACTCTGTTGGCAGATCAAATGCAGATGAGCTGCAGACTCTTATTAACAAGAACTGGAGTTGCAAAAACAAATACTGATGGGGTAAATGGCTTTAAAGAAGCCCTTTAGAGCAAGGCCAGCTCCATGTAAATCATATCCTATCTGGCAGGCAGCAAACAACAGGTGTTTCTCTGTTTGGGGAAGGATGCGGGATGGAAGAAATGACCTGCAGGGCTGAGTGCTCACAGGGATCTGATGCTGGAAGTGAGTTATCCAGACAAAAGGAGTGGGAACGTGGTGTGGCACAGCTAAGGCAGATCTCTGCCAACTCGCTTGGAGCAGTAAGCATGTCTTGCTTCAAAACTCATCCGGTTCTCCCAGTGTCACAATGACCAGCACCACAAAGGGTTCAGCTGAGCTCCACACAAAGCATTGCATTCTGCGGCCTCTGAGGGAAGGATTTCTCTCATTTTTCTTTTATGGGATCTCTCAAACAAGAGGTAAGAATTACTGAGTGTGTGAGAGAACACTAAGTGTCTGTAAGAGCAATCTATCCACTGGGGATTTGAAATGACACAAGGTCTGAGACACAAACTGAGGTGCTCAAAGCTCAGAGGTACCAAGTTTTGCTTGGGTCTACTTCTAGTCAAATTAGTAGCAACCTTGTAACAAATAAGCAGGAACACAGCATGAAAGGTAGTTAATGTTGTTGCCCTTCAAACATGATTTGTCAATGTGGTAACTTTCCCCCTTGTCTGCCCAAAGGCAACAACCCAGAATTGTTCAAAAAATATCACTGTGTTTCTTTTACAGCAAAAACATTGTCAGGAAAGACTGCCAGGAGATTAGAGGTTTGCACATAGGCTTGCACATTAGTTGGTCATACCCATATGTTTTCTAAGGAAGGGTACAGCTTTTAGCTGGAGCCACAGTCATTCCGGGGGCAACGATGTGAGATCAGGGATGAATCCAATCTGTGCCACGATAATGACTGATGTCAGAACACATATGGAGTGTGATTACCATCAGCGGGGCAACTCTGAAGAAAACTGAATTTGTCTCTTTCCTTGCACAGATATTTAGAATGAATCCTAATGTTGCAGGAGACAGGCAGGACAAAAGAGGGAAAGGTTTGGGAAGAACCTTACGCTTGCAGGAGGGCACTCCGGCTGTCCACTGGGTGCTGTTCCCTTTCCAAACGCAGGTGACGATGCCTGGTCCCTCCAGCTGGTGCTCAGAGGTGCACTGGAACATGACCACAGTCCCCAGGTCTGTGCCATTGCCGTGGACAACCTGGAGTGTGCCAAGCTGGGGCGGGAGGAGGTGGGGACACTGCCCTGCAGAGCAAACGCACAACAGCCAAGAGTGAAGGTCCACTGAGGTTTTGATGCCAGACTGTAAATCAGTGCCAGTTAATGGCCAGAACAAACACCAGAGCTCGGGGTGGGCGATGCTGGCTGCTCTGCCAAGCACCAGCCCACAGCCAAGACCCATCGGTGCCACTCAACAGCTCCTCTGCCCCGACGCCCAGTGCAAAGCAACTCATATTGTGATGTTATCTGCTCACATTGGTACATATTGAACACTAAAATGCTAAAAAAAGAGTAATATCTGAGTGGTGTGGTCTCCTACAGATCCCAGTCTTGTTGGACTCTCTTTAATTCAGCACTCAGGCTGGCATCTTTCATGCTGGGAGTATTCATTACACATCTTCCCCCATCGAATTTCCAAGATCTAATGGATTGATCACATACTTCAGACTACTTGGTAGCATCTTGGCATGATCCTACAGAAAATTCCTATGTTTAAGAGCACTGCAGCTCTGTTTGGCTTGGCTGAAAGGCATTGAGGGGGTCAAAACCCCAGAGACAGACATACACATACAACTTTTCAAGTGAGAAACTCTGCTTTACAGTAGGTCATTAAATTTAAGTATATTTTTATTCATTCAGCTTTTCTCTTTCTATTTCTTTGTTGTTCATACAGCTGTCCTTTGAGCCATGGAGCTGTTCTCCCCTTGGCCACCTAATGTCAGCCACTAACTTTATACACTGAGTTTTATTGTCACAACATTCCTTGTTCACGCTCATTTTAAACACAAACTTTAATGACATGTCATTAAGACAACACAAAACATCCAGATAACTTCAAAGGTAATAACAGTAAATATATTTTCTGGTTCTGCACATGTGCACTGACAGAATTTGGAAACTGTTTTATATAATCTTTGTGGGTTTTTAACATTTACTAAATGCCAGCACTGCCTATGCATCAGAGCCCAAGCTCCCTATTTTTCACTGGATTTCCAAAGGACTTGAGACTTAGAGGCAACTGCAAGTGCAGTTGCAAGGCCAGGCTGCAAGCACTATGATGACACACACAAAAATATTAAATGGGGGAAAATACACTTCCCAAATGGTAGCCTCCTTGAGAACATCTTGACAGAACCACATGTTGTTAGCAAGCCTATTTTATTTTTAATACTACAACTCCCCCGTGTCATTAACCCTCGTTAATGACACGTTCAGCTCCCAGGATGACACCACAGCAGGCAAGCTGCCCACCTCACTGTCTCCAATTCATGCTCTTAAAACCCCTGCCCCTGGCAAAGGAACCCAAAGGAATCTCAGCAAAAGACCAAACAAAAGCCACAGAGGCAATTACTGTGCTAATCTACTGAGTAACCAAGCACTAGTTTTTTAAGCCATACCTCTTTAATTGCACACAGATTATTTCTGTTTGTTTTGCCACTTCCTTCAGTAGCTTACTATGGCAGCAATTTGCTGCAATGAGAGCAAACATTTTCTAGGGGGTGGTTTCTCTTCATCTCTTGTCCTTCTCGCCCACATCTCATTCCTGGAACGCATGGGATGCATTGGACAACTTTCCTTCTCACTCCAGATGAGTGTTAAGAGTTTGGGCTTTTTATTTTAATCACTCAGTGACTTACCACAAAAATACACTGTCCTAAATTGGAAAATGAAGATTTTACATATAGATATAGGTTTGGGGTTTGGTTGGTTTTTTTTTTTTTGCATTTTACAATTTCAAGGCTGATTTTAGAGATCACATTCTTAGAGTTCATGAGATGCAGAAAGTAATTCAGAGCCGAATCTGACTCGAAGCACACCCACTGGGCCACCACAGCAGCCTCAGGAGAGGCATTCAGCAGACTTGCCAGTTTACCTGGGCTTGTTACTCATCCTCTGCTCTCCAAAGAACAGACTATTTGTCCCTGGATCCTTTCTTTCAAGACATATTTCATTTAATCCAGCACTGACCATCCTGAGTAACATGTGCAGCTGTGGCTGGTTGAGGTGCTTTGACCCTTCCCTGCCCTATCCTTGCCCATGACAGTTTATGCCAGTGGTAAAACCTCTGGATTTCAGTGACCTTGTCAGCATCATTCCTCAGCCGTGGGCTTGAAAATATTTTTCTCCAGTTGACCACCACAAAGATTTCTAACAGCCAATGTCCCATGAAACCGTGGGTGTTTCCTTGCTCTGGCCTGGGCTGCAACAGGATCATGAATAATTCCCAGAGGATCATTCCTAGATGAATGTAACTGGGGCCAGAACCCCAGAGGGTCATCCTAACAATAGCTTAACAGAAAGCTACATGCCCAAAAGCTTCTAGACCTGAGCTGAAAGTTCATCAACAATGTACCTGCATTTGAGCAGAGGAGAAACACCATTTCTTCTTCTAAGAGCTTCTCAACACCATTTCTTCCCACTAAAGTCAAAGCATTAAATGTGCTGCTGCTTTTTGCTCTTTACAAATGCCTTTACTGAAATGCCCAGATGGAGTTTTGCCAGGATGATTTTGTGAATTTCATCCAAGTTGAGATTTAGCATCTCTGGATAAAATTTGCCCTAATTTTCATCAGCAGTTGCCTTCTGAAAACTCACTTGGAAAACCCTCCCTGTTAGCTCTAGCATCCCTCGCTGTTAACTATCTGTAATGTTTGAGTGCAGTGGTTGAGCACAAACTTTTCTGCTGGGTTAATTTTACCTTTCCATCTCCAGAAAATCATGTTTAAGTAAGCTTCCATCCTCATAATTATGTAAGTAGATGTTCCACATAGTCTTCCCCTTTGAATACTCTTCAGGTATGTTTATCTGACTAAATTTACCACAATCAAGAATATTATTATTGTTTTTATTAATACATTTATACTTTTTATTTCAGCTGAGACAGGTGTCTGAGGTTACATTGCTGCCTCAAGCAAAACACCAATATTTGTGCTGACCAGATCTACATTTCGATTTGCATTTCTTTTATAAATATTTAGAAAATGTCACATTCAGATCTTGGTTTGCAGTAACTGTTAGCACCCAGAAATGTAAAAATTAAAAACTGTAAAATTGAATAAACCCTCTAATTAGAGGGCTGGAGCCCCTCTGACAGGCTGGGAGTGCTGGGGTTTTTCAGCCTTCAGAAGAGAAGGCTCCAGGGAGAACTGAGAGCCCCTTCCAGGGCCTAAAGGGGCTCCAAGAGAGCTGGAGAGGGACTGGGGACAAGGGCCTACAGGGACAGGACAAGAGGGAACAGCTTCCCACTGCCAGAGGGCAGGGTTAGATGGGATATTGGGAAGGAATTCCTCCCTGTGAGGGTGGGGAGGCCCTGGCACAGGTTGCCCAGAGAAGCTGTGGCTGCCCCTGGATCCCTGGAAGTGTCCAAGGCCAGGTTGGACGGGGCTTGGAGCAACCTGGGATGGTGGAAGGTGTCCCTGCCCATGGCAGGAGGTGGAACTGGATGAGCTTTAGGGTCCCTTCCAACCCAAACCATGCTGTGATTCTGAGGTTCTATGATTCAAGTTCCTGCAACTACTTCTGCAGCTTCTTGTAAAGTAAGAGCTGTTTTATGCACACGCATTTCTCAGCTTGGCCTCACGCTGAGAGGATATCCAGTGTTCAGAAAGTCCCTGAATCTGATGTTGCTGTTTGCCAGCACACAACAGCACTGGCTACAGCAAACAGATTATTGCATATGACAAATAACTGTCCTCAAAGCAAAGACACTGAGGCACAGCATCCTCCATAAATTCTTAATTCACCCCAACCTCTGGGTTTAGAAACAGCCACACACATAATTTCCAGGCAGTGAAAAATAGAGAGTAATGCAAGAATTAAAAACAAAATAATCCAAAATATCTCTTCTCGTGCACAGCCAGGATTATCTGTATTGCAAAATCAATTTGTCAAAAAGAGGAACCATATGGTTTCACTGTCAGCAAGCTGTGGGTTTATGGCTATGTTTTGCTGATAAGAAAAAAGAAATGAGAGAGCAACCCAGGCACACCTGCCCAGTAAACATTTCCTGTGCTCCTTCCATGTGAAACAGAGACTAAAAATCAAATACATTGCATAAGTATCTACCAGAATTATCTAAACTCCAGGAGTAGTTTATCTGGAAGCACGTCAGCAAGGCTGCCACTCGCTGTCTGTGCAGAGAGGGAGTGATCCATGCCCTCACCTCATTATTCCCAAACACACATAGCTCACTCCTTTGCATTGCTTATTGTTGGTTACTTAATGTCACTAAAACATGCTAGAATAACCACATAACAGGAAGAGACATTAGGTTCTATCAACCCTGCAGAAAATAAATGCGCCAATATTATTTCTGCGAGTCCCTTTTCCTACAGAAACACACCTCGGAAATCAGTGTCCCTGAAATCACAGCCATGATGCTGACCATGCACAGCAGCCTCGCAGAAGAGCTCGAGGAAGAGCTTGCCATGACAAAAAGCAAAAGAAAAGCAACTAGAAGTGAAACATGAAATAAAGCAGATGCAGCAAAGCATCTTGTGTAGAGCGAAACCGTCTGGCCCTGGCCATGCCTTTGCTCCCTTGCAGAGCTGGCCACGAGTCCTGCCAGGGATGGGCTTTTAAAGCAACAAAAGGCTACCCAGGAGATGATCCTCCCACAAGAAAATCCAGATGCTGGCATAGCTTTTTAAGAAATTAGTGTTAAACATGGCACCAGACCAGCAGTAAAAGAGCAGGGGAGATTGAGGCTCTTGAAGCTGCAGAGATTGAACAAGGTCCCCAGCTGTGCTGCAGCCACTGGAAAGTTGCTGTGGAGATGTTGGAAAGCTCTTACAGACCTGTTTGCCTTCCAACACGCAGGGACAGCCCTACGAAGTTACTCCCTAGGGAAGGTTTTGGAGGTCCAGGGGTGGTACCCTCCTGATGTAAGCACTTCCAAATGAAAATACTCCCCATAAAACATTCCAGGTTTCTATTGATATAATTAACTTTTAAATTGTGAAAGAGGGAAGCCAATTTCTGACCATTTTCACAGGCCATTTTGAAAATGCTTTTTCAAAAAAGCTTATTCTCCCATTAATACGGAATTTCCGTGCAATTAAGAGAGAAAGAGGGAAGGAGTGCAAAAAGATATTTGAAATTAGTTTCTTTCTGTGTTTACACATCCATGCTCAAATAAGCTCTCTGCTCACACCTCTGTTACAGCAGACACCTCAGGCTCACTCCTACCCATTGCCCTCATTTTATTCCGTGGTCTGTTTTGTGGGTAAAACTGATTTTTCAGCACATGTAATTAACAACATGCAAAGGTTCTGCAGCATGAAGGGGTGCTGCGACTCCCATGTCAGATTGAGTCTCATCTGTCCATTTTGGGCAGCATTGCTTTCATGGAATCACAGCATAGTTTGGGTTAGAGGGACTCTTAAAGACCATCTCATTCCACCCCCTGCCATGGGCAGGAACACCTTCCACCATCCCAGGTTGCTCCAAGCCCTGTCCAACCTGGCCTTGGACACTTCCAGGGACGGGGCAGCCACAGGTTCTCTGGGCAACCTGTGCCAGGGCCTCACCACCCTCACAGGGAAGGATTTCTTCCCAGTATACCAACTCACCTGGGCTTTGATGGATGAAGGATGGAGAAGCCTCCTTTGAGACCTTTCCATGCCTGTTAAGGCAGCAACAATTATTGAATATTTGACTTCCATCTCCCAAAGAAACCCTGCTGCAAAATCTTACATCCGTGCCCGAAGCAGACAAATTCAGTTTGTCTCGTTTACAATACTGATGGACCAAGATTTAGGAGCCAGCACTAAACACTTCCCAGCTCTACTCTGGAATAGTAGGGGCTGCAAGCAACTTTAATCCCTGTAAAATCCAAGCTACCTATCACCCAAGTGCTAGATTGGGGCTTGATGGCAACATGTGCCACCCATTCCAATTTCAAACATAAATAATGGGTAGGATTGGTGTAAAGTGATTCTTTACCAATGTGTTTTATGTTACTCTGTTAGGACAGGATTTGTTCCAGTCACCATACTACCATGATTGATTTATCTTGCCAATTTACCTCAAAGTCAGGTTATTCTCATCTGTAGATTTTACTTCTGGATCTAGAAATGAGGACAACACTGAGTATTTCTCTTCTTATGGCACCAACTGAATGACAAGTAAGAACTAATGAAAAATAAGGTAATTTTTTATCTAAATCTATCTATCTATCTATCTATCTATTGTCTATATATCTATTATCTATATATCTCTCCACTATGGAGCACACCAGAATGATGCTTAATTCAAGCTGTTCCCAATTAAAAATGGCCCATGGAAGTAATGCCAACAGTTCTTCTGTGACAGTTTAGTGAATGGAGCTATTAGCACTGATGGCTCCCCTCTTTGGCATTCTAAAACAGATAATAAATAAATTACATATTTGTACAAAGCAGAGTTTGTGGCTTGGTTTCTAAAATCAAGATCCTAAAGAGAATACAATTAAGAGGAATAACTTGAAATGAGCTTTTCACTTGCACTTCAGCCAAAACCCTGAGTGTATCAAATGTCCCACAGGTGATCTCAGCAGGATGCCACCAAAGGCCAAGGCTCCCAGAGCCCAGTGCCAGCCCATGCCCAGCAGGCAGCCAGGGATCAGCCCTGGCTCCTCTTGCCTCCAACGCCTGCTGGCACTGCTTCTTGCATAATGAGCATTGGTATTCACAAGAAGGAGAACAGAAGTAACTGGTTACACAATACCACAGTCTTCTACAGATGGTCCTCAGCCTCCCCCATGCATCTCTACACCCGCAGCCTCCGAGAGGTTCAAATTCAAAGCAACGTGCAAGTGTCACCCCAGGATCTGCCACCCCGTCTTCAGGGAAAGCCAAGCAGAATCAGGGACATGAGAAGCACAAAGCAAGGCAAATGAATCCATCAGCTCAACTCTGAATTTGGAATTTGCAGGTCAGGAATGTTTCTATGTAATTTTCCTTCTCTCGGGGGAATAACAAAGAGTAGGAGCATCCCTGCACCTTCTCTCTGCCCCCAGGTTCCTCTGTCCTCAGCCAGCTTTTGAGAGGCATGTCGTTGCTGGTGGAAGTGTCCTTCATTGGGCTGGTGAAGTCTGTAGTTTATAGTTTCAACTTTCACCATTGTTTTTGCCCAGTGCTCATGAATAACCTCTCATTTGTTAAACCTTGTGCAGCCAACTGCAGACAGTGCAAAGCGATCCATGGGCTCCATGATCCACACCTCGTATATTTTCTAACGGAAAGTATGATGATCATAATTTTCCCCTTTCCACAGTCGAGATAAACATGATCTTGGGCCAATGCTCAAAGCATTTTTCATCATCACAATAACTGCAAGAAAACAATCACTGCAAAGATTAATAAAAGTTAAATAAATATGTTAAAGAAAGCCAGTGACTTTGGAAAATATGGATTTCAGCATCCAACTCAATATAGTCCCCCCAGCAATTTACTGTGAAGGTGGGGAGGCCCTGGCACAGGTTGCCCAGAGAGGCTGTGGCTGCCCCATCCCTGGAAGTGTTCCAGGCCATGTTGGATGGGGTTTGGAGCAACCTGGGCTAGTGGAAGGTGTCCCTGCCCGTGGCAGGGGGTTGGAATGATGGTCTTTAAGGTCCCTTCCCACCCAAACCATCCCGTGATTCTATGATTTAGCACCTTGTTAACACGGATCAGGCATCAAGAGGAAAGCAGGCAGGTGTTTGCCTGGGGCAAGCCCTTCTCCATGCTTGTAACAGAAGAATGAACAACAGCTTACAAGAACAAACTGATTTCAGCACTCTCCCTTCACATGGAGATGACGTTGGGTACATGGGGTCTAGAGAAGGCTGCAGGTGCTTGCTTGTAGGAAACTGAATTGGAAAACCTGACCCTTTTGTCTGAAAGGGGATGGTCTGACACAATCCACCCTCTTGCTTTTGTTCCCTTTAAAACACAGAAAGAAGAAAAATGTCAAGGCCACCTTGTCTGGCCAGTTGTAACACAAACACTCCACCAGCACCCATCCTATCAGTGGGCCTAGAAAAGGACTCACTGTCAAGAAAGCTTCAGCTCTGTGGATTTCCACTTACTGAGTGGCTTGGCACCTCTAAGGATCTCTGCAAAACCCTCTGGCTTTTTCTCATTATAGCACACGATCTTCTGTAACACCTAAGTGGATCAATTTATATTTAACCCAAAAGCCAACCAGTAACGAATCCACCATTTTCTGGCTTCCCATGATAATTATTGAAGTTCTGTGGCCAAAATTAAACATTTTAGGAGATTTTTGATACACTGAACAGGATTTTACTGTTTCTTGCAGATGGGGAAACTAAAATAGAGAGAAATCAGCAGCAATGTTGTCCATTAAGCTCTGGTTCTTCAGGTTCAATATATAAACCACCGGTGCCTCTGGTGACCCTCAGTGGGCTGCACGGATGAGCAGTGCTAAGAACCCCAGGTTCTGCAAGAAAACAATCACTGCAAATGTTAATAAAAGTTAAACAAATATGCTAAAGAAAGCCAGTGACTTTGGGAAATACAGATTTCAGCAGCCAACTCAATATAGTCCCCCCAGCAATTTACTGTGAGGGTGGTGAGGCCCTGGCACAGGTTGCCCAGACAAACTGTGGCTGGTAAGGACACAAGGGTAAAGGACAGAAAATTATTATCTGAACACACTTGATGCAAACCTGAGTCTGAATATGATCAGACATCTCCTGCTTTTAACATGATTTTCAATGTTCTATTTAATTTTCAACAGGCAGGGTTGAAATCCAGCACTCCGCTGGAAAGCCAGCCACCAGAGAAGACAAAAGAAACCCCCCCACCTATTTCCACAGGGAAAATGCATGTCTGTTAGGAGCTAGGGATAGAGGAGGGACGAAGGATGCCCCACCAGCAAATGGGCAGGGCAGAGGCTGCTGTTTGTGCCCTGCAGTAGCCATGGGGAGGGCAGCATCCCTGTGCGTCCACCACCTGCACCCCAACACTTCTCCACTCTTCTCCACCCCAACACTCTTCTCCAGCTACCCTGGGCACTGCAGGACACAGAGCTCAGCCTGGCTGTGTATTTGCCCTTCCTGGCCCCAGGTTATCTGCCTGCAGCAACTGTTGGGTCTGGGTCGTGCACTGCGACGTGCAGTGAGCGGCACCGATAAGAGCAGATGTGCCCCAGAGATGTGGTCGGTGGCCTCTCGCTCCTGCGTGACGTTTGCCACCCTGGGCACAACCTCTGTGGAGGGCAAAAAGCCCTGTTGGTTGGGGGATATTGCACTGACCTGCCTTGGTCAAAAAATTCTCAAGTGGGAAAGGTCCAGAGCTGGACAAAAAACACTTCGGGCATTAAAATCCACCCCAACCCTGAAGTTTTAGGTGGATCAGAACTGCACCCTATTCGATGGTGATATACTCATTTTTTGCCAAAAAGCCCCAAAACTTAGGAATTGCATTTGCACAGAATATGCATTTGTAAAGAACATAGAAACTTTTAAACTTTTCTCTTTGAAACTTTCCTGTTTTAAAACGGACTATGGCACACAGATTTGTTAGTTTTCATGGACAATTTCCAACCACCCTGTTAAGCAAAACCAGTCTGAATGTTACAGAGCTTGCCTGCATTCACTCCCTCTGGCTGGCCCACTTTGGCTTCTCCAAGTCCTTCTTCCTTCCCAACAGCAACCTCAAGCTGCTCCTGCCCTTGGTTTGCTGTGCTAAGCTGTGAAATGCAAAAACTACAAAGCTGTGACCTGACATCCACAAACTGTCAGCAAGGATTTCTGTGAATAATTGATTTTTTTAGACACCAGTCTGAAAAAATTAGCAATAGCACGCCTTCCATTATGGTGAAAGAAATCATTCATGAGCTGAGAAACTAACAGCCAGATTTAAAACCCTCCTCTGCACTTTTATCACTTTTCATTTTTCTTCTCTCCTGGTTGGTCCTTTTCCTGACGAGGTTTGGCTCTGCCATTCCTGGGCTTCACCCAGAGGGGGGTGCAGCCAGTGCCTGGCCATGGACACCAAAGCAACCTGCAAACTGCATGGTGTGAAAGCCATGCAACCTCCTGCCAGGACCAGCAATGATTAACAGCATGAGTCAATAAGCACATCTGCTTTCAGCCTCCCGAGCCACGGGAATTGGTGAAAGATGGCATGAAGATTGACAGGAATGCCAGTATAAGGACAGGGAACAAGTCCATTGTGTTTACTTTTTCCCATTAAAAAAGTCAATGATTGCAGGTGAGTTACATGTAGAATGACAAGTAGCTGGAGAGAGTAGAGCAGAGGACAGCAGCCCCATGCCCTCCCCTTCCTTTGTGCTGCACACTGCTAGGGAACTCAGACCTGCACCTGAAAATTCAGCTAAAGCACTGGCAGCTTTTGGGCAGCCAGATTAAAATGTATGAAAAACTTAGTCCTAATCTAAATTTCTGCATGTATTAATAACAATGGGCCAAACACCAGAGCTCTCTTGCCCATGCAAAACTGCCCCGGCTTCATGGGGCACCACTCTTTAGAGCAAAGCAGAACCTGTGTGCCCAGTCCAGATGCCTCTTTTGACCCAATCAGCTACCAGAGGTCTTGGAAATAACTGCGGCTCTGGGTAGAAACCCTCCTGGGTGTAATTCTGCTCTTTTACATGAAGGCACAATCTTCTGCTCTTCTGAACAGGAGGAATCCAAAATGAAAACGTGCTCTTTGCACCCCTCTGAGCCACCGTGGCCCAAATCACCCTCCACACAGTGTTCCCAGCCCACGCACGCACTCAGGGAATTTTGTACATCATCTCTTCCCTTCACCCTACTTGACTTCTGCCCCCATTTTCACCTCTGCTCAGAACCATTTCAAATCAAAGCTTCTGTACTTAGGAGTCTGGCACACACGAGCAGCATTGTATCTGGCTTTATTTCATCCCAGAAATGATAATGGAGTCGTCACTCCCAGGTCTGCTGGAGGAAAGGCAAGCAGTTAACCCATTCCCTCCCCAGCAGCTGCTGCTCCAACTGGGGCTGAGGCAGCTGTGAGCACTGCCTCCCTGAGCAGCTACAGACCCCCTAAAGATGCTGTTGAGCCATGGGGGGCTCTGCTCTGCTGGTAAAGGCTCGTACATAACCCAGGCACCGACCCAACCCCATCCCCGAGACCCTCAGCAGATACAGGAATTGATTTATTCTGGGGAGCGGTTGCTCATTCTGCAACTTCTGCATTTCTCTCTGACATCTGACAACCAAAATGCGAGAGAGGCAGACTTCCATGCAGACTGCAAAATCATCTCTCTGTCAATCCTGATCCACTGAGCTAGTCAAAATTGTTCCTCAGAATAACACGCTTGCTCATCTACGGCTGCATTTCAAAGACAGCGTGTCAATAAAATGCCTAAATGAAAACTAGCAATTTTCCTACACATTGGCTTGTCCCCATCACAATATTGAAGGCAAGACTCTGCAGTGCACATAAAAAGCCAGTGGCAACCATGATTAATAAGCTAAATCGTGCTAATTCCAGCACAGTTACAAATCTCTTTGCTTTGCAGTTACAGAGGTGCATGGGGAGGCTCCGCTTTTCCATGGGAAAGGTCCAAGGATCTCCTGGCTCTGCCATGGTGGGAACAGAAAAACCATCAGCAGTTTGGCCCTTTAGAATGGACCACATCTGTGGTCACAGCTAACCCAGAAAGTCCTGGGTTAACTGCTGGCATTGGGGTGTTCTGTTTCTGTGTTTTAAGAACTGACTTGTGATTTCTTTAGATATCAATGTTTTGGGTCTAAAGCATTCAGCTCACCTCATTCCCTAGCTGAAATTCAGAAGCCTAATCATAATCTGTCTCTCTGACCCAGGTAATTTCAGAGTAGCTAGGACGAAGCATTGGAGAGCACCATAGGGAACAATCTTGCACTGTGGAGGACTCAGAAAACCCAATAACTCTTTTCCTTCTCTATTTTGTACTGTTCTGGAGTCTTAATGACAAGCACAGAAATCCTTCCCCTTCCTACCCTCAGTATCAATGCCTGGTGCAAATGCCTAACTACCCAGATTAACATCTCTGCATGTACAGGAGATAAAACCAATTAGCTGGCATTGTGCAACTGTCACTTCTTTTACTTTACTTAATACAAGGTTTGGCTTTGATTTCATGGGAGAACAAGAAAGGAGAAACAACCCTGAAGCAATTACAAGCCCATATATTCCAAGTTGTGTCACATTCTGCCCTGTGGAAGTAGAAATTCGGGATCAACATTTTCTTCCGAAGCCTAAAAGCTGAGTGGAATGTCAGGATGGCAGGGACAAGGTGAGAAACCCCCTGTGCAGCCTTTCTGCAGAACAACAGTGCTCCTGGCTTTGAAGAACAACTTTGCCTTTGCTTTCCTGGAAGAGAAACTGTAAGTTCTTAGTAACACAATTTCAGTTTCCGCACTGGCAAGGAAACTCACTTCAGAAAAATAAAGTTGTCATAAGAAAAGAACAGACACCTCAAGTCACACCACAGATACATCCATCCTGATACCTGCACCCCACAACAGCCACCAACAGCCATCCAGGGGACAGCTTAGCCAATAGGTGGTGATCCCTCCTCCATCCTCCAGCAAACTGCAGTTTGTGTCTGTCCTAAGCCAGAGACTCTGCCTCTTCCCTTCAGCGGTGTGTGCCAGGTAATTCCTTCCACAACTTGGCCTGGAGGGAGCATTCACAGCGTCCTGCAGCATGTCCCACCTTGTGGAACCTCTCCCCCTCCCTGGTTTGGGAAGCAGAGGGATGAGAAAGAAACACAACTACAGACAAGAGCCCAGCAGAGAGACCTACTCATTTATAACCTGTCAAAATGAGTTTTGCTGCCATGTCCTGCATTTCTTTTCCCTTTGTCTGTGGTTGTAGTTGTAGATGCCTCTCTATGTTTACAGAAATATGTGCTGCCTGGTCTGAAAGAGCTACAGGACAGCATTAAAGAACAAGGGAGGAACCACAGCAAAAACAAGGTACCACCCTGGCAAACCAGAGGGCCAGAGCCTTCAGCTTCAGCAACATGGAGACTAAAAATAACGATACACCTTCATTACTCCTTCCTATTTCACCCAAAATGCCCCCAGTATAATCTGAGCAGCTTCAGAGGCACCAGTATCCAGGTGGCAAGGCAGAGGGTGGGCTGAGGACAGCACCCTGCTCCAAGGCAATTCCCACAGCACAGGAGAGTGCTCAGGGCACCACTGACACAAGCAGTTCAGAATGCCAGAGGCTTTTCCAGAGAATTTAACGAGCCTGGCAAGCTCTGGTCAGTGAGTGTCCATAGTGCACTACTGCAGCAAGGCAATAACACTGGAACGCTGCTGTGACAGCAAAACCACCACGGTACAGTAGGAACACATAACAGCATCTGTATGGCTTCAAAATGTAAGAGGCTGAACTGCAGAAGACTCCTTCTCAGCTTCCAGACATTTGCTGTGATCTTCCCCTGCCCTGTGCTCCCACCCTGCACATTTGCTGACCTTCCCTGGGGTAAGCCAGGCTACCCACAGCTCCTCTGGGAGGTGCCCTGATAACCCTCCCCAAACACAGGGTGGGACAGTTCTCCCTGTTCCTTGTCAGAGGGAGACCACGAAAAGTAGAGGGTGTTTGAATCTCACAGCTGTGTCTCAGGAAGCTGAAAGACCCTCCAAGTGCTACAAGGCATCAAGGGTGTGCCAAGGAACTTCCTTTAATTTCTCTCTCATTCACACATTAATTCAAATGGAAATTTTGCCGTATTTTTTTTTCATCCTCTCAAAAAGAACATGTGAGGGAGTTTATCCATGCAAATCTTTATTATCACCCTATTGCTCACGGCCTGTTACAGTGGAAGGGGGCACTCAGCATGAAAAAGGATCACCAATAATTACACGATGCAATAGAACTATATATTGTATAAATACAGTTGGCAGCAAACACTGATGCATAAATAACACGGTCACATTTAAATGAAGCATCCTGAATGAGAGTCTATAGATACCTGAGGAATTAACTGGGGGTGGATTTCTAATCTGAACGCCAAATATTTTTTTTGGATCCCACACTTGTGGCAGTTTTGCCACAGATTAACCTATAAAGAATCAGTAAGACCGAGTGTAACACAGCACCTGCTGCTTCCTAAACTCATCTTAGTGTGGGCAAACCCATTCCCACAAGACTTTGACACAACAAATAAAAGCAGCCAAGTACACATGCTTTCAAAAAAAAAAAAATTAGCAACATTATCAAACTAGAGCAACAGGGTCTACACTTGGGTTTGAGCTAATTCTCTAAGTAGGTTTCCCATAACTTGTTTCGCATTTTCAAATGAACTGCTTTACTAAATTCAAATTAAATGCACAGTTAAGCACATTCAGAGGATGCAATTTTTAAAGCATCGCTACACGGGTAGCCCAAATATGTTTTCGCACTTCTATGGGCACAACAAAATCAGGCCATAAAGTCTGTTGGAACCTCACGAGCAGATTTAAGCGTAGGGATATGAGGGGACAGGCTGCACATGAGAAGGAGGACCCTGGATTTCAGGAGTGCACAGCCATGCTTGCACTGAAGCCAGGCAAAAGCCCTGTGATCTGCAGTATGGAGGAAGAAACTCCAGCGACCAGGAGCTCCCCGCAGCTGCACCGAGGTCCAGCATTCCTCCATCCCACCCCGCTCCCAGGCTCCAGAGCCGGTTGTGGCTGGGACCAAGCACTGCCCGGGCCAGCCGGTCCAGGTCACGGCTCTGCTCCCTCCGGGCACAGACATCTACCAAGGCCACGGCCAGTGCAGTAGGCATGTCCAGTTTGGGGGCAGACCCTCTGTCATCTCCCTCTATCCCCAAATTATTGGACCCACTCGAGCCAAAGAGGTTCTGAAAGGATGTTATGGTCTGTGCAATCGAATTGAGTACCAAAACTCAAGGGAAGAGAAAGAAAAGGAAGCAAAATGCTTCGATCGGTTCCTCATTCCACCCCTCAGTACATTATCATATCCCATTAAAATACGGATATCTTCATTTCCTACCCAGCCAAGTGACATGTGCCCAGGGACAACGTCTCTGAGGACCAGCAGCTCCCATCCCTGGGCATTTCCCTCCGTACCCACGCACCCGAACCCAGTGCCCGCAGCCACCTCAGCGAAAGAACCCTAAACTCCCAGCAGTGAACCCCAGCGCTCCCTCTCTGAGAGCAATGCCCCCCTCGGGGCTCGGGCTCCTGCGCAGCCCCGCTCCGAACCCCATCCCTGGGGGTGCCCGGCCCGCTCGGCCCCCGAGCGCCGCCCTGGCAGAGCCGTCCCAGGGTCGCCGGGACCCGCTGGGACCCCCCGTGACCAGGGCGGCTCCGGGACACCCGCCCCGAGCCGCTGCGTCCCCGAGAGCTCCAAGGTGAGGGCGAGAGCCCCCCCCGGCCCTCCGCGACTGCGGGGACCGGCCCGGAGCCGGCAGAGAGTGGGACAGGAGGGGGTCTGGGTCTGAGCGGGGGGCACCGCAGCCCCGCTGTGGTCTCCCGCACCCCTTCCCGGGTATCCACACCTCTGTCCGGGGGCACCGCATCCTGCCCCGGCCAGCCCGCATCCCTGCGCCGGGGGGATCCCGCACCCTGCCCGGGCTCCGGCGCTACCCCCGCCGGCATCCGCCTTCCCCTCCGCTGCGGCGCGGGAGCGAACTTGTGCGAGGAGCGATGAGGGACCGCGCTCGTACCTGTGTGTCCGCGGGGGCTGCCGCTGTCCCGCCCCAGCGCGGGGGTCCGCGGCGCGTCCAGGGCGGGCGCCGTGGCTGCCGGCATGGCCCCGCCGAGCCGAGCCGAGCCGAGCCGAGCCCAGCCCAGCCCAGCCCAGCCCGGCAGGTGCACCCGCGCCGCCTCCGCCCGCCCTCCGCCGGGGCCGGGCCGGGGCAGCGGGGGGGGCCCGTCCCGCGGGAGCCGCGGCCTCGTCAGCCCCGCCGGGCGCCCTTCCCGCCGCCCCTCCGCGGCCCCCGCGGGGCGGGGAGGAGGGCAGGGCCGGGGAGGAGGGGCCGGAGCACCGGGCAGCGCCGGCCGTGACACTCCCGGGGCTCGGCCCGGCCCCCGCGGCTCTCCCCGAGCGGCCTGGTGGGGATGCGGCACTGCCTGTGGCACCGGGCAGGGGCTGCCTGCCCTGCCTGCTGCCTGCTGCCTGCCCTGTCTGCCCTCCTGTCCTGCCTGCCCTCAGTCCCCGGGCTGGTGCTCACAGCCTGCGGAGCCTCAGGTCCCCCGGTCTGGTCTCATGGACCTGGTCTTCTCTCAAACACGCTGTCTACTGCTTTCTCTATGCTGTTATATTCCCGGAGCTGGATCTCTCGCATGCATCCAGCTCACAGTCTGCAAAGTTGTGTTTGTTTTCACTGGGATCTGCTGCGAAATCCACCGGGTATTTCCCAGATCCATCATCTTCCTACCCGGAGCTGGGCAGCATAGGCTACTCAGTGAAACCTGAGCGCTTTGCATGTGTCATTTTGTGCTTGTCACATCCTGGCCGTGTCACCCCCTGTCACTTGCTTCCCTGGCAGCGTTACTGCAATGAGGCTGGGTCTCAGCAGTGTGCGGTGAGATCCCTGATTTGCTGACACTAACAGTGGATCCAGAAAAGGCCTTCAGTGGTCTGCACCATGTGTTCGGGAAAAGCAAGAGGAGGAACAACCTGCTCTGCTGAAGGAGCTCTGTGTGTTGGTGCTGAGCATATGGTCTGGGGCCCACACCAAGCACTGCTGCTATTAACACACTCTCCACTTGTTTTACCCTCTCATTATTTTTTTCGCATGGAATTAGAAGGAAAAAATAGTCCACAGAAGCAGACTGGAGAGATGAAATTCCAAGATGCACCAAACCCGAATAGACTGCAAAATCTCTTAAGACTCTTCTGGCAACATCGAATGGAGCAGGATTGTGCCCATGGGTAATGGTGACACAGCTCACTGTGCTCCTGGCCACAGCACTCTTCCCTGTGAGCTTATCTGGCAGGGAGCCCATAGAAATATTGTAGATATAAAGGACTGCTATTTCCATCTCTACGACTAAACCACATTTTAGAAGTAAAGCTTGGTCACATCATAGCAAAACCCCAGCATTTTTGAAAACGCAACAGCTTAGGTTTGTATTTCCAGTAATGCCAAATACCCATCAATCTAATTAAAGCCAACAAGACTCCCGCAGTCAAGTCCTTCATGTCTGTGAAGCCAGAGGAATACCAAGGACAGGGAATTAATTTTTTTCTGTAAGCCGGTACCCCTGCAGCTGCTATTATACAATTCACATTGAACACAACTGAGTTACAAGTTAAATCTTTCCTTACAGGCGCTCACAGAAGCAAGTTCAGCAGCAGCATCTGGATCCCACTCACCTCATGGCAGCATTCAGTTTTGCTTTGTAATGGAAAGTGTAATCCAGCAGCAGTAGTTTTTTCTCTGCATGTCCTGGAGCACCACTGGCAGCCCTGGCTCTGTCTGTGACCCTCCAGGAGGTCACTCACCTCCCTGGCTGCAGCTGAGTGCTTTCATGGGAAAGCTGTGGGGATTCAGTGCTTGCCATCAGTGGAAGTCTTGCTGATGATTTTAATGGAGAAGGTGGCCAATTCCATTGTCTCAAAGCCTAGAACCCCTACTTAAAATCCAGCTGTCATAAAATGGGGTTTTGTCCAAATCAGATGCTGTCATCTGCCATCATCAATGGCAGTGACATGATTTTGCCTTTAAAGCCACCTCTCCCATGGAAATATGCTTTGAATTTAGTAAAAAGTATCTCACTGGTATAGTGGAAACAAACACAAAGAAAAAAGGTGAGAGGGGAAGGAAGAGAACAGGGAGAACATCTTAAAAACTTTTCACTGGGCTGCAGCATAGAACTGCTCATAATCTTTAAGGCCCCTGGTTTCACCTTCAGAGTCAGGAAAAGCCGTGCAGCCCCAACCAGACACTTGCTGCCTTTGCTTAGGGATTGTTTAACTGTTGGATTTCACTAAGCTGCCCTAAGGCACTGCCTTTCCTTAATCCCAGTTATTAGGGCTGGCTCCAGGCATGCCAAGGGCACAAGACTGCTGAAGCAACAGTTCCCGGTGGAGCTGCCCAGGTGACTGCAGGGCTTCCCTGGCTGCAGGCAGGGACGTGCTCCCTGACTCCCAGCCCAGCTTCCCAGCCCTCCAGCGGCAGCAAGCTGATCCCCTGTCTCTTCTCCCAGCCAGGCCTGCTGCTACCCCCTTCTTCCCTGAGCCACAGGAGCTGCCTGGCTCCAGCTGAGCACCAGCCCCTCAACCCCAGGCAGTGATGCTCGGGTTTGCCTGCTCTGCTCAGAGCCTCGGGCAGATCCTGCTGCTTATTTTGTACCTCTTGAAAAGGAGAACAGTAGCTCTCAGCCTCAGTTCCTGTTTAATCAGATCACACATGCATAGATGTGATAGCTAAAAGCTCACCAATTCCCTAAAGAAAAACCTGACCCTTAGAAGTGACTGGGAAATGATCTGTTGGGTTGTCAGAGCTGTTCCCATCCCACAGGGTGCTGGATCAGGGGTGTGCTGCTGCCCCAGGGAGGAGGCTTCACTCTGCCCCCCAGCTTCTCCTCTTCCTCCTCCTCCCAGCCATGGGTTTCACCCCTGACTTTCTGCTGGCTCTGACAGCAAGGTGTGCACCAACACCTGCTTCCCAGCAAATCCAGAGGGGGAGAGTGGCCCCTCTCCTTTCGGCAGGGGGCTGTTATCGCAATCCGGGCTTTGCGGAACTGGAACCTGAAGTTTTCCCCTTTCCTTTGAACTGCAGCAGTTACTGATGGCCTCAGCACACCCCATGCTTGGCTTAGGGCCTGCCTGCACTCTCAGGGGCACTCAAGGAGACTGCTGCATGGGACAGCTGTTGGAGGAACATTCCAGAGGAGAAGGGACCCAGAGCACACTGTCTACCTGAGTCTGCTGCCTGTGGTATACTCTAGATCCAACCTCTTTGCAAGAGAAATGAGCCAGACAGTTCACCACCATGGCACTGACCTAAGAAAGGGAACTGGTCAACAGGACCTTGTTAGAAAACAGTCCCTGAGGAAGAGCCAAGAGAGTCAAATCCTCACGGAGAGATCAGAGGTTGTTGATGGCCACCAAGCTGGAGGCATAGGACACACCTGCTGGTCAGCAAGGATTTGAGAAGGGTTATAAAGAATAAGCTGGAAAATCAGGCAGCAGAGAGAAAAAGTTGTGATAGAACGTAGCTATCCTTCTGGAAATCTGAAGATGTGCCCAAATGAGGAAAGAATCATAGAATCATAGAAAGGCTTGGGTTGGAAGAGTCCTTAAAGATCATCTAGTAAAGTAGAAAGATCTAGAAAGTAGAAGATCTGGTAGATGAAACGCGAAAGGCACAAGAAGCAAAGGCCAAAAAGTGGAAGAACTATTTGCAAAACAGATCATAAATTTGCCTCTGGATGACCCAAAGGCAGGAAGTCTGTCTGTCAGAGAACTGGCAGGGTACTTGGTCAGGGTCTGAAAGAAACATTAAAGAAGGTAAGGTCATGGCAGAAAGGGTAAATTAAGCCAGAGTCTCTCTGAGGGGGTGCACAGTACAGTCACTGTGGTGGTAGAGGATGCTGTGGAACATGCAGACAAAGGACTGGAGCAGGAGGCATTCAGCAAGAGTGCAAAAGAACCTCAAGATGAAACAACCAAATTAACTCTAAACAGTGGTACGTAACCTCTCATGTTGAATCTACTTGATTACACAAGGTCTGAAATAGAAGAAATGGGACACTCGGTTTTTTGAAGCATTCCTTTCAGGTTACACACTGAAAACCTCACGTTGGTAAGCCTGAAGTCAGCCTGTACCAGCCAGGATCACAGAAAATGTTTTAGCAAATAAGATCAGAGAACACATGAATACATTTAATATATCATGGAAAAGTAAGTTATATCTCAAAAATCTTCTGGAGATGTTTAGAGGAGTCAGCAGGCCAGAAGATAGGGGAGATCTAGTTGATATTTTCTACGTGGGTTTTCATAAAAGGGATTTCAACACAATCTCTTCTCAAATGACCTTGAACTGCTATGGCATAACAGGAAAGGACCTTGCACAAATAAAACAGGCTAAGAGAGCTGGGGTTGTTCAGCCTGGAGAAGAGAAGGTTTCTGGGGGACCTTAGAGCCCCTTCCAGTGCCTAAAGGGGCTCCAAGAGAGCTGGAGAGGGACTTTGGATAAGGGCCTACAGGGACAGGACAAGGGGGAATGGCCTTAAGCTGAAAGAGAGTAGATTTAGCTTGGATATTAGGAAGAAATCCTTCCCTGTGAGGGTGGGGAGGCCCTGGCACAGGTTGCCCAGAGAATCTGTGGCTGCCCCATCCCTGGAAGTGTCCAAGGCCAGGTTGGACAGGGCTTGGAGAAACCTGGTCTAAGGGAAGATGTCCTACCATGGCAGGGTTTGGAATATGGTCTTTAAGGTCACTTCCAACCCAAACCATGCTGTGATTCTATGAGACAGGTGGGAATAAAGGATTGCTTCCCTCAGGGAGGGGCGATGCTGGGAAACTCCTCAGTGCAGGGCAAATCAACCTGGTCCTGGGGCGAGGAATACTGCACACAGGGACCTGGAGAGTCATTTCTGCCAAGGACACACTGTCTGCCCGTGCCCAACTCCATTTTGGCTACCCCTTGGGGTATCAGTGGAGCAGAGCTCTGTGGTGCTCATGCAGTGACAGCTCATGGCTGATAACAAGTGACCCGCTGCCTGCTGCAAACCCCCAGTGTGTTTTCCTTTTGTCTAGCAGGTGTTGGGGAGGTGGTGGATTCAGCTTGGAGCCACAGCTCAGGAACTATTTTCTTGTACTACTGTTAGGTGCAGTGCAGTGCAGTGCCACAGCATAGACAAACACAGCTACATTTATCCCATCAGAGCCTGAAAATGTTAAGCTAATTTGAAGAGGGAACGTTTTTGTTCAGTATGACAGGCCAAGTGGCATCCATACACATACCCTTTTGCCAGTAGATTGGAAAAACAAACATTCTGAGAACAACCATTTGTGTCTTCAATCCAAGATAAAACGTTGCTGTGAACACTCACAAGCTATCTCCTCCAGCATTGTTCGGGGCTAATCAGCACAGTTCCAGTTAAGGAGACATGGCCTTGCAAATTCATGTTTGGTTTGGGATTTGGTGCCTGTGGTAATCTGGCATATGTCACACTTTCTTCTC
Organism: Neopelma chrysocephalum; assembly: GCF_003984885.1. NCBI lineage: Eukaryota > Metazoa > Chordata > Aves > Passeriformes > Pipridae > Neopelma > Neopelma chrysocephalum. The sequence goes on from NW_020897856.1 coordinate 480,809, forward strand.
CAGCTTCATTTCTTAGCATTGTAATAGAAAGCAAATAATGATAATTCTGTTTCCCCATGTAAATTGTTTGTGCTGATTCTAGGAATCAGAAAACAAAATGAATGGCAAAACCATGCAAATCCCTACATTATAAACATGCAAGCTGCATCACACCGTGAGTTTGACAACCCTAGGCCCTTCTACAAATGTGTGAGAGCATGCTGCAAAGCTGCCTCGGGTTTGCTGATGTCCTGCTCCTAGCCAGGACAGGGTTAATTTTTAATCACACTCTCTCTACACTTTTGTTATTAACATTGTTGCTGTTACCACTTGTTTACTTATCTCATTGCCATTTCCAGTAAATTGTTCTTATCTCAACCTGTGATCTTTATCTTTAGTGCCTCTGGATCCCACTGCAGGGATTCCCTCACCCCCATCCCCTGGAAGATGAACATTTCAAAGCAGAAAGCTATTTGCATTCCCATAGGATTTGTAATAGAGCTAGATTCACATTAGGTATCCTTTATATGAACACTCCAAAATATGGGACATTCAGATACTGGGGTACTGCTCAGACTGAGATTTGCTCCTACAAATAGACTTTTCCTTTCCTTTCCTTTCCTTTCCTTTCCTTTCCTTTCCTTTCCTTTCCTTTCCTTTCCTTTCCTTTCCTTTCCTTTCCTTTCCTTTCCTTTCCTTTCCTTCCCTTGC